>NW_026623111.1:2072623-2382471 GCF_023065955.2 Ursus arctos
TCGAGCTGGATAGGTACCAGACCAGCCTGAACATCCACGGAATCAGCCTGAGACACAGGAAGATACATCTGGATCTCTACAAATGAACATCTCCAGCGCTGAGTATTGAGGTACGAAGCAGGGAGCCGTGAAACCGCGCACAGATATCGGAAGATAAACGGAAGGGGGAGGGAGCCGCCGCGTTCGGGCGCCGGGAAGCAGTAGCCACCTGCATGGGGGAGCGGGCGGACTCGCGGATGGCACCCGCGAGAAAACAGACTGTGACCTGAGCGGGGAGCGCGCGCCACCAGACTTCTCATGGAACTCCGGTGCGCTTACTGGAACCAGACTGAGACCGGGAGCTCCGGGAGTGCGCGGGGGCGGCTGGCGGCTGGCAGTGTTAGAAACACAAAGGACAGAGACGCGCCGGCCCTGGAAGTGAGGGCTGGGACGCCGGGTGTGGGGCGCACATCCCGGGACGCTGCACGGTTGAGCAGCACCAACAGAAACAGAGTTCAAGTGGCCAGATCATCAGAGAACGGCCCGCGATCCCCTTTGTTCTGTGACAGAGGCTGAGATTCGGCCACTGCTGCTGTGTCTGTCAGAAAAGGCACAGCAAACCGCCAGGGAAAGCTGCCAGAGAACAAAAGCCTGGAAACACCGGCTCACAGGGTGCCCATCCCCACCCCCCCTCGCAGGAGACACGGAGACCCTATCCAAACAGGGTTGCTTGAGTATTGGCGCGGCAGGCCCCTCCCCCAGAAAGCAGGCTGAAAAATCAAAAAGCCCACATCCCTAAGATCCCTATAAAACAAGGGCGCATGACCTGGGTCCCGGTCAATAATTTGGGCTCTGGACAACCCCGCAACTTCTCCTCATCAGAATGACGAGAAGGAGAAATCCCCCCCCAGCGAAGAAAAGACAATGAGTCTGTGGCCTCTGCCACAGAACTAATGGATATGGATGTAACCACATTATCAGAAATGGAATTCAGAGTAACAATGGTCAAGGTGATGTGTAGACTTGAAAAAAGTATTAACGAAAATGTTAATGAGAATATAGAATCTCTAAGGGTGGAAATGAGAGCGAATCTGGCAGAAATTAAAAAATTCTATGAGCCAAATGCAGTCAAAACTAGAGGCTCTGACGGCCAGGGTAAATGAGGCAGAGGAACGTATTAGCGAATTGGAGGATGGGTTAGTAGAAGAAAAAACAAAAATAGAAGCTGGACTTAAAAAAATCCACCCCCATGAATGTAGGTTACGGGAGATTACTGACTCAATGAAACGATCCAATGTCAGAATCATCGGCATCCCCGAGGGGGTGGAGAAAAACAGAGGTCTAGAAGAGATATTTGAACAAATTGTAGCTGAAAACTTCCCTAATCTAGCAAGGGAAACAAACATTCGTGTCCATGAGGCAGAGAGGACCCCTCCCAAGCTCAATCACGACAAACCTACGCCACGTCTTAGTGCAATTTGCAAATATGAGATCCAAGGATACAGTATAGAAAGCGGCCAGGGCAAAGAAATTTCTCACGTACCAAGGCAAAGGTATCAGAATTACGTCAGACCTGTCTACACAGACCTGGAATGAGAGAAAGGGTTGGGGGGGGGGCATTTTTAAAACTCTTTCAGAGAAAAACATGCAACCAAGGATCCTCTATCCAGCAAGGCTGTCGTTCAGAATTGATGGAGAAATAAAGACCTTCCAGAATCGCCAGTCATTAACCAATTTCATAGCCATGAAACCAGCCCTACAGGAGGTATTACGGGGGGTTCTATAAAGGTAAAAAGGCCCCAACAGTGATACAGGACAGAAAGTCACAACCGATACAAACAAAGACTTTACTGGCAACATGGCATCATTAAAATCATATCTCTCAGTATTCAGTCTCAATGTGAATGGCTTAAATGCTCCCATAAAATGAAACAGGGTTGCAGATTGGATAAAAAGAAATGACCCATCCATTTGCTGTCTACAAGAGACTCATTTTGAACCCAAAGATGCATTCAGACTGAGAGTAAAGGGATGGAATACCATCTTTCATGCAAATGGACCTCTAAAGAAAGCTGGGGTAGCAATTCTCATATCAGATAGATTGGATTTTAAACCAAAGACTATAGTTAGAGACACAGAAGGGCACTATATTATTCTTAAAGGATGTATCCAACAAGTGGATATGACAATTATAAATATATATGCCCCCAACAGGGGAGCAGCAAGATACACAAGCCAACCCTTAACCAGAATAAAGAGACATATAGATAAAAATACATTAATAGTAGGGGACCTCAACACTCCACTATCAGAAATAGACAGAACACCCTGGCAAAAACTAAGCAAAGAATCAAAGGCTTTGAATGCCATACTCGACAAGTTGGACCTCATAGATATATATAGAACACTACACCCCAGAACCAAAGAATACTCATTCTATTCTAATGCCCATGGAACATTCTCAAGAATAGACCATGTTCTGGGACACAAAACAGGTCTCAACCGATACCAAAAGATTGAAATTATCCCCTGCATATTCTCAGACCACAACGCTCTGAAATTGGAACTCAACCACAAGGAAAAATTTGGAAGAAACTCAAACACTTGGAGACTAAGAACCATCCTGCTCAGGAATGACTCGATAAACCAGGAAATCAAAAATCAATTTAAACAATTTATGGAGACCAACGAGAATGAAAACACAACAGTCCAAAACCTATGGGATACTGCAAAGGCAGTCCTAAGGGGGAAATACATAGCCATCCAAGCCTCACTCAAAAGAATAGAAAAATCTAAAATGCAGTTTTTATATTCTCACCTCAAGAAGCTGGAACAGCAACAGAGGGACAGGCCTAATCCACTCACGAGGAAGCAGTTGACCAAGATTAGAGCAGAAATCAATGAATTAGAAACCAGAAGTACAGTAGAGCAGATCAATAGGACTAGAAGCTGGTTCTTTGAGAGAATCAATAAAATTCACAGACCACTGGCAAGACTTATCCAAAAGAAAAGAGAAAGGACCCAAATTAATAAAATTATGAATGAAGAAAAGGAGAGGTCACGACCAACACCAATGAAATTGGAAGGATTATTAGAAACTTTTATCAACAGCTTTATGCCAATAAATTAAGCAATCTGGAAGAGATGGAGGCCTTCCTGGAAACCTATAAACTACCAAGACTGAAACAGGAAGAAATTGATTTCTTAAACAGGCCAATTAATTATGAAGAGATTGAGTCAGTGATAAACAACCTTCCAAATAACAAAACTCCAGGCCTGGACGGTTTTCCTGGGGAATTCTACCAAACATTCAAAGAAGAAATAATACCTATTCTCCTAAAGCTATTTCAAAAAATAGAAACAGAAGGGAAGCTACCAAACTCATTCTATGAGGCCAATATTACCTTGATCCCCAAACCAGGGGAAGACCCCAACAAAAAAGGAGAATTATAGACCGATTTCCCTAATGAATATGGACGCCAAAACCCTCAACAAGATCCTGGCTAATAGAATCCAACAGTACCTTAAAAGGATTATCCATCATGACCAAGTGGGTTTCATACCTGGGATGCAAGCGTGGTTCAACATTCGCAAATCAATCAGCGTGATACATCATATCAACAAGAAAAGACTCAGGAACCATATGATCCTCTCAATTGATGCAGAAAAAGCATTTGAAAATACAGCATCGTTTCCTGATTAAAACCCTTCAGAGTGTAGGAATAGAGGGTACATTTCTCAATCTGATAAAAGCCATCTATGAAAAGCCTACAGCAAATATTATTCTCAATGGGGAGAAGCTGGAAGCCTTTCCCTTAAGATCAGGAACACGACAAGGATGCCCACTCTCACCACTATTATTCAACGTAGTACTAGAAGTCCTTGCAACAGCAATCAGACGACAAAAAGGGATCAAAGGTATCCAAATCGGCAAAGAAGAAGTCAAACTGTCTCTCTTCGCAGATGACATGATACTCTATATGGAAAACCCAAAAGAAGCCACTCCCAAACTATTAGAAGTTATAGAGCAATTCAGTAATGTGGCGGGATACAAAAATCAATGCTCAGAAATCAGTTGCATTTCTATACACGAATGATGAGACTGAAGGAAGAGAAATTAGGGAATCCATCCCATTTACAATAGCACCAAAAACCATACGTTACCTTGGAATTAACTTAACCAGAGACGTAAAGGATCTATATTCAAGAAACTATAAATCACCCTTGAAAGACATTGAAGAAGACACAAAAAGATGGAAAAATATTCCATGTTCATGGATCGGAAGAATTAACATAGTTAAAATGTCCATGCTACCCAGAGCAATCTACACTTTCGATGCTATCCCGATCAAAATACCTAGGACATTTTTCAAAGAACTGGAACAAATAGTCCTTAAATTTGTATGGAAACAGAAAAGGCCCCGAATCTCCAAGGAACTGTTGAAAAGGAAAAACAAAGCTGGGAGCATCACAATGCCAGATTTCGAGCTGTACTACAAAGCTGTGATCACAAAGACAGCATGGTACTGGCACAAAAACAGACACATAGACCAATGGAACAGAATGGAGAACCCAGAAATGGACCCTCGGCTCTTTGGGCAACTAATCTTTGATAAAGCAGGGAAAAACATCCGGTGGAAAAAAGACAGTCTCTTCAATAAATGGTGCTGGGAAAATTGGACAGCTACATGCAAAAGAATGAAACTTGACCACTATCTCACACCACACACAAAAATAAACTCCAAATGGATGAAAGACCTCGATGTGAGACAGGAATCCATCAAAATCCTAGAGGAGAACATAGGCAGCAACCTATACGACATCGGTCAAAGCAGCCTTTTTCATGACAAATCTCCAAAGGCAAGAGAAACAAAAGATAAAATGAACTTGTGGGACTTCATCAAGATAAAAAGCTTCTGCACAGCCAAGGAAACAGTCAAAAAAACTAAGAGGCAGCCCACGGAATGGGAGAATATATTTGCAAATGACACTACAGATAAAAGACTGGTATCCAAGATCTACAAAGAACTTCTCAAACTCAATATGCAAGAAACAAATAAACAAATCATAAAATGGGCAGAAGATATGAACAGACACTTTTCCAATGAAGACATACAAATGGCTAACAGACACATGAAAAAATGTTCAAAATCATTAGCCGTCAGGGAAATTCAAATCAAAACCACACTGAGATACCACCTTACGCCAGTTAGAATGGCAAAAATAGACAAGGCAAGAAACAATAATTGTTGGAGAGGATGTGGAGAAAGGGGATCCCTCCTACATTGTTGGTGGGAATGCAAGTTGGTACAGCCACTCTGGAAAACAGTGTGGAGGTTCCTTAAAAAGGTAAAACTTGAGCTACCCTATGACCCAGCCATTGCACTACTGGGTATTTACCCCAATGATACAGACGTAGTGAAGAGAAGGGCCATATGCACCCCAACGTTCATAGCAGCATTGTCCACAACAGCCAAAGCGTGGAAGGAACCGAGATGCCCTTCAACAGATGACTGGATTAAGAAGTTGTGGTCCATATATACAATGGAATATTACTCAGCTATCAGAAAGAATGAATTCTCAACATTTGCTGCAACATGGACGGCACTGGAGGAGATAATGCTAAGTGAAATAAGTCAAGCAGAGAAAGACAATTATCATATGATTTCTCTCATCTATGGAACATAAGAACTAGGAAGATCGGTAGGGGAAGAAAGGGATAAAGAAAGGGGGGGGTAATCAGAAGGGGGAATGAAGCATGAGAGACTATGGACTATGAGAAACAAACTGAGGGCCTCAGAGGGGAGGGGTGGTGGGGGAATGGGATAGACCAGTGATGGGTAGTAAGGAGGGCACGTATTGCATGGTGCACTGGGTGTTATACGCAACTAATGAATCATCGAGGCTTACATCGGAAACCGGGGATGTACTGTATGGTGACTAACATAATATAATAAAAAAACATTAAAAAAAAGAGGTTTATTGCAAGGAATTGGCTTACATGACTGTGAGGTCTGGTTAGTGGAGTCTCAAATCTATAGGACAGGAGTGAATCCTCCAAAAATGGGAGTGAAGCTGCTGTCCTCAGGTAGAATTCCTTCAGGAAGGGGCGCCTGGGTGGCACCGCGGTTAAGCGTCTGCCTCCGGCTCAGGGTGTGATCCCGGTGTTACGGGATTGAGCCCCACGTCAGGCTCCTCCGCTATGAGCCTGCTTCTTCCTCTCCCACTCCCCCTGCTTGTGTTCCCTCTCTCGCTGGCTGTCTCTATCTCTGTCAAATAAATAAATAAAATCTTTAAAAAAAAAAAAAAGAATTCCTTCAGGAAGCCTCAGCTCTGGTTTTAATGCCTTTCAGCTGATTGAATCAGGCCCACCCAGATTCTCTAAAACAATCTCTTTTACTTAAAGTCAGCTGGTAAAGACTTTAATCGCACCCACGAATGCCAGCACAGCAATGACTAGATTAGTATTTGAACATCTGGACGTTGTTCCTGCCAGGTTGGTGTGTGGAAAGACATCACAAAATCCCAGTGCTTTCTTTTCCGCTGATTGCCTGCCATCCAGCATCCAGAATGTAAGCCAGAAGGTTCTCTAAGTCAGCGGGGTCTAGTTACTAGTCAGGGTGAATAGAGTGCCCTTGAAAACAGAGCATGATGCTGGGTCTGACTGGGTGGTCAGCCTGACGGCCGTGGCTCCTATACTGGGTCCTTGGAGGGTGCAGAATCAAGTATGAGGTCCGACTCCTGCCCACAAGGACTGTATGTGTTCAGCAGTACATGAACTTCCTTCAGTCTTGGTTTCCTCAATAACCTCTCCCCGCCCATCTGGCTATTAGCTTCACGGCTCTTCTCAGGCCCCGACCTGCAGGATCCAGTAGTTTCACTGAGGCCTCCTTGTGCCTGAGCCTCCAAGTCTGTTGACATTGTGGAGTAGCCTTTGCTTGAGGCTGTTAGCCTCTTAGACAGGCTTTTATGGTCTCTCCTCTGGTTTTCTCTGCTATCTTTCTTTTCAGTTTTTTCCTTGCTTATCCTTTGTAGAGGTTTAGATATTGATCAAGTTCTGCCTTGACCCTTCCTCTGGTTTCTGGCCTACTGGTGGTATCCTCTCTTACCGTCCCCTGCCTGAGCCCGGCGTAGGGATGTCTCCTGCTTTGGTGTCGCCAACTCTGACTTCTCTGGGAGCTCTGTGCTCAGGTTGGCCACGTGCTGCTTGGACAGTTCTAAAATGCTGTTGCCTAGAGCAACGTAAGCTGTTTATTTGGTTCTATTTCATTCGGCCACATGGAAGGGCTGAGAGTGTGATAGGACAGAGCTGGAGCACGGTGACCTGTTGCTCTACTGCGTTACTCACCCTTCAGAGAAAACGTTTTTTTCCCTTCATTGCCATTAGTTTTCCAAAGAAGAGCTGCAGATACTTGATCAATGTCAAATCAGTTAGAGCTACGCTGTGGTTTTTAGGGTACCCAGCCAATTCCGTCTGTCAGAGAATTTGAAACACTGTGACGTCAGTGGAGAAGCTCTGCTACCATTACTCTCTGTTCTCCTCTCTACCGTCAGGCAGAATATGAAGTGGCCGCTGACGAGAACCGAAGAAGCTGTGGACTGCAAATCTTTGACACGTTCTTCGGTGCCGAGGTGTGTTTTCTTCCTTAGATGCAAAGATTTGTTAATGCTTACTTCAATAATTAGAGTCCATAGCCCTTCTTACTTAGTTGGATAAGATACAACAAGTATGTCAAAATCTTTAATTTCTTATAGATATTCGTCTTCTGTATTTTGAGTCGGTGAGGAAATTAACAAATCTCTTAGAAAATTAATTCAAAGAATTTAAAAGTTGCTATGTTTCCTCAAAGAGAATACAGTATTAGAGAATTTATTTGACTGAAAATAACATTTTTTTCCTAACAGCTTTAATGAGTCTTAGGTTTTATGCTTTTTCATTCAGTAGATTCTAACAGTTTAGTGTGTCCCTGACATTAGAGCTGTAACCTGCTTCCCTCCACATGACTTCTTTTTGTAGGCTGTTAGAAGTCCTAAACCCCGGTCAGGCCCCTGTATTGTAGGGTTGGAGGAGAACAGTAACAAGGATAGCTAACACTTGGTGAATACAGCTCTAAGCCATGTACATGTAACGAGTTGTTACAACAGTCCTATGAGGTGGGTACCTTATGTCTATTTTGATATGGTAAGACTGAAAATCAGAGTGGTTAAGTGGCTCACCAAAGGTTACACAGCTTGTTAAGTGCCGGAGCCAGGAATCAAACATGGAGAGACTGGGGTTGGAGAATAGTGTAGTGAGAATGAGTTCAAGATGTTCAGATTCTGAGCCATCAAGTAGGGGAAGCTCACTGGTGCATCTGTGTTCATCACAGATATTGGCCTGTAGTTCTCTTTTTTGTGGTGTCTTTATCTGGTTTTGGTATCCGGGTAATGCTGGCCTCATAGAACGAATTTGGAAGTTTTCCTTCCTTTTCTATTTTTTGAAATAGTTTGAAAGGAATAGGTATTAACTCTTCTTTAAATGTTTGGTAGAATTCACCTGTGAAACCATCTGGTCCTGGACTTTTGTTTGTTGGGAGGTGTTGTTTCTTTTTCTTTTCTTTTTTTTTTTTTAATGGATTCAATTTCTTTGCTGGTAATTGGTCTGTTCAGATTTTCTATTTCTCCCTGTTTCAGTTTTGGTAGTTTGTATGTTTTTTGGAATTTATCCATTTCTTCTATGTTGTCCAATTTGTTGGCATATAGTTTTTGATAATATTCTCTTATAATTGTTTGTACTTCTGTGGTGTTGGTATTTCTCCTCTCTCATTTGTGATTTTATTTATTTGGATCCTTTATCCATTTTTCCTTGATGAGTCTGGCTAGGGGTTGATCCATTTTATTGATTTTCTTTCAAAGAACCAGCTCGTGGTTTCATTGATCTGTTCTATTGGTTGTTTAGTTTCTATATCATTTATTTCTGCTCTAATATTTATTATTTCCTTCTTTCTGTTGGTTTTAGGTTTTCTTTGTTGTTCTTTTTCCAGCTCCTTTAGACATCAGGTTAGGTTATTTATCTGAGATTTTTCTTGCTTTTTGAAGTAGGCCCGTATTGTTATAAACTTTCCTCTTACAGCTACTTTTGCTGTATCCCAAGGCTTTGAACCATTGTGTTTTCATTAGCATTTGTTTCCATGTACTTTTTTATTTCATCTTTTATTTCCTTGTTGACCCACTCATTGTTTAGTAGCATAGTATTTAATTTAACCTCCTTGTATTAGTGGTCTTTCCAGATTTTTTCTTGTAGTTGACTTCTAATTTCATGGTGTTGTGTCAGAAAAGATACACAGTATGACTTCGATCTTTTTAAATTTGTTAAGGCTTTTTGTGGCCTGATATGTGATCTATTCTGGAGAATGTTCCATGTGCGCTTGAAAAGAATGTGTATTCTGCTGTTTGAGGATAGAATCTTCTGAATATATCTGTTAAATCCATCTGGTCCAATGTGTCATTCAAAGCCATTGTTTCCTTATTGATTTTCTGTTTGGATGATCTGTCCATTGATGTGAGTGGGGGGGTTAAAGCTCCCTAATATTATTGTATTATTATTGTTTATGTTTGTTATTACTTTATGTTTGTTATTATGTTTGTTATTAACTGTTTTATGTATTTGGGTGCTTCCAGGTTGGATGCATAGATATGTACAGTTGTTATATCTTCCTGTAGGATATTATATAATGTCTTTCTTTGTTGCTTAGTATAGTCTTTGTTTTAAAGTCTGTTTTGTCTGATATAAGTATTGCTACTCTGGCTTTCTTTTGACAAGCATTAGCATAATAGATATTTCTCCATCCCCTCACTTTCAATCTGCTGGTGTCTTTAGGTCTAAAATGAGTCCCTTGCAGGCAGCATATAGATGGGTCTTCTTTTCTTATCCATTCTGTCACCTATGTCTTTTGATTGGAGCATTTAGTGCACTTACATTCTAAGTAATTGTTGATACATATGCATTTATTGCCATTTTATTACTTGTTCTGTGGTTGTTTCTGAAGATTTTCTCTGATCTTTTTTTGTCTTTCTCTCTTTCATGGTTTGCTGTTTTCCTTGGTGATATATTTGAATTTATTTCTCTCTATTCTTTGCGTATTTATTAGTGGCTTTCGATTTGTGGTTATTGTTAGGTTGATACATAACATCTTCTGCATGTAGCAGTCTCTACTGAGTTGATGGCCATTTAAGTTTGAACCCATTCTTTACTCCTTTCCTTCCCACATTTTGGGTATATGGTGTCATATTTTATATCCTTTTATTTTGTTCCTTGACCGTTTTTTACAGAAATATTCATTTTTACTGCTTTTGTATTTCCTCCTTTCATACTGTCATTTTTGGTCTTTCCTTACCACTCAGAGTCCCCTTTAATATTTCTTGCAGGGCTGGTTTCGTGATGTGAGCTCCTTTAGTTTTGTTTGCCTGGGAAACTATATATATCTCCTTCTTTTTTATTTTTTAGGAAGTATTTTATTTATTTATTTGAGAGAGAGAGAACACAAGGGGGGAGGTGGGGGTGGGGAGGGGTGGAGGGAGAAGCTGACGCCTCGCAGAGCAGGGAACCTGACATGGGGCTCGATCCCGGGACCCTGAGATCGTGACCTGAGCCAAAGGCAGACATAGTATAGATGGGAAAATGCCTCACTTCTGTTAGATCATTTAAATGACACCTATTAATCATTATTAATTATAACAAATTGTTCATTTTTTTTTAAAATGGGAATTTTCTATATTGTATATTTCTATCACTAGTTCAGCTTTGATGAAAGTGTTTCTTTGATTTGTAGAAAACACAGTTTTGCTCTGCTAACTCAGCCAAACCACTGCCAGAAATCAGTCTAGGATGCATTTCTCATGTCTAGTGACAAATTAAATGTATAATTGAATATGATCCGGGTATCTTTTTCAATAAATCTGGACAATAGTTTTGTTATATGTTTTCTTTCTCCAGAATTCTCTAGTTGAGGGTTAAGAGAATGGGGAGCTGGTGAGTAGGGACATATTAATGAGAATGTAAAAGGGGAGAGCCTTCTTGGAGGTCGGCTTCGGAACAAATATCAATGTTTAAGAGACACATTCCCTTTGAGCTAGACTTCTACTTCTGGGTGTCTGTCTTGTAAACACACGGTGGTACAAAGACGTTCATGCAGTGATACGTACAGTGGGGACACGGCAGCTGGAGCGTGTAAGAAGGACAGATAAACACACGCCCTGGAAAACCGTGCAGTCTCCAAGAAAATACACCAGCTCTCTAGGTAGCAGCACATATTTTCAAAACTACGTATGTATTTTCATCCCATTTGTATGAGAAAAAGTTGTGTATTTCTGAGGGCTTGTGCGCATTATATGTGTGTACATTTTTAATTGTGGCAAAAAAGACAAAATCGATCATCGTAGCCATTTCTAAGTGCACAGTTGGGTAGCATTACAGGTACTGACATTGTGGGCAGCCTGCACGGCCATCCACCTCCTGAACTGTCTTTATCCTGCAGATCTGAGACTCTGTCCCCATTAAACACAGCTCCCACCTTCCCCTCCCCCAGGCCCTTGGCAACCACCATTCCACGTTCCGTCTCTAGTATTCTGACCGTTTCAGGGACCTCATAGAAGTGGGATCATACAGTCTTTGTCCTTTTGTGACTGGCTCATGTCACTGAGCATAATGTCCTCACGGTTCATCATGTGGTAGCAGGTGTCAGAACGTCCTTCCTCTTTGAAGCTGAATAACACTCCCCTGCATGGATGGACCACGGTGTTTACCCATCCGTCTGTCAGTGGACCCTCAGGTCGCTCCCACCTTTTGGATATTGTGAACACTGCTGCTGTGAACACAGTGTACAGATACCTGCCAGAAACCTTGCTTTTTGCTCTGATTTGATTTGCTTAGGAAAAGATCTGAAAAGGTGGACAACACAGTGAACTCTGGAAAATGACACCGGGGTGGCGGGTGAAAGTGGCACTTTGACTCATTATTTCATACACTTGATGTTGTACTTTTTTGTAGAGTAAGCATTAGGTTCTGTTTACAGTTGGTAAATTATGACATCACTAATTGTTATGCATTTGGTTTGTGCTGTACTAAAAAGCCGGCAGCCCCTTTACCAGAAATACCTTCCCGTGTTTTGAGAGAATGTCGGTTAAGACTGAAGCAGAGCCCTGGCAAGGACGTCTTTGAGGAATGCACCAGGTAAGCGGCTGCCGCCACCCTGCACAGGCTGCACATGGCTGGCCCCAGACGGGGGCTTACGCTGCTCTCTCTGCATGACACCCACTCTTACTGCAGGACTTTGCAAATTAAAGTGGTCACTTTCACTAGAAAGAGGTTCACGAAGGGTGATAATTTTACAGATGGAAGGGACACACTGAAATGAGTCACATCCCTGGCCCCTCCGTTCAGCCTTCTAAAATGCGTGTGTCTGAGATGAAAAGATTCCCATAAAATGTTGTTGTTTTTTAAAGCCCTGGGCACTTGTTGAAAATATCTTTTCTCTAGATGTTTGCGATACAGACAGGAAAATTCTAAGGGAAAGCACTTTGAGTAAATCTGGCTCCTGATGTACACAGGGAGAAAGAATGGTTTCTGGACTGATCTGGCTCAGAACACGGAGTCCTCTGTCCAGTCATGCAGCATTCAGGTGTCGTTTATCCTAAGATCCGTTCAACAGAGGCTGGTTGAGTGCCGGCTCTGTGTCAGGTGCTGTGTCCATTTCCTGGGGTGGCCATCACAAAGTTCCACAAACTTAGGTGGCATAAAACAGCAGAAATTGATTCTCTGGGTGCCTGGGTGGCTCAGTCGGTAAAGCATCTGCCTTTGGGTCAGGCCGTAATCCCGGGCTCCTGGGATCGAGTCTCGCTTCAGGCTCCCTGCTCAGTGGGGAACCTGCTTCTCCCTCTCATGGTGACAACAGTGATAAACGCTTATGGATGCATCACTCCTCCCAGTAACCCCATGAAGTGGGCACGACCGTTGTCCTTTTTTACAGCTTGGGGGATGGAGGCCAGAGAGGTTTGGTAATGTGCCCCAGGCCCCTGGCCAGTGAGAGGCAGGTTGCTTGAGGACAGAGCAGCCAGCACCCTCGCATGGATGCATTCCCCAAGAAGGGCAGTCAGCAACCTGGTGTGTATGCAACTTTTGCAAAGATCCCGATTTTAAACTGATCACTTTTCGGTTCCATTTTCATTTTGCAGAAACTACTAGAAAAAAACCCTGAGAATTGATTCCTAAGTAGTCACTTCAGATGTTGTGTTTTTCCTTTCTCAGATTTTTATGTTAACTTGTAGACACAGAGAAGAACACAGATCCCATTAGGCTCTAGTGGTGGCATCTCCTAGTGGTGGCATCTGTGTGATGGGCACACAGTGTGGGTGTAGGCCTGTCTGGCACCAGCACCTCAGCTCAGCCCCTCTCTTGCTTGCAATGGTGGGCACTGGCAACTGGGAGAACAAGGTTGTAGAATAGTCGGTCACTCTGTGCCGCCCAAAGTACTCCTTTGTGACTTAGAATTACCAAAGAACTACGTTTTGTTTCTGAGGTAAGTGTTTCAGCAACTGTGAAGTGGAGGTTTGTCCCCTGTGCTCTGAGACAGGGCACCAGCAGCCAGGCCGGCCCCGTGCCACATCTCAGGTCGTGCTCAGTCAGCTCTGCATAGCTGTGCCTCCAGCCAGCGCACTGCCTCTTTCGTGTGCAACGTGCGGTAACACTGCCCCGTCCATGTTTCCTGAGGATGACGGGAGTAGGACAGAGCCTCAGTGACGCCATCCTGGGCTGAGGGTCTGGCCCAGTCCAGGGAAGACGCACTAGAGACAAAAGCAGGATGGAAGACTCCACTTCCACACTCCGTAGCCTCACCAAGTGGTGCCACGGAGACAAGGGGACAGCCACAGGTTGGAGACAGTCCCCTGTGCTGACACACTCACAGACAGCAGAGCAGGACCTCCTCCAGGAGCAACTTCATGGGGGCAAGGCAGGCCATCTGTCATTGGCCTTTTCAAGGTCCCTCTCAGAAGCACATTGTCTCAGTCTGTCTGGCTGCAATAACAGATACCACAGCCCGGAAGTCATCTGTTTCCCATAGCTCTGCAGGCTGGAAGCCTGTGGTCAGGCCGCCACTGTGGTCCAGCTCTGGTGAGGCACCTCTTCAGTGTTCTGGGGCCTCACGTGGCAGGAGGGGCCAGGGAGCTCTCTGGGGTCTCTTTCATAAGAGCACGAAACCAAATCTGTTCAGGAAGTTTCCACCCTCCAAATACCATCACTTTGGGGATTAGGTTTCAACATAGAACTTTTGGGGGGACACACATTCAGTCCGTAGCATACATCATCATGACTATCCCTTCCAAAAACCAAGCACCGATGTGCCAGGGAATACCCACAACTCCTTTTTCAGCCGTGGAGAAAGTACACATTGTGAGTAACAAAGACCGATCTCTGCATGCCCCTGAGGTTGTGTGGGGAAAGTCACACTGCTTAGCAGGGCTGGTCCGGGACATGGGGGAGAAGGGTCCCTTCACGCCTGTAGGTCTGCGCTGCATGTTCACACCACGGCTCCCTGTGCTGCGTCGCTGGGACCCAGCTTTCTAGCCGTGGATGGTTTTTCACTTCCCTAGCACTTGCCCGCTAGTTTCCTGATTTCCCTTTTTACCTCTAGGTCTCTTTCATTTTTCTACGGTTACTATATGTTCCCCCACTCCACCCTTAGGGTTCTTCATCGATACATCTGTTCACTGAATTTGTTCGTATTTTTAACGTATTAGGCACTTTTCCAATTCTGTCCTATTGTTGAAGAACGGGGTGGTGTAGACGACCGTATCAGACTGGCCACAGGTCTGCCTCCTTCTCTGTGTATCTGCTTCAAGATATGGACTTAAAAGTCACTCGTATTTAAATAAGTTTTAGTACTCAGTCCTCTGTCTGTTTTGATTAGTTCACTTGACCGACGGCGGTTTATTCCTTACATTCTTATTCAGTGCCTGCCATTTGCCAGCAGCTGTGCCTGGCACTGGCTAATGGGGACCTCAGCACGGCACGGGGCAGAAACGAGGAGTTTCAGAGTTCCCTACTGTTCTGGCTCATTTCTGTGTTGCTACAACCTTCATTTCCCCGAAAGCCGCCTTTCTCCTTTCGGGTTCCAGAGTACTGGAACTGCGGCATCATGAGCACACACGCCTCCTTTAGGCTCCCCGCTGTTTTCTGTAAGAAGCTGTAGGGAGAGGCAGCAGCGCGTGATGGCTAGTGGGGAGCCCCAGGATGGATGTATTAAAAACCAATGTTGAACTGATACACAGTTTTAAATGTCATAACTTTTAAAAAAGTGTGTGCAGATTGCGGGGAAGGGCGCCTGGATGGCTCAGTCAGTTAAGCATCCAACTCTTGGTTTCCGCTCTGGTCAGGATCTCAGGGTTGTGGGATCAAGCCCCACATTGGGCTCCATGCTCAGCCTGCTTGTCCCTCTCTCTCTTTTTCTCTCTCTCTCTCAAATGAATAAACAGACAAGCAAACAAATAAATACATAAAATCTTTTTAAAAAGGTGTGTGCAGTAGGTTTATATCTCAGACTAGAGCAGTGGGGCAGTCTTTTGATTTTGAGGTGAGGAGTATTAAGAAGTGAAGTTAAGAAGCACTGGTAAGTTGACTGTAACCATGAGCTTATTAATTTATACAGACCGAATTATACAATTATATTAGAATAAGTTGATATTGTGTGGCTCTTCTCATGGAAATATGCAAACACCTCTACAAAGATGATTTGACTAAGCCAGCAGTATCAGAACCCTTGCCCTGGCCCACAAAGGTTTGGAGTTGGGCTGCCCACGTGCTCAGCAGAGAAAGGTGTTCCTAGAGGCAGGGAGCAGGCGCTCCCTCCCGCTCCGCTGGCCAGGAGGAGGTGGTCCAGGTAGCCTCCAGAACAGTGCTCAGGCCTCAGATTGTGTGCAGCAGCCGTGTGGGACCTTCCGATGTCCGGACATCTTCCGGTGTCTCTTACACTCTTAAAAATGATTGAGGACCCAAAGAGTTTTGTGTACATGGCTTACATTTTTAAAGAGAAGACACAAACATTCCACTAGCCATCAGAGCAATGATGTCACATGTCTTGTGCTTCTGGAAAACCCCTCTGTGAAAATGAGGTTTTTTTTAGTTTTTAAAAGGCACATGATGTCTTAGCATTATTACAAATATAGTTTCATTGTTTAACACTCCCCCCCACGAAAGGGTCTCAGAATCCACAGGGGTCCTCAGAACACATTTTGAGAAACACTGTGCTATAATATTAGTTAGTCCAAGAACTTGTGAATAACCTCCTTTTACAAAATAAAGTGAAATCAAGTGGCTTGCTCCGAATTCTACCAATCAGCGAAAATGCTGAAATTGTTCCCAAAGCCTCTTGAGTTACTGGTCTACTAGCAATTCCCCATGAAAACTATGATCTTTTCCCATTTGGGTTTTTGTCCATGCTTGGGAAACCCTTTCCTTCTTCCTTCGTCTGGGTGACTTCTACTTCAACTCAGACCCCACCTTCACCAAAGTGTCCCTAATATATCCTCTCCCAGGGGAGGTGCTCTGGGCATGCCAGGCATGGCACACTCTTCTCTAACAGTGCACGAACTTACCCATCTCCCTGGCCAAGCTGGCAGATTCTTCAAAGTAGTACTCGTTGGACATTTTCCCTCCAGCGTCCAGTACAGTGCTTGCAATCTTCTTGTTAGATCCTTATTGACTAATGAGCTGTTTTAAATAATAGACTACATTCTGTCCCTTATCTACCTACAAATAAGAATTTTATTACTTCTGTAATACAATAAAATTGTATACATTTTATAAAATTCTAAATAAAACTTTAGAAGCATGGCTAATTGCATAAAATTTCTTCTGGAAATATATAGCATAAAATAGTTCATTGGGTGCCTTAGTTTCAATGTTAAAAAAAAAAAGTGGTGTCACATATTAACACTTTCTACAATATGACTATTATAATCTAGATACTCATTCTAATCTTACATACCAGATGTTTACAATCCCTACTGAAACACACATGCTTGGGTGCGTGCACACACACACACACACACACACCCACTCACGCATACACATACATTCACCTACACCCATTGAATACTTATTTATACATAAAAAGACATTTTGACTGTGGGAAGGTAAACAATTTCATTTCTTTTGAATTCCTGCTTTCATATTTTTACTGATAACATTAGAAACGAGTGTGAAATTCTATAATTGCAAAATTTAATATATTGTGTAAAATGATTGACTTCCCATGCCCAGTGTTGATGAGTGCCCAGAAACACGGTGGTTTTCATATGTAGTGCAACAAATGTATATAATTACGGAAAATCTTTTTCTAGAATTGTCCATAACTATTTAAGTGGAGAACCATTTGAAGAATACCAAGAAAGCCCATGTTTTTCTCGATTTCTACAGTGGAAATGGCTGGAAAGGTATTTTCTAATTTAAAATTCAACAAAAACAAGTAATAACTTCTTGGAATGTGTACTGATTGATGTATACTTTTCCATCTGTTAAAATAATATTGGAAATCAGGCTGGATATGGTATTGTACAGAAATTATTAATATGTGCTATGTAATTTCTTCTGATTTAGTTGACTCTGTTCTCTCCTTTTAAAAGGGCAGTCTGCCCTTTTATTAGAAAATTTATTAGAAAATAAAACATATCCTAGATTCACAGAAATATAATCCGATGTGCACTGGTTCCGTCTTGTGGTACTAGAAACGCAGACATAGTCAAGGGACTTGGCCTTCGTGAGCATCAGGTCCCTGTTCGTGAGAATAGAGGTGATTCTAGAATCCACCTACTGGGCTGCTGGGCGCCTGAGGATTGTGTGCAGCATGCTGTACAAAGTACATGCTCAGTAAGTGTCAGTTGCCACTTAGTGTGGTCGTTACGATGGTTATTGATTGCTCAGATTTCCAGTTCTACTTCATGCATGTTTCTTTTGAGACGTTGAGTATAAACACCTCCTTTGAGGTTCTTTTTCTACAGGGTGGTGCACTGTAGATAGGTGCTTTTCCTCCGCAGCTTTCCGACAGGCCCAATACGTACACATGGCATGATGTGGACTAGTTGCTGACCTGCCTTCAATTAGTAAGGATAATTGGACCGTTCTAGATCTATCTTCAGTGTTTTCAATAAATCTTCAATGTTAACATGCGCTTACGTCTCTTAGTGTAATGGAGGGTGTCCCAGCAGAGGGAGCCACGGTCCCTGAGCACGCACACCCTTGCCCCAGACACTCCCTTTGAACAGTGAGTGCAGTGTCATTTTAAATAAGGGCAGGACAAGAGCTAGGCAGGCTTTTCTGCTTTAAAATAACAATGTGGGGGCGCCTGGGTGGCACAGCGGTTAAGTGTCTGCCTTCGGCTCAGGGTGTGACCCCAGCGTTCCGGGATCGAGTCCCACATCGGGCTCCTCCTCTGGGAGCCTGCTTCTTGCTCTCCCACTCCCCCTGCTTGTGTTCCCTCTCTTGCTGGCTGTCTCTATCTCTGTCAAATAAATAAAGAAAATCTTTAAAAAAAAAAATAACAATATGATGTGACATCTGAAGCTTTTTTTTTTTTTATTAATTAGGCAACCAGTAACAAAGAACACATTTAGACATTACAGAGTTCTAGGAAAAGGCGGATTTGGTGAGGTAAGTAATACGTGACTAGCTATAAGCAATACTTCTAGAAAAGTAAGACAGCAAGGTACTTGAGAGACATGATGTGTCAGCTTTACCAATACCTTTACTCCCTTCCTGTGTATTTGGGAATGAGTTTGCCAACCACAAGAATTAAGATTGAACTTCAAACAAAAGGTACTTTGCTACCTGCTTTTAAAAGATTTGGAGATCTGGAAAGAAAAAATTCACTATCTTCATGATTTTTTTCTTTCACTTTAAGTTTCTTAAAGAAGTTGTTTCCCGCATTCAGTTATTTGACATTCAAGCTCAGTTTGTCCTGATGGAAAAGATGATTGTTTCCATATTGTCGAATTTCTGTTACTCTTATTTCTATAATTTGAGACTAGCCTAAAAGCTCGTGTAGTACAGAGTATATTATTAAATGTGCTTATTTATCTCAATTCTGTGTGGACATGTATGTGCTCCCACACCTATATCAAAAGATACTAGAAAATGTGTAAATTTGGGAAAATCCTAAGGAAACTGCCCACAAATTCATGAGAGATGGTCTTTCAATATGATGGCTCTCCTAGATAGAGACTATTGTGTGGGGTGGACAAAGAACCACATGCAGTTCCGGTTACGTCATTTAAAGAGGTGTTAATTGCCTCATTAATTATCTGGAGCAGTCATGTTCAGTTTTAGCATTTGTAACTCCCCAGAGCCGGGACAGCCACGGGAACCGAAGTGCGTGGGGAGTCAGAAGCAAGTTACACTGCCCACATGTGATTGAAATCACCCGTGCTCCCAAATTCCCATGGAAAGCCTAACCAAAGCCACCGGAGTTCCCTTAATGTGAATTAGGAAGCTGACCTAAGAACCTTGTCCCACAAGTGAGGCCTCCCCTGTATCTGTGCTTGGGTGTGCTGCGACCGCGGCCCGCTCGCCATCACCTCAGAACACCGTTCTGCTGACCTGTTAGGGTGCGTCCAGGGATCCAGCCAAATGCTGTTGGAACCCTTCCAGCATAGAGATTTCTGTGAGAAATCCACCCTCTGTTTGAATACCTTTTCAAGCAGGAAAGTTCTTCACTCGCTTTAATTCGTGCTACTCTGCCTTTCATGATGTCCAAGTGTAAAACTCAGATTCTGTCTAAGAACAGAGGATGTTTCAAGCTCTTGTGTTTACAAAGAATGTAGTTACAGTTATAGCCCCCTGTCGGTTTCCGAAATGGACTCAGTAGTAACGTTAGCAAATTTTAACTTGTGAAAGACTTGGCATATTTATATTTATAGACTTTTTTAAGCACATTTACTTGTGTTTCCGCACAGAAGACTGTACAGATGGACAAACTGTTCTGGTTTTTCTCAAACCTGTTCTGGATGTGCTATTTGTTACATCTGTCTGTGGGGGACCCAACAGTCCATTTCCATTGTGCATCCGTCAGGGGAGCCCCGTGACCCTAATGCGGACGGCCTCAGTGCCTTTTAAGTCCAAATTCCAGTGGTGGATTTACTTTTTCCGAATGCCAACACCTCTTCCACTGGGTTTGCAAAGACAGATTTTGGTCTTCTTTTGTCGCCCACAGTGCTTGCACTTAGGCTTCAAGCCCTCCAGAATAGATCTGTGGGGTCCCGAGGCAGCGCCGAGCAAAGAGAGCTGGCGGCATCTCCACGTGCGCGGTTGTAGAGGCAGCGCGGTGCCGTGGAGAGCTCGTGGGCAGCGGCTGGCCTTGCTTCCCGCTCTGTGACCTCGGCTTCACCATCTCATCCTCATCACGACAGGGAGACGATCCCTGCTTCCCGGGTGGCTGAGCAGCACATGAGTATTCGTGTCCAGCTGAGAGTGCAGCATCTGGCACCCTTACCTCTGCTCCCTTCTCGTTCTTCGACTTGGCAATTCTACTTAAAAGAATTTGTCTTAAGTCATAAAGAGATATGCCAAGATTTATGTGCTGAGACTTAATGGTTAAATGATTAAATAAATTCTGGAGTAGTCAGACATTGGGAGAACATTTAATGATGAGAAAACAGTCACACTGTAAGATGAAAACAGGAAATTATAAAATATTGTCTATTCTATAATATAAGGTCAGGTTCCCCACCCAAATTTCAGGAGGATTCAGAAGCCTACACAGTTATCTTGGAATTTCAGTGAGTTTTGTCATTGTCCTTACTAATAGTTTCAGTATTTTCCACAATGAACTTTATATTTTATCATCAAAATCATGTTATTGATGGATTAAAATGATATCCTGTCTTATGTTTGCCTATAAGGTAACCGTGTCTGTGTATGTGTGGTATGTGCATGTGTTACGTGTGTGGGGTGCGTGCATGCTGTGGTGTGCAGTAGGTTTGTGTGCGTGTGTGTGCATGTGCGTGTGTATGTGTGCAGTGGACGGGAGTCAGAGGCAACAAGGTAGCCCTGTGTTGATAGCCCAGAAGCTGTGCACGGGTACCTGGGAACTCATTATAACCCCATCTCCACTTCTGTAATTTTGGAAATTTTTTCCTAGTGGGAAGGTAAGTAATGTATAAATAGTATTTTAACAACTAAGTAGAATAAATGCATGGGAGTTTATGAATTCTATGCAATACCTTTTCTTATATTCTTAAACTTTTAAAAGAAAGAGGACTCAGTTTAGTTTCAAACACTGTGGCTCTTTCGCAAGGACTGAAAGACCCAGGGAGACCCTGGCTGATCCGATGTGCTGTGATCACCTGTGGGCACCTGGCAGAGTGCACCCCCCGACTCCATCCACCAGCCCCTCGCTGCTCTTCACCAGTGGGGCTGATCATAGAGGAAACGGGGTTTGGTCGCTGGTGGTAGTGGTGGTCCCGGTGGCCTAAGAGGTGGCAGGTGTGTAGAAACCTTTTTTCCCTTTTTTAAACTAGGTTTGTGCCTGTCAAGTGCGAGCTACAGGAAAGATGTATGCGTGTAAGAAGCTAGAGAAAAAAAGAATAAAGAGGAGGAAAGGTGAAGCCATGGCTCTCAACGAAAAGAGAATCCTAGAAAAAGTGAATAGCAGATTTGTAGTGAGTATTTGGGTTTAGTCCTCACTGTGGATGGTGCCGTGAGGAATGCTTTCCTAGGCACACCTGCTGCTGGGCCCACCTGCACTGCCGCCACTGCTGGGGGTGTGAGCTGTGCTGCCCCGGCTGGCAGCGGGGCCAGGGGCCGGGGATAGCACGGTCCTGCTGGCAGCCCCTTCTTCCCTATCCACTTCTTACTGAACACATATACAAAGCAGAGGTGATCTCGCCGCCCACTCCCCACCCCCCCACCCCGGGGCCTGGTCTGCGGGCTCCTCCTCACACCTGGCAGTCCTCCCCTCTCCCAGGCAGCCAGTGCTCATCCTGGGCCATGGGGCCACTGCCTCCTGGGCTCGAAGGCACTGCCTTGAGTCCTCTCTGTGAGGCCGCAGTCTGACACCTGGCCAATGTACCGCTGGCCCTTGGCTAGCCTTCCCCAAACGTATGAAGCCTCAAATCCCACCTTCACTGAGTCAGGCAAGGGTTGGACGAGTGGGGCTGGGGTGAACCCTGACCCTCCCAGGCCCTGTGCTGTGCATGAGGCGCTGTGGCGTTCATCCCCAAACCTAGCTTCTGTCCCCCCACTTCGTATCTCCTACAGCCTCTGTGGTAACAGGAGGGTCTGCGTGAAGGAGGAGAGGGAAAGGTAACTTAAGAAAGAATTTGTGGTGTTAGGCTTACTTCCTCCAAGTCACTTCTGTCTCAGGACTGAGGTTTGCTGCTTTGTGCTAGGGGACAAACTGCAAATAGTGGCCTTGCACAGCCACCCTCTACATTTACCTCTGAGTATGACAGGTCTCTCCTCGTGCATTCCACGGAAATATTTAATGAAACTGGCTCATCGTGGACTTGTTTAAAATATATTTGTGTAACTACTTTGAAACACAGAGATCCATAATCTAGCTTTATTAAAGGGATATAAATAATACCTATGGTTTGTTCTATTTAAATGAAATATTTTTGTTTCTGTATTCTTGGCTTCTCCCAAGGAACCTAGAAATATTTTCCTTCATTCTTTTTTATTTCTAATTGAAGTATAACTGACATGACAATATCCTGTTAGTTTCAAGTGTACATCATAGTGATTCCATAATTTTATGCATTATGAAATGATCCCTGTGATAAGTCTAGTTACCATCTATCACCACATTGTCACTCCAGTATTATCAACTATATTCCCTATGCTATACATTACATCTCCTTGACATTTGCTTTATAACTAGAAGTTTGTACTTCTGTCTTTTAAAGTTTGTTTACTTATTTAAATAATCTCTATACCCAATGTGGGGCTTGAACTCACGACCCTGAGATTGGGTTGCATGCTCTTGCGAATGAGTCAACCAGGCACCCCAAAGTTTGTACCTCTTAATCCCTTCCACTTATGTTCTGTCCACCAACCCCTCCCTACTATGGTAATCAACAATTTGTTCTCCCTGTCTTGAGTCTGTTTCTGTTTTGTTTGTTAGTTTGTTTTGTTTTTAAGATTCCGTATATGAGTGAAACCATACGGCATTTGTCTTTCTCTGACTGACTTATTTCACTTGGCATAATACCCACTAAGTCTACCCACATTTTGCAAATGGCAAAAATGGTATTTTGATAGGGATTACACTGAATCTGTAGATTGCTTTGGGTAATATGGACATTTTAACAATATTAATTCTTCCAATCTGTGAAGATGGTATATCTTTCCATTTGTTTGTGTTGTCTTCAATTTCTTTCATCAGTCTCTTAGAGTTTTCAGAGTATAAGTCTTTCACCTCCTTGGTTATATTTATTCCTAAGTATTCTATTACTTTAATACAATTGTAAATTGGATTGTTTTCTTTTTTTTAAGATACATTTATTTGAGAGAGAGAGTGTGCACATGTGAGTGGGGGGAGGGGCAGAGGGAGAGAATCTCAAGTAGACTCCCCACTGAGTGCAGAGCCTGATGTGGGGTTCGATCCCACGACCCATGAGATCATTACTTGAGCCAAAATCAAGAGTTGGATGCTTAACCAACTGAGCTACCTTGGTGCCCCTGGGCTTGTTTTCTTAATTTCTATTTCTGATAGCTTGTTATTAGTGTATAGAAACATAACCTGTTTCTATATGTTAATTTTGTACCCTGTGACTTTACTGAATCATTAATTAGTTCTCAAATCTCTTTGGTGGAGTCTTTAGAGTTTTCTATATATAGCATCATGTCATCTGCAAATAGTTTTGCTTTTTCCTTTCCAATTTAGATGCCTTTTATTTCTTTTTCTTGCCTAATTGCTATGGCTATGACTTTCAATACTATGTTGAATAAAAATGGCTAGAGAGGACATCTCTGTCTTGTTCCTGATCTTAGAGGAAAAGCTTTCAGCTTTTCCCCATTCAGGATAATGTTAGCTGTGGGTTTGTCATATGTGACCTTTATTATGTTAAGGTACATTATTTCTATACCCACTTTATTGAAAGCTTTTATCATAAATAGATACTGAATTTTGTCATATGTTTTTTTCTGTATCTGAGATGATCATACGATTTTTACTTTTCATTTTGTTAATATAGTGTATCATCTTGATGTGTTTGTGGATGTTAAACCATCCTTGCATCCCTGGAATAAATCCCACTTGATTGTGGTTTATGATCCTTTTAAGATATTGTTGAATTGGATTTGGTAATATTTTGTTGAGGATTTTTACATCTCCGTTCATCAGGGTTATTGGCCTGTAATTTTCTTTTTTTGTAATGCCTTTATCTGGTTTCAGTATCAGGGTGATTCTGGCCTTGTAAAATGAATTTGAAAGCCTTCCTTCCTCTTTCAATTTTTTTGGAATAGTTTGAAAGGATAGGTACTAACCCTTCTTTAAATGTTTGGTAGAATTCACCTGTGAAGCCATGTGGTCTTGGGATTTGTTTCTTAGGAGTTTTAAAATTACTGCTTCAATTTCATTACTTATAATTCGTCTGTTCATATTTTCCATTTTTGTGTGATTTGGTCTTGGGAGGTTGGGTTTCTAGGAACTTTTCCATTTCTTCTAGGTTATCCAATATGTTGGTGTGTAATTATTCATACTGATCTCTTATGATTCTTTGTATTTCTGTGGTGTCACTTGCAACTTCTCTTTCATTTCTGATTTTTAAAAAAATTATGTATTTAGATATATATAAACTAGATATATATAAACTAGAAGTTTATTGATTTTATTTATTTTGTCACAGAACCAGGTTTTAGTTTAATTGATCTTTTCTATTGTTTTTTAATCTCTTTCATTTATTTCCACTTTGATCTTTATTATTTCCTCCTTCTACTAGCTTTGGACTTTGTTCTTTTTCTTGTTCCTTTAGATATAGAATGAGATTATTTATTTGGCATTTTTCTTGTTTCTTGGGGTAGGCCTGTGTTGTTATGACTGTCTCTCTTAGAGCTGCTTTTGCTGTGTCCCATAGGTTTTTGGAAAGTTAATTTCCATTTTATTTGTCTGGAGGTAGTTTTTTATTTCCTCTGTGAGTTTTCCTTCATCCTTGATGGTATTTTTTCCTCTCTGCTTACAGTTGATCAGTGGTCCTGACCTGTACCTGTGTAACACTCATTCCCTCCTCCTTCCCCCAGCCCACCCTGGCTGGCCCACAATGTGATTATGCATGTGGACAGTCCAACACTTCCTATATAATTTATTGTGTATCTAGCCAAGTTATTAGATACAATACCAGCCACAAATACTTAGAAAATAAAAACTTTTAATTGATACCATTTACAACAGAATCAAGAAACATCATAATCTAGGCAAAAATTTAATGAAAATGTGCAAGACTTCTACGCTGAGATCTAAAATGCTATTACAAGAAATTAAAGAAGACCAAATAAATGGAAGGGTACCATATTTATGGATTAGAAGTCTCCATGTATGAAGATGTTGGTTTTCCCAAATTGATATATACATTAAATGAATTAAATGCAGTCGCAGTCAAAATCCCAGCAGGGTGTGTGTGTGTGTGTGTGTGTGTGTGTGTGTGTGTGTGTAAATTGACCTACAAACCAATAGAAAAGTGGGCAAAAAACTTGGACAGGTACTTCACACAAGTAGTTCCAAATGGATAAATATATAAAAGTATGAGAAGTGATTCCTGTATTTGTATATACAGAGAAATGCATACTAAGACCACAATAAGAGACAACTATACCTTCAGCAGCATTGACTGACAACATAAAATGTTGGAAGAATGTGCAGCAGCAAGACCCCTCTTGCACTGTGGGAGGGTGTATTAACTGTAATTTATCTTGTATGCTGAATGTGGGTGTTCCAGAAGCATGGAACATAAGTGCTCAACGATTAGAGCATAGCTTCGATGAATCTGATCATCCCAAGTGTCTTTGTGAAGAAATACACCTACCCACTTAGCCATAGAAAGTTCTCTCCTCTTGGTACAGAACTGCCATAAGATCTTTGACAGGTAAACGTCCAAGCAGCACCAGATGCATGGTATGCACTTCCCTGAAGCATACAGTGTTGGGGCATCCTAATGATAAATCTCCACAGAATATTTGAATAATGTTAGCAAATAGAGTAAATCACCAATGAATGAGCAGGTTTTGTGCTTTGTTTTTTATGATGCTGTTGTCTTTAGGTTAGTTTGTCCTACACTTATGAAACCAAAGATTCCTTGTGCTTGGTGCTAACCATTATGAATGGAGGGGACTTGAAGTTTCACATCCACAACATGGGCAACCCTGGCTTTGATGAGCAGAGAGCTATTTTCTATGCTGCCGAGCTGTCCTGTGGCTTGGAGGATTTACAGAGGGAAAGAATTGTGTACAGGTAAGAACAGCACGAACTCCTGGGGCCTGGGAGCCTGTTCATCCTGAGCCTGAGGCTCCCGCCGGGCTCCCTCTGGCCACCCAGGAGCCTGGGCAGGAGGGCTGCGGTGGAGCCCTTTGGTGGCCATTTGTAGGGTCTGGTCACTCACACTGTTGGGAATATGGTTGATCAGTGGTGGACCTTGGTTTCCTTTTTAGTTCTCTTCGATCTCTAGTAGGTTGGTTTTATTTGTTAAGTTGATCAAATATAGGCAGTGTTACTCATGTAAGCATGAGAAGAGCCCATTTCCAAAATAGTTCTATTTAGGACTGTGGACTCCGTTCCAACAAAATAGTGTCACGACTGAATGTCTCAAAGTAATAATATTTATTTTAGTATTTTGCATCTTAGAATTCAGTAAAGAAAATTTAATTTAATTTAATAGGTAGAATTAAATTAGTATGACCAAATATTTAGTTTTAGGGAAAGCGGTCCCTCCAGCCACCCTTTGGGTGTGGAGCTCCTGGGCTCTGACACACTTCTCGACCACTCCCCGTACAGCTCTGTCCCTTTGCCTCTGTGCAGACATCCACCTCCGTGTGCGGACCATTCCCTACAGGCGTTTCTCACTTTGCCCTTTCTCCTATATTTCCAAGGGGTCTGTGTATCCCCCATCTTCCTCATCCAGTTGGTCACCAAATCACCCCTGAATTTCCCTAGTCAGTCTTTAGGGTCACCGACTTAGTTCGTGTCTTCCTTAGGTTACCTGGCAGGCAGACACTTGAATGGTCTCGCTGTTGCTGGTCTTGCTCCGGGTCCTGCTCTGTGAGACCAATGGCAGGCCTTCCTGTAACGTGGATCTGAGCCTGTCATAGCGTCCCTAGCTTGGAGCCCCGTGGGCCTGGCTCTCCTGACCCTGTGTGATGCCGCTCCCCACTGACTTCTCCAGCCTGGTGCCCCGCTGCACCCTGAATGGGGACTCTCTGCCTTTGTGATGGACACATATTTGCAGCTCCCAGAACTTCTCAAGCGTCCTCACGTCTTCATACCTTTGCACATGCTGTCCGCTTGTCAGAGGCCTTTCTTCACTGCAGCCCCTCTGCCTTCATTCTGGGAAATTGCAGCTCATCCCTAAGCTCCTCACCCCTGATAATGGGGGTGCATGCTCCCCTGGGGCATCTTCAGAGCACCTGTGCTGTCCCACTGAAGGGCTGGTCACACCAGCCGCAAGCTTCTCAGAAGGCCTTTGTTCTGATGAACTCTTGGCTTTGTCTCACATTTCCCAGGCCACATTATTCTCTCTCGAGGGCCAGATATCAGGCCTGGCCACGGGGCTGGTGCAGCACCCCTGAGGTGTTGAGCAAGGGGTGGACTGCTGCCTTGGGAGCCATTCCTACAGACACAGGCCGAGGTCTGAGTGGAGAATGCCTTGTCACCACACTCGCAGGGAGAGACTGGTGGTCCCGAAGCAAGGAACAAGCCTGTAGGAGCTGTGATTCCTCTTTTACTCCGAAGGACCGTAGAGTTTATTACAATTCAGAACCGTTGAGCCCCCGCTGCTGGCCTCCAGTGTGGAAGACACGCAGGCCTGCCGTGCTTTATGGCTCTTCGCTTCAGTGTGCTTCACGAGTACTGCCTTTTCTACAAATGGAAGCTTGGTGACAGCCCTGCACTGAGCAAGTGCTATGGGTACTACTTTTCCAGCCACACTGGCTCACTTCGTGTCTGCGTCACATGTCGGTGATTCTTGCAGTGTTTTATACCTTTCATTATTTTACTTGTTAGGGTGATCTCTGATCTCTGATGTTACTTTTGTACTTGTTTGGGGGAGCGACGAACTGCACTCATAAAAGATGGCAAGCGTAACCAGTGCGTGCTGTGTGTTTCTGACTGCTCCACCGACCGGCTGTTTCCCTCTTTCTCCTCCTCTTGGGCCTCCCTGTCCCCTGAGATGCAACAATATGGAGATTAGGCCAATTAATAACCATGCAATGGCCTCTAAGTGCTCAAGTGAAAGGAAGAGTCACACATATCTCACTTGAAATCAAACGCTAGAAATGATAAAGCTTAGTGAGGAAGGCATGTCTAAAGCCGAGATGGGTCAAAAGGTAGGCCTCTTGCGCCAAAAGGCCACGTCACAAACACCAAGGAAAAGTTCTCGAAGAAAGTTAAGAGCGCTACTCGTACTCCTGCGAACGCATGAGTGATAAGAAAGCAAAACGGCCTGATTGCTGATAGGGAGAAAATGGTGGTGGTCTGGATAGGAGACCAAACCAGCCCCAGTGTTCCCTTAAAGCCAAAGCCTAATCCAGAGCAAGGCCCCGACTCTCTTCAATCCACGAAGGCTGAGGGAGGTGAGGAAGCTGCAGAAGAAAAGCCTGCAGCTAGCAGAGGTGAGTTCGTGAGGTTTAAGGAGACACAGAGGTGCCAGGTGCGGCAGCACGTGCTGATGGAGAAGCTGTAGCAGGTGCTGCAGAAGATCCAGCTGGGATCGCTCGTGAAGGCGGCTCCCAAACAGCAGATGCTCCGTGTAGACGCAGCAGCCGTATCTGGGGAGAAGATGCCATCTAGGACTGTCCTAGCTAGACAGGAGACGTCAGCGCCTGGCTTCAGAGGCTCAAGGGACAGGCTGACTCCCCTGTTAGGGGCTAATGCAGCCGGTGACTTTAAGTTGAAGCCAGTGCTCATTTACTATTCTGAAAATTCTCAGGCCCTTAAGAATTACGCTACCTCTCCTCTGCCCGTGCTCTACAAACGGACCACACAGCCTGGACGACAGCATCTCTGTTTACAGCACAGTTTACCAGAGATCTGCAGCCCACTCTTGAGACCTGCTGCTCAGAAGAAAAAGATTCCTTTGGAAAGATTACCGCTGGTTGACTTTGTACCTGGTCAGCCAAGAGCTCTGATGACGTATGGCGAGATCAGTGTTGTTTTCATGCCTGCCGACACAGCGTCCATTCTGCAGCCCACGGAGCAAGGAGTGATTTTGACTTTGAAGTCTTACTATTTAAGAGACACACTTCACAAGGCTGCAGATGCCGTAGATGGTGATTCCTCTGCTCGAGCTGGGTAAGTCGAGAATCTTTTGGGAAGGATTCACCATTCCAGACGCCATTAAGAAAATGTTCCCATGGTTCAATATCAAGACTAACAGGAGTTTGGAAGAAGTGGGTTCCAGCCCTCATGGAGGACGTTGAGGGGTTCAAGGCTCAGCGGAGGAAGTCACTGCAGATGTGGCGGAAACAGCCAGAGAACTGGAAGTGGAGCCTGGAGAGGTGAGCGAGCTGCTGCCATCTCAGGATAACACTTGAACGGATGAGGAGGTGCTTCTGTGGAGGAGCAAAGAAGGTGGTTTCTTGAGATGGAGTCTACTGGTGACGATGCTGTGATGAAGATTGTTGAAATACGACAAGGATTTAGAATATTGCATAACCGTAGTTGATAAGGTGGCGGGGTTTGAGAGAACCGACTCCAATTTTGAGAGAAGTTCTACTGTGGGTAAAATGCTATCAGGCAACATCACATGCTACAGAGAAATCATTTGGGAAAGGAAGAGTCGATCAGTGCAGCAAATTTATTCTCTTGTTTGAAGAAACTGCCACAGACACCCCAACCTTCAGCAGCCCCCCTATGATCAGTCAGCAGCCGTCACCATCGAGGTAAGACCCTCCACCAGCAAAAGGATTACAGCTTGCTGAAAGCTCTGATGATGGTTAGCAATAAAGCATTTTTTAATTAAGGCATTCATTGTTTTGGGGGCGCCTGGGTGGCTCAGTCGGTGAAGCGTCTGCCTTCGGCTCAGGTCATGAACCGAGAGTCCTGGGATCGAGCCCCAGATTGGGCTCCCTCTGCCCCTCCCCCTGCCCCTTTTCTCTCTCTCTGTCTCAAATAAACTCTTTAAAAAAAGGCATTCATTGTTTTGTGAGACATCATGTTATTGCACACTTAATAGACTACAGTGTAGGGTAAACATAACTTTAATATGCGCTGCAAAACCAAAAAATTCATTTGATTCATTATATTGTGATAGTCACTTAATTCTGGCAGTCTGCAACCAATCCCCTATATCCTCTAAGGTGTGCCTCTATTACTAGATCAGTTAGAAGATTTTCTTCTCCCCCCAACCTTTCACCTCAGGCCCCCACTTGCCCTCAGACAGAGCAGGGAAAAGGCATGGGCTGGCCAGCACTTAGCGGGAACTTAGCGCGTGTCCACAACAGCCACCATTAGGAGGTTGCGCTGTTGAATGAACGACCGATGGCTTTCAGTCTGATGGTGCATCCCCTCCCCTAGAGACCTGTCAAGCACCGCATTCATTCTTTGAAATTCTTTCTTGTTGTCAGAGGTTGCCTCTTGACAACCCTTATCAGACCAGGTGCCAGAAAGATGACCTTTCTTTTTGCAGAGGGAGGGTACAAATAAAAATGCTTTACTGTTTCAGCAGTCTAAGGTCAGAGAGGTGGAGGCACTCAGGCCGGGCTTTGAGCCATCCTTAGGGTACAGCATGTTCGCAGTCAGAAGAAGAGCCTGGGTCCCCGCTCACTCTCTGTGGGAGCTGCCACGAGCGTGCCAGGCCTTCACGCGTGGGCCTCTCGTGGAAGCACCAGCACAGATTTGGCAGCTCGGGGGGAGCAGCTAGACCTCATGGGCTCCCAGAATTCTTTCCAGCATAAGCGCTTTAAACTGGCCCAGGCCTGATCAAGGAAGGCTTTCAGGAGGAGCCAGGACTCACGTGGGATCTCGGATAGATGGCTAGGATCGGAGCAGAGGGTGAAGGGACCGTTCTTCCGGGGGAGACGTGTGCCGTGTTTGCATTCTGGAGAAAGTGGGCAGAGGAGTGCACGTAAACCAGAGTGGCCGTGGAGACAGGAGGAAGGAAGAAGCAAACCTGTTGGCTTTCTCTTGCCCCTCAGGCCCTAGGCTGTGCCCTTTGCATCTGTTACTTATTTGGAGAAAAGGTTAAAAAGTTACTAAAATGCCATAGCATCCTAGAGGCCCTTTTATTCCAGATATGATTATCCCGGAGCATTTCATCTCTCTTTGTCTGTCATCCTCTGCTGTTTGTTCGGATAAAATGCCTGAAACAGCATCACAACAAACCACAGAAGGAGTGCCAGGCTCAGTGTGGAGCAAGCACAGCGCTTACGGGAGTGGGGGGACAGGGACAGGCAGGGAGGCAGTGTTGACTGTGTGAGTGGCCTGGGTGTGTGGTTTTGGGGTGTAGTAGTTTGTGTCATACCTTTAGATATGTCTACTTGTAACGTGGCTTTGTCTGAATTGTTCGATGAGAAAAAGCAAGTGAAAGAAATAAGTGTACATATAGAGAGAGTCTGGAGAGATAGATCATGGTTTTCAGTGTGCAACCATATCTTTATCTAATAGTCAATCATTTGTTTCAAACAAAACAGTACATAAAGACATCTGTGTGGGCACGCATCTCCAGTCCAGCTGAGTACTCTCCCTCCCAATGTCTTTTTGTGACATATTGCCTGTTCACCATGCAGAAATCTGAAGGGGCCTGTTGCCTTTGGGGTTTTAAATGTCCTTCAAAAATTAACTGAGGAACATAGCTTCTGTAAAATCAGATGAACCAAAATGCTTTTAGCTGGGGACAGGCCCCATGAGTGCCCTAGCACCATCTGAATATTAACATGCAGGAATGACCAGATCCTTATTAAATAGCACTTGAGTCTCTGGGCAGTGTGGTTGATCCTTGAACAGCATGGAGGTTGGGACATCGACCCAGTCGAAAATCCACATGTAACTTTGACCCCCCCAAAACTTACCTACTAATAGTCTCCTGTTGACTGGAAGCCTTATGATGACATACACAGTTGATTAACACATATTTTGTATGTTATATGGATTCTGTATTATACTCTTACAGTAAAGCAAGCTAGCAAAAAGGAAATGTTAGTAAGAAAATCATAAGGAAGAGAACATACATCACAGCACTGGGACTGTAAGAAAAACCACGGGTAAGGGGACCCAAGCCGTTCAAACCTATGTTGTTCAAGGGCCAGCTACACTTTCTTTTCACATAAAAGCTTTTCCCAAGACTGGCCTGAAGCCTCAGGGAAGTCCTGGCCTACCAGCAGCTGGATATGGAGAACAACTTTCTCCCTGTTCTTCAGCTGCTCTGGGGACGGTGTGTTCTGCTTTCCATTGTTTGGGTAGTGAGGTGTCTTTTAAATCAGAAGAATTATTTTACATAATAATGTATAGTCTGTATGCAGGTGAATATGGCAAAAGGCTATGAAAATTTTAAAGAATTAGCTTTTAAAAATGTTTTCGATTTTACCACTATGGAAAACAGTAAGGAGGTTCCTCAAAAAAGTAATAATAAAACTGCCATGTAATCTAGCAGTCCCACTTCCGGCGTATTCTAAAGGACATATCCATAGTGTGTCAAAGAGATGTCTGCATTTCCATGTTCACTGCAGTGTTATTCAGAATAGCCAACAGACAGAAACAACCTAGGTGTCCATCGGTGGGTGGCTGGATGAAGAAAATGTGGTATACACATCCACATGGAATTATTATTTGGCCATGAGAATGAAGGAAATCCTGCTATTTGTGACAACACAACGGACCTTGAGAGCACCATGTTAAGTAAGATAAGCCAGACACAGACAAGTACTGCATGATAGCACTGATATGTGGAGTCTTAAAAAAAAATGTCAAGCTTGTGGAAACAGAGTAGAAAAGTGGTCACTAAGGGCTGGGGGGCGGGGAGTAGAAAGATTGGCAAAATGGCACAAACTTTCAGCTATAAGATGAATAGCCTGAGGATATAATGTAAAACATGAAAATAGAGTTGATAACACTATATCGTATAATTGAAATTTGCTAAGGGACTAAGACTTCAATGTTCTCACCCAAAAAAATGTGAGGTGGTAGATGTATTAATGAGCTGGTGTGGGGGAATCCTTTCACAATTTTAAAGAAAAAAAAGTTTTCAATTTCACTGCATTTTCTAGCAATTACAGAAACAATACAATAACATCCAAAACAGATAAATGGGTGAGGGGCTGGAGATGCCTGTGTTGGCTGTTTCTCAGTGCGCTCGCCTGTCAGATTCCAGAAGGGTCAGCCTCCGTGCTCCCTCCTAACCATGGCCATCTCGTCTTGGGCATGCTCACCTTTAAAGAAGAGCTCACACTGCAGAACGGGGCATCATTTCTCTGTCTCTGTAGATCGACCTTTCTGCATATTACATACAAATAGAATCATCATGTGGCCTTTTGCATCTGGCCTCTGTCCACCAGCATAATGTTTTCGAGGTTCGTCCATGTTTTAGCGTTTATCAGTACCTGGGTCTTTTTTATGATGGAATAATATTCCGTTGTCCTTTTGCCAGTTGACGGGTGTTTCTGATTGGTTCCACTTTTTGGCTGTTATCGATAATGCTGCTATGAACATTTGTGTATGAAGTTTTGTTTGGACATATGTTTTCAGTTCTCTTGGGTAGATACCAACAAGTGGAATTTCTCAAGAGCATGGAAAATTTACGTTTACCTTTTAAAGACAGTTTCAAGCTCTCTTCCAAAGCGGCTGTACCATTTTACATTCATTCCAGGGCTCCATCCCCTCACATCGTCTCCAACACTTGTTAGTACCTCCCTGTTTAATGCTAACCCACCTCACTGGCTGTGAAGTGACATCTCATGGTGGGCTTTTGTGTTTTTTGTTTTGTTTTGTTTTTTCTCTTGGTAGTTTTGATTTGTGTTTCCCTGAAGACTGATGACATTGAGCATCTGTTCATGTGCTTATTGACCATCCTCACATGTTCTTTGGTTAAATGTGTATGCAAATATTGTGCCCACTTTCAATTGGATTATTAGCCTTATCACTATTAAGTGGCAAACATTCTTTTTTTTTTTTTAAGATTTTTATTTATTTATGTGACAGAGAGACAGCCAGCGAGAGAGGGAACACAGCAGGGGGAGTGGGAGAGGAAGAAGCAGGCTCCCAGCGGAGGAGCCTGATGTGGGACTCGATCCCGGAACGCCGGGATCACGCCCTGAGCCGAAGGCAGACGCTTTAACGACTGCGCTACCCAGGCGCCCCGTGGCAAACATTCTTTATATATTCTGGATACATGTCCTTTACCAGATGTAAAATTTGCAAATACTTTCTTCCAGTCCATGGCTTGTCTTTTCATGTTCTTAATGGTGTCTTTTGAATTGCAAAAGTTTTTAATTTTAGTGAAGTCCAACTTATCAGGGTTTTTTTGTTGTTGATTACACTTTTGTTGTTTCTCTAAGAAATCATTGTCTAACCAGCAACGTGAGGATTTTGTTCCATGTTTTCTCTAAAGATTTTATGGTTTTAAGTTTTACTTTTAAACTTATGACCCATGTTAAGTTTTTAGTACAGTGTGGGTGGGTGAGGAGTCCCCATCCCAGCACCATGTGTTGAAAATTCTGTCATTTCCTCATTGAACTGCCTTGGCACTCTTGTCTAAAACTGACCCTGAGAGGGTGGGGTTGTTTCTGGACCCTTGATTCTATTCCATTGGTCTGTACGTCTGTCCTTCTGGCAGTACCATACTGTCGTGATTACTGTGACTTTGTGGTAAGTTCTGAAATTGGGAAGTATGAGGCTTCTAACTTCATTCTTTTTTGAGATTATTTTGGCTATTCTGGGTCCTTTGTATTTCCATATAAATGTTAGGATCAGCTTGTCAGTTTCTGGGACAAAAATTGCTGCTAAGGATTACATTGAATCCATAGTTCAATTTGGAGATAATGGACATCTGAACAATACTAAATCTTCTGACCTATGAACACAGGATATCTTTCCAATTATTTAGATATTTTTAAATTTCTCTTAGGAATATTTCATACTTTTCAGGATATACATCTTGTACTTTTTTTTTTTTGCTGTTAAGTTTATTTCCAGATTTATTGTTTTTGATGCCATTTCAAATTCAGTTGTTTCGTTTTTGTTGTTGTTGTTGTTTTTTAGAAAGAGAGCATGAGTGGGTTGGGACAGAGGGAGAAGGAGAGAATCTTTTTTTTTTTTTTAAGATTTTATTTATTTATTCGACAGAGATAGAGACAGCCAGTGAGAGAGGGAACACAAGCAGGGGGAGTGGGAGAGGAAGAAGCAGGCTAATAGCGGAGGAGCCTGATGTGGGGCTCGATCCCATGACGCCGGGATTAAGCCCTGAGCCGAAGGCAGACGCTTAACCGCTGTGCCACCCAGGCGCCCCGAAAAGGAGAGAATCTTAAGCAGGCTTTACACTCAGCGTGGAACCTGATGTGGGGCTTGATCCCACAACCCTGAGATTGTGACCTGAGCCGAAATCAAGAGTCAGGTGCTTAACCAACTGAGCCACCCAGGCGCCCCTACAGTTGTTTTCTTAATTTCATTTTTGGACTATTCCTTGCTAGTGTGTAGAAATACATCTGATTTCTGTACATTGATTTTGTGTCCTCTCTCAACTCCTTTATTAGCTTTAGAAGTTTTGTTGTGAATTCCTTAAAATTTTCTGCATATAGAATCATGTCACCTGGGGTCCCTGGGTGGCGCAGTCGTTAAGTGTCTGCCTTCGGCTCAGGGCGTGATCCCGGCGTTCTGGGATCGAGCCCCACATCAGGCTTCTCTGCTAGGAGCCTGCTTCTTCCTCTCCCACTCCCCCTGCCTGTGTTCCCTCTCTCACTGGCTGTCAAATAAATAAATAAAATCTTTAAAAAAAAAAAAAAAGAATCATGTCACCTGTGAATAAAGAAAATAGGCTCATGTTTGTTTGTTTTTTTTTCCCAACTAGAATCCTGCTGCTTCTGTTGGTACTTCACGAGAGGGAAATTTGAATAGACATACAAAAGCTTGAATCAGTGCACCCTCCTGAGTCTTCTGAAGCAGACTAGAAAAATCAGTAATTAAAAACCAGGTTGATGAATGCTGTTTACATTTATATACAGTGAATACAGAGAAAAGACAATTTGAAAATTATGTAACTGAGGTCAGATCTGTCCCTTCCCTCCCATCAAGTATCCTCCGTGTCACTGTCAGAGTCAAAATCTCAGGTTTGCAGACTAGAGGGTCAGGCCTAATATTGTAATTCTTTTATGTTTAAGAATGTGGAGGTTGTAATTTTTAACTGATACCAAGTTCAGATATTTAGTGGGTAATAAGGTCTTCAGTTATTTTTCTCTCACTTGGGTTTGATTTTGTTTTACGTTTTCCTTTTGTGTAGATTCTTTAGGTTACAAGGCCAGTTCTCAGATTGAGAGTTGAATTTTGATACTTACCTTAATCATTAAATTGGTTTTGCTTTGTTTTGATTTGTGATCCAGAATCTTCTCAAGACATTTCTTTGCAGTGACAGCTTTATTGTATACTCTTACCAATAAATCCACTGTTCTGTGTGGGCATTGGGTGAGTTACTGACATTACTCCTGCCACCGCTGTTACAACACACTTCCTTTCAGAGCCAGCTGAGCCGCAGTGCGTGGTGGCAGCTGAGTGGACGGCTGGAGGGCCGGTTTGGGGCAGGGCCTCTCACGCTGGCCCACAGCCTGCTTTCTGAGCAGCTCTGCAGCGGTGCTGGCCCACACTTGGAGCAGTGAGGGTTAGGGTGTCCCGGGAGAAATTTAAAGTAGTTTGGGGGGCAGGTGTTGTGTTGATGTTGAGCGTAAGCCCACATAAACGAGGAGGCTGTGGAGGTTCCGAGGCAAGGGAGGGCTCCTTTGTTTTTAATAACATAAGGATTTTTTTAATGCAGAAAAGAATAAAGGGAAAACCAAAAATGCTCATCATCCCACCCTGATAGTGCAAGAGCATATGCACATGGCTGGAAAATGCAAAAGCAGAAGCCACCCGCCCCTCGCCCCAAGGGGACCGTGACTGCTGTGGCATGGCTGTCACCACAGGAAGGTTCCTCTGCAGCCACTCAGGGTGCATTCACATCTTCCTGAGCTGCTAACAGGCTCACTTATCGTCTTTTCCTGGGGGTGTGGGTTTTGGCCTGAGCAGGTTTTACACTAACTGTGGGGTCCTGGGAAGGCTCACTTCAGCTAGCTCCTGGTTCTGCCTCTTCGCAGAGCTTTCCCGAGTCCAGCCGCCTTCCATCTGCTGTTGCTCTCGCGTGGAGGTTCTATTAATCTGGCCACAGACGGAGGGGTGATGCTCAGGGGAGATGGGGTGTTATGATAGGGCCACTTTTGAAACCAGAGTTAAATATAAATCCTCTGAAAAGTAAATATTTTCTTTCAAAAGGAAGAAACAAGCAGTTTGGAATATTACATTTAAGATAGTTTAGCCTTTAGTGATCTGTATTTATTTGAAGTCTGTGGTATCCCTTCTCCAGTCATGGCTGTTGATTACATGCTTCCTGCTGCAAGGCCTGGGCTCCCCCAACCCTGCCTCGCTGCGGAAGTGGGTACATGTGGATCAAGCCACGTTACAAGGGAGGAAACTGAGGCCTAGAGCAGTTCAGGTCACACAGCAGCAGAGCAGCAGAGCTAGGATTTGAATCCATGCCTGTCTGATCCCCAAAGCTGAGTTCTTCTGGTATGGGAAATTTTCAGGTGTTGACATTTTAAGAAGTATATGAATGATAAGAGAAATTGAGCCAAGTTCATTAAGGACTAATTCCTTACTAGGGGGCTGTACCTTCCATCACTGAACTGTCTCAGATCTGCGGACCTGGGCAGAGCACACTGCCGTCACACGCACGGTGTTGGTTGAGATGAATCCTTTGTGGCGTCCTCGTCCTTCCCAGCGACGGCATGAAGGACTCATGACTTGACCCACAAAGGACGGTTTTGTTATCCCCCATTCTTGGCGCTGCTCATAGTAGAGACAGCTGTGGTTATTTCTGCTGGGTGCTGATGAATCAGTGTCGCCTTCTGAATAATTGAGCTTTTTGTTGTTGTCTCTTCCTTTGTAGAGACTTAAAGCCTGAGAATATTCTCCTCGATGACCGTGGTAAGTGAGTGAACTTTTCACGCCTAAAGCATAACACTTTGTTAAGAGGGACTTGGTTATAGAAAGTTGATGGGGGCTTAGCCCATTGTAGAACAGAAACAACAACAAAAAGGGAAACTCTTTGGTATGTGTTATTTTGAAAATATAATAGAGATAACATTGCCATTCCCCTGTATTTAAGCAAGAAGCAGAGTTGGTCATATTTTTCAGTTAATAATTGAGTTTTAGAAGCATATTAAAATATATTCACAGTAAGAACATTTTTCTCTCTCGTATTTCTTGCTGTTGGTCCACATCTTGCTTTTTCCCTTAGAAGCGTTTTTCCACCCAGGATCCCCTAAGAATTTTCCTTTTTAAAAAAATAACGAATAGTTGTTGAATTTTGTCAGTGCTTTTTCTATCAAGATGATTATATGATATTCTTTTTATTCTGTTAATATAGTTAATTTTCAAATATTAAACTAACCTTTCATTTCTGAAATAAATCCAACGTGGGCATAATGAGTTATTCTTTACATAGCTTGCTAGCTTCTGTTTTCTGATATTTTGAAGATGAAGCTGGCTCTGTTTTTGAGGGCCCTGGGTCTCTGTGTCTCTGCAGTGCTGGGAGCGCCAGAATACTGCTGCTGTCTGTGTCCCTGCAGGCTCTCTGGGGGCCCAAAATCTTGGCTCAGCTCCCAGCTGCTCCCAGCCTCTGCAAGAGTCCCAGGTGGGAGCAGCTGGAGAGCGGATGTGTGCATCCCCCACTCCCAGTGAACATCCTCTGGTTTTATCAGGGTTTGCAAATGCTTCTGAGAAAACACTTGTGCCCCTTGCAGCTCACTTCTGGTTGGTTCTCCATGCAGGGTCTCAGTGCATCGGATCCAGTCACTGCCATGGCTCATGGTGCCCTTAAAATATAACTTGTGTACAGTTGTGGTCAGTAGTAGCACGGGCCGCCATGACCTTTGCCACCCTGTCCCAAAGCAGATGCCAAGCGTCACTTCTGTGGTGCTTACTGTTACTTACTCTTTAGATACTGTAGACCTGGTCACATTCTTGTTAAGAATGGAAAGGAATGACAGAACTTTGTTTTGCTTTTCTTGATTTCAGGAGACTTTTCATCTTTTCTTTTTGTTTTCCTACTCTTTTAATTTTAAAAGTGTAATCCTGGCTGTACTTTATGACTTATAAATGCAATTGATTTTAGGTTTTTTAATATCATGCATTTAAAATTCCCAAGAACTAATTTCGACCAGAAACCATAGAACATAGGAGTAACTCTTTCGTTTGCCATCTAGACAGCTTTTTGGGGTTTCTGTTTTTGTCTGTAAAGCATAACCTGCCATTTGTAGTGAAATTAGGTTTAAAAAAGATGATTATCAAGAGAACTATAGGCCAATATCTCTGATGAACATAGATACAAAAATCCTCAACAAAATACTAGCAAACCAAATCCAAGAATACATTAAAAAATCATTCACCACAATCAAGTGTGATTTATTCCCAGGATGCAAAGGTGGTCCAATATTCACAAATCAATCAACATAATATATCACATCAATAAGAGAAAGATTAAAACCATATGATCATTTCAATAGATGCAGAAAAAGCATTTGACTAAGTACAATATCCATTCATAATAAAAGCCCTCAACATACCTCAACGTAATAAAGGCCATGTATGAAAAACCCACAGCTAATATCATCCTCAATGGGGAAAAAACTGAGAGCTTTTCCCCTAAGGTCAGTAACAAGACAACGATGTCCACTCACACCACTTTTATTCAACATGGTACTAGAAGTCCTAGCCACTGCAGTCAGACAAGAAAAAGGAATAAAAGGCATCCAAATTGGTAAGGAAGAAGTAAAACTTTCACTATTTGCAGATGACATGATGCTATATATAGAAAACCCTAAGGACTCCACCAAAAAACTAGTAGAGCTGATAAATGAATTCAGTAAGGTTCCAGGATACAAAATCAATGTACAGAAATCTGTTGCACTTCTATACACCAATAATGAAGCAGTAGAAAGAAAAATTAAGAAAATAATTCTATTTGTAATTATGCCAAAAATAATAAAATACCTAGGAATAAGCTCAACCAGGGAGGTGAAAGGCCCTACTCTGAAAATTTTAAAACATTGGTGAAAGAAACTGAATATGATACAAACAGATGGAAAGATATTCCATGCTCATGGATTGGAAGAACAGATATTATTAAAATGTCTAAACTACTGCGAGCAATCTACAGATTTAATGCAATCCCTATCAAAATACCAACAGCATTTTTCACAGAACTAGAACAAATAATCTTAAAATTTATATGGAACCACAAAGACCCCAAATAGCCAAAGCAATCTTGAAAAAGAAAAATAAAGCTGGAGGTATCACAATTCCAGATTTCAAGATATATTATAAATCCATAGTGATCAAAAGAGTATGGTACTGGCACAAAAATAGACACACAGATCAACAGAGTAGAAAACCCATAAATAAACCCACAATTATATATGGGTTTATTTAATTAATCTTCAACGAAGGAGGCAAGAATATGCAATGGGAAAAAGACAGTCTCTTCTACAAATGGTGTCGGGAAAACTGGACCACTTTCTTATGCCATACACAGCAATAAACTCAAAATAGATTAAGGGCCTAAATGTGAGACCTGAAACCGTAAAAGTCCTAGAAGAGAGCACAGGCAGTAATTTCTCTGACATTAGCCATAACAATGTTGTTTTTTTTTTTTTTTTAAGATATGCCTCCTGAGGCAAGGGAAACAAAAGAAAAAATTATGTCTTGGGATTACATCAAAATAAAATTTTCTGCATAGCAAAAGAAACAATCAACAAAACAAAAGGACAATCTGCTGAATAGGAGGAGATATTTGCAAATGGCACATCCAGTAAAGGGTTAGTACCCAACATATATAAAGAACTTCTAAAATTCAATACCCAAGAGACAAATAATCTAATTAGAAATAGGCAGAAGACGTGAACAGACGTTTCTCCAAAGAAGACATGCAGATGGCCAATAGACACATGAAAAGATGCTCAACATCCCTTATCATCAGGGAAATGCAAATCAAAAATCACGGTGAGACATCACCTCACACCTGTCAGATGGCTAAAAACAACACAAGAAAGAACGAGTGTTGGTGAGGATGTGGAGAAAAAGGAACCCTCAGGCACTATTGGTGGGAATGCAAACTGGTGTGGCCACTGTGGAAGACAGTATGGAGGTTCCTCAAAAAATTAAAAATAGAAATACCATTTGATCCAGTAATCACACTACTGGGTATTTACCCAAAGAATGTGAGAACACTAATTCAAAGGGACACACGCATCCCTATGTTTATTGCAGCATTGTTTACAACAGCCAAACTATGGGAGCAGCCTAAGGGTCCATCGACTGATGGATGGATAAAGAAGAGGTGATACATATATACAATGGAATATTATTCAGCCTTAAAAGAATGAAATCTTGCCATTTGCAACAACATGGATGTATCTAGAGAGTATAATGCTAAACGAAATAAGTTAGAGAAAGACAAATACCGTATGATTTCACTCATACATGGAATTTAAGAAACAAAACAAATGAACAAAGGGGGAAAAAAAGAGAAACCAAGAAACAGACTCTTAACTACAGAGAACAAACTGATGGTCACCAGAGGGAGGTGGTGGGGGGATGGGTGAAACAAGTGAAGGGCATGAAGAGGACACTTACTGTGATGAGTACCGAGTGATATATGGAAGTGTTGAATCACTATATTGTACACCCGAAACTAATAAAACACTGTTAACTATATTGGAATTAAAATAAAATTTAAATTTAAAACAGGCTGAATAGGGACACCTGGGTGGCTCAGTTGATTAAGCGTCTGCCTTCAGCTCAGGTCATGATCTCAGCAGCCTGGGATGGAGTCCTGTGCCAATCTCTCCACTCTGCAGGTAGTCGGTTTGTCCCCCTCGCTTTCCTCTGTGCTTGCTCTCTCTCTCAAATAAATAAATGAAATATTATTTTAAAAAGCTGATTATCGTCTATTCTAGGTTGTTAGGTACATTTACTGTTTGTCCATCCTAAATATGTCAGCCCTCTTTTTTGAAAACTTGTAATAAGAGGGACTTGGTTTGTGAAATTTAACCGGTAGTTGAGATAAAAAAGAAAACTCTATCATGCCTATATTTTCTATAGAAGAGACTTCAGTTTTATGCAGTAGGTGTATTCCTAAGAAGCAGGATAAGCAGTGAATCTTTGTAAAGACTAGTAGCATTTTATTATTGACAATGATCTTAAAGGAAATCCTATACATCATATTCTTCTAGCTATAAAATGTATATTGAAGATAAGGATATTATTTTTTTAACTATTACTTGTTATACTATTATTACCCAAAAGTATTATTACATCCAAAAGTATTTAACAATTCCTTGGGGCACCCGTGTAGCTCAGTTGGTTAAGCATCCGACTCTTGATTTTGGCTCAGGTCATGATCTCAGGGTCATGAGATCAAACTCCACATCGGGCTCTGTGCTGAGTGTGGAGCCTGCTTAAGATTCTTTTTTTTTTTTTTTTTAAAGATTTTATTTATTTATTCGACAGAGATAGAGACAGCCAGCGAGAGAGGGAACACAAGCAGGTGGAGTGGGGAGGAAGAAGCAGGCTCATAGCGGAGGAGCCTGATGTGGGGCTCGATCCCATAACGCCGGGATCACGTCCTGAGCCGAAGGCAGACGCTTAACCTCTGTGCCACCCAGGCGCCCCCCTGCTTAAGATTCTCTCTCTCCCTCTCCTTCTGCCCCTCCTATCAGCTTTAAATTTTCCTTAATTATTTCATAAATGTTTTTATAGTTGTGTATTGAATATAGCATGAAGTTCATATTACATTTGGTTGGTATCTTGTTGAGTTTTTAAAATTTCATAGGTTCCTCCTCCCTGCTTCTTTGTATCATTTATTTGTTTTTGAAACCAGTGTTAGGGGTCAAATTGTGTCCCTCTAAAATTCATGTCATGAAGCCCTAAGCCCCAGTACCTCAGAATGTGACTGTATAGCTGACCTTTGAACCATGTAGGGATTAGGGGCACCAACTCCCCACACAGTCAAAAATCTGCATATAACTTTTCTTTTTTTTTTTTTTTTTAAGAGAGAGAGCAAGCTGGAGAGGGGGAGGGGCAGAGAGAGAGAGAGTCTTTTTTTTTTTTTTTTAAAGATTTTATGTATTTATTTGACTAGAGAGACAGCCAGTGAGAGAGGGAACACCAGCAGGGGGAGTGGGAGAGGGAGAGGGAGAAGCAGGCTCCCCCCACCACGCTGAGCAGGGAGCCCAATGCAGGGCTCGATCTTAGCACCCTGGGATCACACCCTGAGTCGCAGGCAGACGCTTAACGACTGAGCCACCCAGGTGCCCTGAGAGAGAGAGAGTCTTAAGCAGACTCTGCACTCAGCATGGAGCCTGACATGGGGCTCCATCTCACGACCCTGAGATCATGACCTGAGTCGAAATCAAAAATGTTAAGAAAATCATAAGAAAGAAAATCATAAGGAAGTGTAAATGCATTTCCAGTGCTGTCCGTACTAAAAAAAGCGCATGTATAAGTGCACCCATGAAGTTCCGACCTATAGTGTTCAAGTGTCAACCATGTTTGGATGAAGGTCTTTAAAGATGTGATTACAGCTGAATGAGGCCACTAGGGAGAGTCCTAATCGGATATGACTGGTGTTCTTACAAGAGGAGGAGATGAGGACTCAGACGTGCACAGAGGGAAGAGGCTGTGAATACAGGGTGAGAGCCATCGTCTACACACCAGGCAGAGGGGCCCACCCTCTGGCTCTGGATCTTGGACTTCCAGTCTCCGGGGTTGTGGGCAAATAAATATCCGTCCGTTCAGCTCCCAGCTGTGGTGCTTTGGTTATGGCAGCCCTGGCAGTCTAGAACAGACATTTGTCCTATTGAAGTTCCCGGGTTGTGGATTTGGCTGGATTTAACATGTTGCTTGCCTCCCCTATTCTTCCTGTAAGCCAGCGGTTAGATCTGGAGTCTGGAATTGGTCCAGGTTTGATTTTTGGTGGCATACTTGGTGTGTCCTTCCTGTTGTATGACATCAGGAGGCATGTGAGGACTGAGTGTCTCTCCTTTATGATGTTCACAGTGATGAGTGGTTTCACACCTTGGTCAGCCTGATCTCTCCATTATCCATTTCCCACCAATTTTTCACTTCATGGATGAAGGATCAATGTCAAGATACAGCATTTCATTGGGGCTGTAAAGTGACGGCATTCTAATTCTGTCATTCCTGGTGCACTTAATTGTTGAGATGCACCTGTAAAAAAGAACCTTGTCTACCTGTTTGTTCAGGAAAAGCAGGTGAAATACATGAATGCTTCCTTTTATTTCTACTTTTCAGGAGATCGTGTTAGCTCTCTATCGTTCTCTAAGATGATCAAGGAAGTTTTCATTTTATTCTGTTTTGGTATCATTAATGAATGTATGAATTTTAACACTTTGATAGGGTTTAATCCATTGGAGTAATCATTCTTTATGATTTTTTTGTCCCTTCTTTGGCCAGCGGATGCCCAGTAGCCTCTAATGATTTCCTTGTTTTCTGCTATTATTTCTTATTGAAGATGTTCCAGGATGACCTTGCATGTGTGCTAACTGAGACCTGGAGTCGACCCTGTCTCCAAGGGGCCTGATCCTCTGTGTGGAGATCTCAGTGTGGGAGCCAGGTGCCCTTGCTGCCCTGCTGGTCATTCTTCCCAGGCCCTTTTTGGGAGAGAACACATCTGTTCTTGTTTTAAAAGAAAATATCCATCATGGATTCATATTGATATTTCTAATTCTCATTTTACTTCTTCATTTCACATTTGTGGGTTTTTTTCTCCTATTGCTGAAAACATTAGTTCCTAATGACATTAATATGATTACAGTATTTTTCTCTGCTTTTTAAATATGTAACATAGACTGCTCTACAACACTAAATGGAGATCTTCCTTATTTCTTCATCTGGCTGCCTGTGGATGGACTGGCTCGGTCTGCCCGGTCCACGCTGCCCAGTAACCGGCTGCTCCCAGCTCTCTGTCATTAGTGCTGCAGTGCCCAACCCTGTGGGCATGTCATTTCCTGCTTTTTCCAGTGTGTCCTTGGGATGGGCCCCTGGGGGGGGGTGTGAGGCTGGAGAAGAGGTTCATGTGCAGTTTCTCAGACGTTGCCAGTTCCCTGCGGCGGAGCTGTGCTGGTCTGTGTGAGCACTAGTAGGGCACGCGTGCACCTGCTTCCCTGTGGCCCCACCGACAGACTGGGTTCTCAAACTGAGTCTTCATCCATTTGTCGGCAGTTTGGCTTTTCATTTCTCCTTGGAAAAAAATCACTTTTTAAAAGAAAAATAAGAAAGGATACTTAAAATTTTACAACATGCCAGTACTCTACTTAAACATGAAATATATAAAAGCTGCCTTATTGAGGAAATCTTCCTGTACAAAAGCAGAAAACTGAGTCACACTGATGAGGGAACTCAAACCAGAGGCAGAGAGGGGACTCAACCCCAGGCTGCGTGGCTCCAGCCTCCCACCTCCCCCAGTGCGGGTGCGCTGCGGGGAGTAACGTGACTCACAGTGCTGGCGTGCTAGGGGAAGGCCCATTTTCCCATCTAAGGCATGATGCAGTCTGTGTTAAAGCTAATTCAGTGCCGCAAGGGCATGTGGTGGATTTTCAGTGTTGAGCACATGCTTATTGGTTGGTTCATTCATTTCGTTGATCGTATTTATTGAGCACCTACTATATGCAGGTACACTATCAGGAGCTGGAGACACACGGCCAACAAGGTGAGTGGGGCGTCTGCCTCCAGGGCTGGTTTATCTTTGTAGACTCTCAAAAGAAAGTTTTCTATAAATTGTTATTTTCATACTGAGTTTAATAACTATGTAAATCTTTCTATATAAAGGCATTAACACACAACATAGTCTCTTGAGTTTCCTTGATTTTATTTATTTTGCTATTACAATTTGTTCTTCAGAGAAAAACTCCTATTATTTGCCTGTTGTTGTTCCTGTATATAAGCCTACTGGTATTCTGACAAAACGTGTTCGTTTTCTCTTGTGTAGTTCATATACTGTTCGTTATAGTTGTGTTTATGGATCTGGTAGTTATAGGAAATTAAATAAAAAACACAGTGCTTCTATCGTATTAAGTGGTTGTCTGTGGTTAAAGGGCTTTCTGATTAGTAGCTAGCTATAACTCCAATTTCCTGTTGTGTTAGTGGAACCAAATGTTCTGCATAGTATTTTACTAGATGTGGAGAAGTTAGATGTAATTTTAGATTTTTTCCCCACTGTTTATTGTCATGAATATGTCAGCATGCCGCCTGTGGTTTGTAATGTGTTTGAACACACACAGGGCACATCCGGATCTCAGACCTGGGTTTAGCCACGGAGATCCCGGAAGGGGGGACCATCCGAGGAAGAGTGGGGACCGTCGGCTACATGGGTATGTGAAAGGCTGCTTCCAGATCCTTGTGCTTTCTGTCTGGACGCCCGCGTCCTCACAACACAGAGAAGTTCTAAGCCACTTGGAGGGAGCACGGGTAGTGTTGGAAGTCTGTGCCCGGCCAGTGCTGACCCTGCAGGGGAGTCCTCCTGGCTGCCCTCCTGTCTTACAGAGACCAGGTGTGAGGCCGGCAGAGGTCATGCAGCTGAGTGAGGGCAGAATCAGGGCAGGACGGGGCCCACACTCTGCTGCTGCCACCATCCTGGGCACACTGGCCTCTCTGGGCCCTTTCGAACTTGTGTTCCCCTGGTTATTGCAAAGCCTCTGTGCCTGGGAGGCCCTGGCCTGGGCTCAGCTCCCAGCCCGGCGGTGCCAGCCTGACCCAGGCATGGCCTCTGACATGAGGGAACCCGAGGGCCTCCGCAGAGTCCTGCAGGAACATCCCATGCCCCACTGTGTCTTCAGTCAGCTGCTGTAGAGGGTCAGTGCCCTCGGGGCACCCGTGGGTGTGGCTCTGCGTGTCTGAGGGAGCACCCTGCTCAGGAGGCAGGGTCTGCCCTACAGCACCGGTTCCCCACGTGTGCTGCTCATTTCATGCCCAGGGGATAGCACAGACTATTTCCAATAACCCGTTTGTTGAAATATAAGTCACATACCATGAAATCCACCACTCAGAAGTGTATACTGGAGTGGATTTCCGCACGCACACAGAGCTGTGCAACCACCACTACCAGAAAGAGACCCCGGGCCCATGAGCATCCCCTCCGGCCCCGGCCCTGCAGCCGCTCGCCTGCTCTGTGTCTCTACGACTTGTCTCTTCTGCCTGCTTCATGTAAATAGGATCCACACTCTTGGGCCTTCTGTGTCTGTCTTCTGCCCCTTAACACATTTCCAGGGTTCATGTTGTAACAAACATTAAGTTTATAATGTGTTATTTGGAATTAATTACAAGAAAATTTAAAACCAAAATTTAATTTAAATTTCCCTGTATTTGTTATGTAGCTCCTGAAGTTATCAATAATGAAAACTATACATTTAGTCCTGATTGGTGGGGACTTGGCTGTCTGATATATGAAATGATTGAGGGACATTCTCCATTCAGAAAATTCAAAGAGAAAGTCAAGCGAGAGGAGGTGGACCGAAGAGTGAGGAAGGACACCGAGCAGTATTCAGAGAAGTTTTCGGAGGACGCCAAGTCCGTCTGCCAGATGGTGGGTCGAGCTCTGGGGAGGTTGGGGTGGAAGCCCTAGCTCACTGGGGTTGTTTCCACTAGCAGTCGCCCTGCCACACAGCCACCAGTGAGTCAGGGCCTTGCCTAGGAAACGACGTGATTGGGCTTCCAACCAATGGGAGCGAAGCAGAGCAGTGCCTTGTTTGATTTCTCAAAAGATGCCCCTGAGAGGGAAGAGTGGTACCAAGGTCACTCATTTCCTGTCAAACTAAAGATCAAATAGAAGCTTGTTTCTTAGGAACAGTGAGGTTTTTCTGTCTGCCCGTATTTCTTTCCTCTTTAACTGGCTGCCAGGGATCATGGTCTTGATGGGCCACCACATGTCTGCCACTTTCCTGGATGTGTTAAGGGCCCCATGAGGCTGCGTGTCACAGTGGAGAGAAGAGAAGAGGACAGAGACTGCAGGGCTGGGGGCAGACAGAGCAGTGGTTGAACCATGGTTGGTGGAATCATAGTGGGTTATGGGAGGATGCGGACGGGGGTCTCAGGGCAGAGTCATGAGTCTGGAGGCAAAGGTGTGAGCACGACTTGTTGGAGCCATGGCCCCTCTCGCCAGAGTTGGAGAGTCTGGGAGCGCACGGAGAGGAAAGCAGGACTGGCTGGTCATGAAGAGTTGAGGGGGAGAGTGGGGGGTGGGGACGGACAGAGAGGCAGGCTGTGGGTCCTCAGTTGGGTGCCTGTGGGAGCCAGCAGCCACGTACCCGTTACTGAAAACGTCAGTAACTTGGATGAGTTGTTGGTGGTTGGAGATAGCGATTTTGTTTCCCCTTCCCTGTTGTTGCCATATGTGGAGTGATGAGTGTTAGTGGCCTGTCACAAGCAGTGGGGACCACGCTGGCCTTCCTTCCCGCCAGCTCGTTCCGCGTGGAGCTGGCGGTGGTTAGCCAGCTCCTCCAGGTTTAATAGCATTCTGGCTGAGCTGCTATCTGACCGGTGCTTGCCACCCACCAGGCACTCGGATAAGGGCTGCAGGAATATAAAGATATATGTTGGAAGTACAGCCTGCCCCTAAGGAGCTCACAGATTAATGGCAGGCCTAGAACAAATATGAAAAATAACTATGGTGAAAAAGCAGAATTTGATGGGTGCCATAAATGAGAGAAACAAGGGCTCAAGGGTTTTCAGGATGGAGAAATGCTGTGTTCTGGTAGGGGTGCTGGGGAAGGCAGGCGGTGCCTGAGTGAGAACTAGGGTTGGGACTCCGATCTCTGGCTTGCAGGTTGTGCTGGGGGCCACATCTCAGCTCCCTACACCAGGCTTCCCTGTCTGGCCTCTGGTCTCTCGTCTATGACGTTTGCATGGTGATAACCTGACCTTCACAGGCTCGCTGGGAAGGGGCGATGTAGGAGTGCGTGTGACGTGCCTAGTGACACACAAATCCTCAGTAGCTCCTGTGAGCGGAGACAGCTGGCTCTTGGAGAGTGGGTTTAACCCCAGCAGATGGGGACTGGAGGAGAGGGCATCTCAGGAGGCAGGGGGCATTTGGAGAGGACAGCACCTGGGGACAGGGACGGTGGGCCGGGCCCCGTGCCCAGTGCACTTGCAGAGGGGGCGCTGCAGGCCTGTGCATGGCTCCTCCCCCTCTCTGCCTCTCCTCTGCCCAGCACCTGCTCCCAGCACGCTGCAGCCATGCCGAGTGAGCATGCAGATGTGGCGTGAGGTCAGAGCGTGGCACTTGTGTAGGACAGAGCAAGTGGCTTTTCACACCGACCCAAACAGGTGGCCAGAGTGGCGCCTGACATGTGGACACCTGTCTGTAGTTTCCAAAGCTCTATAATGTATTGCCTCCTTTGACCCTAAGAGTGGACTTCTAAGGGGTTTTTCTTAGCCTCACAGTTTTTTTTTTGTTTGTTTGTTTGTTTTGTTTTTTTATAATAATATTTTTTATTATATTATGTTAGTCACCATACAGTACATCCCTGGTTTTTGATGTAAAGTTGGATGATTCATTAGCTGCGTATAACACCCAGTGCACCACGCAATACGTGCTCTCCTTAATACCCATCACCAGCCTATCCCATTCCCCCACGCCCTCCCCTCTGAAGCCCTCAGTTTGTTTCTTAGCCTCACAGTTGAAAGATTAAGAGTTTGATTTTTTTTAAAAGATTTTATTTATTTATTTTAGAGAGAGAGAGAGCGCGCGGGTGAGCACTTGTGTGGGGGGAGGGGCTGAGGGAGCAGGAGAAGCAGACTCCCTGCTGAGCACGGAACCCCCGACCCTGAGAACACGACCTGAGCTGAAATCAAGCGTTGGCAGCTTAACCGACTGAGCCACCCAGGCGCCCCTAAGAATTTGATTTTTGTGATATCCCATAACGGGATGTCAGTGGGCAAGCTTGAACCCAGGCCTTCTGACCACAAGTCCACGGCCATCTGACCGGTGTGTGTCAGCAGCAGGCTTGATGATGGAGTCCTGGAACCTCTGAGACGCTGGGACTTTTCAGATCTGTTTTTAATGAGCAAAGCATGCCAAGAATAACTGCCCTGAGCAAATCTTGTTGAGCCCTCGCCCTGGCGAGGTGCGGGGGCTACAGCAGCGAGTGGGAGTTCCCACGGCCCTACCTCTGCAGGTGTGGGTCCAGCAGGAGGGACTGGCCCTGAGCATGTCCCCAAGTGATGGCGTCACACCAGGAGGGACGGGTGTCCTAAGGGAGCATGCTCCGAGGTAGGAAGCTGGAGCCCGGCTCAGCCAGACAAAGGGTCTTCTAGACAGAGGATGTAGTGCGTGTGCAGGCCGTGAGACGGTGAGCAAGGGGGTGTGTGCTGCTTTGAGTCTACGCAGTGAAGGCTGCAGGGGTGTGCGGGCCGGTGCACACACGCCAGGCGCGGAATGTGCTCGGCTCTTTGCCTGGGAATTTGGTTACTCTTCAGAAAAGCGGTGGGTGCGGGCTGCGAGATGAGGCCAGGGTCAGCAGACTTCTCCGTGAGGGGCCAGGTGCTTAGGCTTTGCTGGTCCCTCGCACCACTGTCGCGCTCCACCCCCAGGGCGCAGCAGCATGGGCCGGGCTGTGCTGTGCTGTGCTGAAACCTTGGCGAGGTCAGGCCTGGCCCTGCTTTAGAGCCTGACCTGTCCCGTGTTGCTTTGAGCACAGCCAAGCCTTTCTGACTGATGATAACTGTGGATGAGGCCCTATTTGGTGAAAATTATGAATATATGAGTAAGGAATACTTTTGAAAGAGATGCTGTCTGTTCATTTTAAGAATATACAATTTCTAGAATTTGGTTTGCCGAATTTTTGCCTCATATGAGCTCCTTAGTGATCTATTTAATGGATAGATTAAAATAGTCTCTATTTATAAACATAACATTAGAATGGTGTCTGTGAAGTTCTTGACAGTTCCTGTTTCTTTTAAAAGAGTCCCCTAATTTTTACATGGCTAAAACTTTTTCCTTAAGGATTTACTTAGCCAACCTTTACTTGCTGGTAGCTCAAAGGCTGTTATATTAGTTCCACTCCTTTTTGAAGCATCGTCTCTTCTAAATTCGTGAAATCTGAATTAAGGAGGTTTGGGCGAAACTTTGAAATTTGAGTAACTTTGTTTGGATGGAGGTGCTCTTTGCCACCCCTGATTTTTTGCTTATTATTATGGAGACTTTCCGAGTTCTCTCTTCTATCCTAAAAGCTTAAATTGACTCCGTTTCTGCCTTTTGCATAGTTACTCACCAAGAATCCCAAACAGCGGCTGGGCAGCAAGGCCGGAGCAGTGGAAGTGAAAGCTCACCCCGTGTTCAAGGATATTAACTTCAAGAGGCTGGAAGCAAATATATTAGATCCACCTTTCTGTCCTGATGTAAGTACGTTGCCCAGACAGGAGCAGGGTGTTCAAGAAAATGGATCCACAGAACCCCGTGACTTTCTAGCAGATGCAGGGCCACTGGTGCCACCTGGCTGTGCTTCTCCTCGGGTGCCCCCTCCCAGCACCTGGCCCCTTACCACACTGTCCTCACAGGTCCCCATGGGCCTTCCTGGCAGCCAACCCTGGCTCTGCCCTGCTCGGAGCCCCGGCACCACCCCACCGCCTCCTCGGCGGGCCCTGCAAGGCCTTCCATGTGACAGCATCCCCTTTCTTGTGTCAGTGCCAGCACACCCACCTCTGTAGTCTGGGAAGCCCTTCCGCTCTCTGTGTCTCCAAGGTCCTGGCTCCATGCCGCCTGCAGGGAGCCCTGGAGGTCACCTGATCCTCCTGTGAGCCTACCGTGGAGGCCTACTCAGGGGCCAGGTCCGCGCGCTTAGCACAGGGCCCGGCTTGGGTCAGTCCTTGGTGGGAACACCCGCAGGCAGGAAATCCATGCTGAGGAAAGCAGAAATGAACGGACAGCAGTCTGTCCTTAACAGAAATGTGGAGATAATTCTGCAGGACATGATGGAACTGAGGTGTACAATTGAAACATTTTTAGTTGTACAAGTCAGGACTTACTATGTTTTTATATTCCAGTATGTTGTAGTAGTAGCTCCTTTCTTTGAGTGAGTTCACACATTGCATATTTACTGAGTGCCTACCACCTGCTAGACACAGATGGAGGTGTTAGGACCCCAGGGAGCACAAGAAAGCAAGGTCTTGCCCCGTGTCGCTTGCGCCAGCCCGCAAATGTGGGCAGCGGAACAAATGACGAACGGAGCGAACCACTGGACAGGGATGTGCACCCCAGGGACTTGACGTGGGCCATCAGGTGTGAAAGGAGCAGGGAAGGCAGTCTTCTCCAGGAAGCGGCGATGACTCCCCTTGCTGTGTTCAGAGGCCTGGGGCAGGGCCTGCCAGGTCGAGGCTCCGGGGCTGACTTTCTGGGTATTCTACTGAATGTAACCAGAGGAATTGTGAGGGCCCGCTGACAGGGGAGTCCCGTGGTAACGGTCAGGCAGTCTTGTCCGGGGGGGTGGGCAGGACAGGGTTCTGGGCCTTCAGCCTGGGCTCAGTCCTCACCAGACTTCCCCTGGACTGTCTTCTGAGTGGGGCCCCCACTTGCTTCCATGGCCCCGCTGTGTGGGGACTGAATGGGTAGTGGCTGCTCTGAGGTTGCAGACCAGCGGCCTTTTGAATGGCCCTTGTTAGATCATGCAGGTTCCCGCCCGCGGGTAGGGCGGTTCTCAGAACTACCGGCGTCTTGCACGATCATGGTTTGGCCGGTAGCTAGACTCCCGTGTTTACGTTCCTGATTTCCAGGAGCTCAGGTGGCTGCACTGGAGGAGGCCACGGCCCAGGCCCAGACGCGCCCTGCTGGCTTGCCCCCCGAAGGGCAGCAGGCTGGGGCTCCTGTCCCAGAGGAGGGGCAGCTGGAGGCCACTAGATGAGCTCTGACAGGTCAAGAAGCGGGACCTGCCCTTTTTCACCTAGACTCTGCGTGGGGCACTTCACAAGGAGGAGGCCAAGGGTTCCATGGCCTTCCATCCCGCCTCTGCCTGTCACCCATTTTCCACCGCAGGAAAGGGAAGGGTGGGGCCCTCGGGAGGTTTGCAGACCAGAGGGCATCCACGGGGTCTGTGACAGAGAAGAGCTCCCAAGAGGGAGGAAAAGGCTTCAAATACAGTGTGAATGCATCGATTTCACACGCGCTGCATTCTTAGTAATTAAGGAGACTAAGAATGACTCCAGTAATCCCAGAGCCAACGCCTCTTTGTTGTTGGTGCACAGCCGCACGCCATTTACTGTAAGGACGTCGTGGACATCGAGCAGTTCTCCACGGTGAGAGGGGTCTACCTGGACACCGCAGACGACACATTCTACAGTCAGTTTGCTACGGGCTGTGTCTCCATCCCCTGGCAGAACGAGGTACTGCCTGTTTGTACTGGGTACAGCACCAGGAGAAAAAAATCCTGCCCGTGTGCGTGCGTGTGCATGTGTGTCTGTGTCTGTGTGTGTGCATGTGTGTCTGTGTGTGTCTGTGTGCATGTGTGCGTGTGTGCATGTGTGTCTGTGTGCATGTGCGTGTGTGTGCATGTGTGTCTGTGTGTGCATGTGTCTCTGTGCATGCATGCATGTGTGTGTCTGTGTGCGTGCGTGCATGTGCGTGTGTGTGCATGTGTGTGTCTGTGTGCGCATGTGTCTCTGTGCATGCATGCGTGTGTGTGTCTGTGTGCGTGCGTGCGTGCATGCATGTGTGCATGTGTCGGTGTGTGTGTGTGTAGGTAAGATTATGCAAGGCAGCTGCCCTGGTGCCTGCACAGGAGGGGGACAGTTCACCACCCTGGGTCCCACTTTCAAAGCGGGCCTGGCCGGTACCCAGTCCTTACCTGCTCTGGGGGGTGCACTCACAGGGAGGAAGAAGAGGCTGCGTTCCCTGCCCCAAGCATGGGAACGGGAGTGGCCCTCGTGTGCCGAGCTGGGTGTCGGGCAGGAAATGGCTGACCGACCTCGTGATGTCTCTCCCCTTTTCTGTCCTGCTCTTGTGTGGACACAGATGATCGAATCGGGTTGTTTTAAGGACATCAATGAAGATGAGCCTGAAGAAAACATGGTGTTGAATGTAGAAGAGAAAATGTATCACCCGGTTCCCAAACCAAAGAGAGGCTTCTTCTACAGACTCTTCAGGAGAGGGGTAAGGGTAACAAGCATTTTGTTATTTTGGGTGTTTTTTTTTTTAATGGGATGTGTTAAAAGAAAAGAAATATTTCACCAAGGTAAAAACTTTCTTTTCTCAGCTTTCTTATTAAGACATTTCACGTAATTTAAGAGCTCTAGCCCTATGGTGCAATTTGAGCCCCACCAGAAAAATCCTCACTATGTCGTTTGCTGTTGGTGTGAAGACTCTGTTCTGACGCACAAAGGAAAAAAGGCTCACCGGCAGGCGGCCCAGACCCTCCCTCAGTGAGGCGGTGCGTGAGCTCGCTCGCAACCGAGCGTCCGGTCGTGGAGCAGCTAGTCATGTAGATCGCCGTCCCCACTCCGACGTGGCCGCGGGTCCCTCCAGGGCCTGCTCTCGTACGGGACGTGGGAGAGCGGCGCCGACAGACTCCCTGGGGTAGCATGATACTAAGGATGTTTTTCCTAGTGAAGGTTTTCTCCTTGGACCAAGGCATCGCCCTGCTTTGTACCCTGTACGTTCGCGAAGACTTTATTCAGAGGTTGTCCACTAACATTTAAGTCCCTCTTTGCTCAGCATGAAAAACAAGCCTTAGGTGGGAAAGTTCTGTCAGGGCGTGTCCACCAGGACCACCTTTCCTCGGAGAACGGGGGACAGGTATGGATTAGTGCCATGGGTCTCCCAGGCAGCCAGTCTCTCCATGTGCAGGAAGTCCTGCCTGGACATGCTCCACACGCCAGCCCACCCTGAGCAGGGGGAGCCGGTCAGGGACACTGCAGCCGTGGACGTCACAGTGCAGGATGGGCTGCTCTGTGCTACCATGGTGCTGACAGGAGGAGCCCGGGCCTCGTTCCCTTGCAGCGCTCAGCTCGGGTCATGTAATTGCATTGAGTGTGCAACAGAGAAAGCGAACCTGAGATGCTGTGTGTGTGTGTGTGTGTGTGTGTGTGTGAACTGAGCATCCTCCGTACCGTGAGGGGAGTAAGAAGAAGTGTGGGATTCAGCCTTAAAGTCAGTGCCCCGGCCCTGTGCTTGTAAACGCTTGTGTGCACCACAGGAGAGTGGGGTGGGCGTGCGTTAGGTAAGTGACTGACCCCGCCGCTCTGCCGTGTTGCAGGGCTGCATTAGCGGTGGCCCCAGCGAGAAGGAGGAGCTGCCCACAAGTCTGTGACCACTCACTGCAGAGCCCGACCCCAGCGCCAAGGAGCCTGTGCTCAGCGTTCCATCCCGTCTGCGAGCCGCAATAAACAAGTGACGTAGCTTAACATGAGCCGTATGCGTCTGCGGATTTCTCTATATCCATACCTGAGTTGTGTTTTCACCAAAGCCGGGTTGAATAAAAAGGCACTTGAGGACTGCCCCGATGCCCAGAAGCCCCTGGTGTGGACATCTTGTGGCGGGGGCTCAAGTGCCACGTGTGCCCACAGAGAGGGCGGAAGAGTGGGCTTGGGCATCAGCCCAGCAGTGTCCAGAGCCAAGGGTCCTGTTGCTCAAGCCCAGAGTGTCCTCCAGTGCCCACTGAGGCGGGAGGCAGGTGGGACCCTGCTTTCCCTGGAAGGTCTTTGCCCGTTTGCGTCCACACTGACATCCACTCACTTGCCAAGATTCTCCTGTGTGAGGTGTGCACGGTCCTGTGTGCGTGTCTTCGTGGCACTCCTGTGCACGCTCTGGAAGAGGGTGTGTGCAGGTCCCCCGGGCCAGGGCTTGGCCGTGGGCGGCTGCTCCCCCAACTGCGGCAGCCTGGGAGTCTCCAGGACTGTGCGGTGCAGCTGGGAGACGCCTGTGCTTCGGTTGTAGGCGAGGAGCCCCTCCACGGCACCGGTTGGCACTTAGTGTAGGAGCTGGCTTCCCACACAGGCTAAGGGATGCTGGGATTCCAAGGTCAGGAACTCTTTCCCTCTGCCAGGACTGCCCACAGAGGAAGGTGGAGCCCCTTCCGCATGGTGGGAACGTGGGCTCTGTTACTTGGCGCCCACGGGCCTTGTGAAGATGGGAGGGGGGCATGCAGATTCTGCGGCGAGGCGGCGGTGTTGCTGGCTGACCGGGGGCCCCGAGGTGCAGAACTGGGGCTTCCTCCCGTATCCGCATGCATGAGGCCTGCGGCAGGGGCTGGGTGAGAAGCCGGGGGCCAGACCTCAGTGACTTTTCACCAAACAGCAAGGACTTGGTCTGGATATGGAGACCCCGCCACCCGGCGCTTCCCGGAGTGCCGGTTCAACTGTGTGCATGTTCACGGCAGTCTGGGGCACAGCAGCGATTCGGAGGGCCAAGGGCGCTTGCTCTGTACCGACGTGGGGGGAGGGAGGAGTTACCTTGGGGTCCGGGGCCTTTATTTTAGGGATGGCTTCTGTTCAGATGGCGGCCCTCATCTCGGTTTGAAGACAGCAGGAGGTGGGGGATGGAGACCCAAGGCCTTTGTAAGGTGTTTAGTGGAGCGTTTGGTCTGTGCTACCCGCTCAGTAGATCTGTTAGTAATTGTGGAAAAGTAACGTATGCTCCTCATAAACAATGCAGGACGGTTTAGAGAAAACAGAAATCCGGGGCGCCTGGGTGGCTCAGCAGTTGAGCGTCTGCCTTCGGCTCAGGTCATGATCTCAGGATCCTGGGATCGAGCCCCATGTCGGGCTCTCTGCTCAACAGGGAGCCTGCTTCCCCCTCTCCCTCTGTGATCTCTTTTGCTCTTGCAAAATAAATGAAATCTTTAAAAAAAATGAAGTGTATGAACAGCTGGTGTAACCCGTATAAGAAAGAGCTAAAGGGATTACAAATGGCTCTGTCTGGCAAGTGTTTCCCCTGGGATGGGCAGCAGTGGGCCGGAGGAGTGCTGTTTTCTTTGTAAGCACTGTGTCTGACTTGTTCTTTTGACCATGTCTGTGTATTATTAAGATAAAAATAAACATCGCATTGTGAAAATTATTTGTTTTCCCTAAATAAAGCACAATTACATTCCAAAAAAGATGTGTGGGCATTTTAAAAGAATATATATTATATACCGATGTGAACAAATTGCCCTTCTGAAAATTTTAAAAGATTTCCTTTCCCACCAAAAATGTCTAACAATTCCCTGTTAGTTTCACCAAAAACTAGATTTTTCTCTTGTTGAACAGTTTCATTAGAAACAAAGTGTTTCTTTTTCTTTCTTTTTTTCCTGTGGTAAAATATACATAAAATTTACCCTCTTAACATTGTTAAGTGTCCAGTTCAGTGGCACTACGTACATTCATGTTGCCGTGCGGCCGTCCCCACTGTCCGTCTTGAGAACTGATCTTGTGAATCTGACACTCTGTCCTCACTAAACAGTAGCTGTCCATTCTCTCCCCGGCCCCAGGGGCCCACCGTCCACTTTCTGTCTCTCTGAATTAGACTCTCCTAGGAGCCTCCTATAAATGGAATCATACAGTATTTCTTCTTTCGTGGCTGGCTTATTTCACTCAGCATAATGTCCTCAAGGGTCATCCGTGTTCTAGCAGGTGTCAGGATTCCCTTCCTGTTTAAGGCTGATTAACATTCCGTTGTGTGACGGACCACACGGTGTTTCTCCGTCCACCTGTTGACGGGTGCCTGGCTGTTGTGAATCCTGCTTCCAGTTCCTTCAGGTGAACACCCAGAAGTGGGATCGCTGGGTTGTATGGGAGCTCCACTCTTAGTTTTTTGGGGAACTGCCACACTGTCTTCCACAGCGGCTGCCCCAGCTTGTGCTCCCACCAACACGGCACAGGGTTCCAGTTTCCCTACCTCCTCCCGAACACATTTCTAATGGCTCCTTGGCATTATTCTAATATATGAAAGTACAGATGTTCCTACCAAAGTCTTATGGTTGGACATTGATGTTGTTCATCATATTAATATTGCTTCCGGAACATTTTGGTGCCTCCGTCCCTGAATGCTTATCTAGTAATGTCCCTAGGGCAGCACTCCCATGTATGTACTAAGTCACATGGTTTGCGTACTTACAGCTTTTGCGAATGCTGCCAAATGACTCTTCAGAAAAGTGATTACGAATTTACTACAACGAGCAGTTTTTGGAAGCCCTGTTTGCTTGTGTTCTTACCAATCCCGGCGAGTGCTCTCATCTTTGCTCGCCCTGTCTTAGGTTCTCGCTGAACCGTGAGGGTACTAATTTTGAGGTTGCTGCCAGTGCTCACCTTAGCTGCAGTGTCAGGACGCGGGGACCCAGGCACAGCAAGTGATCACATCGCCGCCTCCCCTCCTGGGTCTGTGCTCCCTTGTCTAGAAAGTGAGGCATGTGCAATAAGAAAGATTTCCCTTTGGCTCATTCTTTGAAGTCTCTAGACTTGCTTCTCTGATATCCTGACTCTGAGTTGAGCCCATGGCCCTCTGCGCAAGCAGGCGCTCGCCCCTTTCTCTCCTGCTTCCTTGTGTTATTCCTCTTGCCTGCAGGCAGCTGAGTGTAAGTGAAGTTCTTCAAACACTCTGCTTTGTCATTAGGACACATTCCCCCCTTCTCTGTGGGAGCAGGAACCCAGCGGAGGGCCTGCTCTGCGCGCTGGGGGTGCCATGGTTCTGCTTGTCCTGGGTCATGGCCCAGCATCTCCTTAAGTCACAGTTTTAAATAGGAAGTGGAATTTCCAGTTGATCATCTAATAAGGAAACAACTGGACTTTAGCGGTTTTGCTCAGGAAAGAACATAGCTCTCCCAGCAGAGGAAATATGATGCCCCATGTCGACCTTGTTCATTAATACAGCAGTCAAAGCCAGCCGGTATCTTCAAGAAGTCTTCCTGACCCTCCTCCCCAGGCCCATTGAAGGGCCCTTCCCTGGGCTGGAGCTTTTAGCAGCGAATCAAAGACACGGTCATAACCTTTGTGATGTTCTTAGTATAGTTGCACAACCACCAATGAGCAGGACGCTGTCTTAAGTCCATCTGGGCTGCTGTTGCCCAGCACCCTGAACCGGGCAGCTTGTAAACAGCAGAAATGCATTTCCCACAGTCCTGTCCTCACGTGGCGGAGAGCAGAGAGGGGAAGCAAGCTCTCTCTTGACCCTCACAAGGGCACTAACCCAGTCGTGGGGGTCCACCCTCTTGACCTCATCTAATCCCAATTATCTGAGTCACAGACAGTTAACATGAAGATCTGAAATGAGATATGACTGAACCAAAGAAAGATCCTGAAGAAGCTCTTCATCTCATTCATGGGTACTAAATTACCAGGGTCCCGAGAGGTAGAGCCTATGACCAAGAGTACAGCAAGGGGACATAGATAAGAGGAATGAAACCAGCCAAGGACAAAAATGAAGTAAACAAGAAGGAAACAGGATTAGAGAGAAAAGGAGAGATATTCTGACTTTACATTCTTTGTGAAATGCATTTTAAGTACATCAAAAGTCTTGTAGTATAAATTTGAATTTATGTGTACCTACTGCCACTGAACTGTCCACTTAAGAATGGCTAAAATAGGGGCGCCTGGGCGGCTCAGTCAGTGAAGTGTCTGCCTTCAGCTCAGGTCATGATCCCGGGGTCCTGGGATCGAGTCCTGCATCTGGATCCCTGCTCGGCGGGGAGTCTGCTTCTCCCTCTACGCCTGCCCTACATCCTGCTCTTGCACTTACTCTCGATTAAATAAATAAATAAAATCTTTTTAAAAAAACAAAAGAGGGGCTCCTGGATGGCTCAGTTGGTTAAGCGTCTGCCTTCAGCTCAGGTCATGATCCCAAGGACCTGGGATTGAGCCTCAAGTCAAGCTCTCTGTTCAGTGGGGAGCCTGCTTCTCCCTCTCCCCCTCCACCCCTCCCCCTGTTTGTGCTCTCTCTCTCAAATAAATAAATAAAATCTTAAAAAAAAAAGAATGGCTAAAATGGTCGATTTTATGTTCTGTGTATTTTCCTACAATAAAAAAGAACAAAAATAATATAAGCTCCTCATTGCCCGGCTCTGTGCTCTGCGAGGCCCAGAAGCAATGATGCCCCCACAGTGATGAGCACACCTCACCCAGCTCTTGGTTTCTAAACACCACTCTCCACTAAAAGGAGTCAGGGCTCCTTAGAGAAGTGGCTGATTCCCGGTTTGAGGAGGGAAGGATGTGCTGGGAACATCTTGTTGTGACATAACATAAGAAAGTGCTCAAGAAATGATGGGACATGGCAAAGGGACACAGGAGCTACCTTGAAGAGGCTTCTGTTGAACTGGGGACAATTAGAGCTTTAACAAAAGAATAATGATGAAACTGGTTATGACGTATAATTTTCAAGATTCAGAGAATAAAAGGAAAGGAGGGGATGGATGTGATATGGGGGAGGAGAGCTCTTCCTCAGAAGTGCCAGGCGCTCAGGGCAGAAGAAACGAGGGAGTTGCAAGAGTCACCACTTTGCAGTTCTCAGCCTGAAAGATGACTTAGGCCGGGATCTTCAAGGGATGCCAGGCCCACTGGTGGAAGGCTTTTGGGTGACGGGACATTCTCAGAGGTCCAGAGAACTCCAGGGAACCACCACAAAGGACTCACTAATTATGAAGGAAAATGTGCCTTCATGTTGGAGAGATCTGGCAGTCACCACCTTTACTGAGTGACCAAACCCTGCCGCACTGAAGACCACGCACTCCAGGACAAGCCCCACCTGTGAAGCCTCCTTCCTAAAGGGCTGCGTGGACCCTAGCTGACCTCCACCCCACAGCCATCCAATAAAATATGTGACTCACATCTGTCATCTTTAAAAAGTAAAAATAGGGGTGCCTGGGTGGCGCAGTCATTGGGCGTCTGCCTTTGGCTCGGGGCGTGATCCTGGCGTTCTGGGATCGAGCCCCACATCAGGCTCCTCCACTAGGAGCCTGCTTCTTCCTCTCCCACTCCCCCTGCTTGTGTTCCCTCTCTCGCTGGCTGTCTCTCTCTGTCAAATAAATGAATAAAATCTTAAAAAAAAAAAAAAGTAAAAATAAACTGCTTTTAACCATTTTTTGTTTAACTCAATATACCCAAATATTATTTCTACATGTAATCAGTATACACATAATGAGATACTTTACATTATTTTGTACTACGTATTTTACACGTAACAGCACATCTCAATGCAGAGTTATTACCTTTCAAAGGCTTGATAGCCCCATGGGGCTGAGGTGTGGGGCAGTGCAGCCACACCCTTACCTTCCAGGTGACAAAAAAATGCGAGGGCTGCAGGAACAAGTCAAACCACACCACCGGGAGGCAGTCAAATTCACAAGCGAGGATGTTCCATGAGAAACTGGCTTGGATGCTTTAGAAGGTCAATGTCATTTCAAAAACAAGAACAACAACACAGGGGAAAAATCCATAAAAAACTATGACAACCAAGTGCAATGCATGGGCCTTGATTGGACCCTTCCTTGCCTTAAAAACCTTACAAGACACATCGGGGCCATGTGGAAATTTCACTCAGGGCTGGATTTTAGGTGATGTTAGATAGTTACGTGAAAATGGTATTGTGGCCATTGGTTTTGGAGACATCTCCTGAAGTATTGCAGGGTACAGTGTGACAGTGTCCTCAACTCACCTTCCAGTGATCAGAGGAGTGAAAGAAAATATGACAAGATGTTAACAGTCGTTGGATATAGAGGGAGGTATACTGGGTGGTCAGTGTCCCGCTGACTTCCTGTATGTGTGGGAGAGAAATGAAAAGTGCGCTCAGTCTGCTGCATGGAGACCGGGTTTGGGGCAGCAGGAGTGGAAGTAGGGAGCCCTGTGGCCGCCAACAGTGGCTCAGGCAGGTTGCGAGTGTGGAGATGGAGGAAGGGGACAGGTCTGTGCTGTACCTGGATATAGAAGCAACAATTCATTACAGCTGTCTCAGCCACTGGGCGAGGAGCTCCCTAGGACAGGGACTCCTTTATATTCTATTCAGCCAAGTAAATGACTAAATACTTCTTCAGTGTGGTAAAATAGATGCATTGGCCCAGAAGGCAGCATCATACGTGATGAGAGTATACCCTGGAGGCATTCATGTCAACATCAGGAGTAAGAGAAGGATGGCCACTCTCAACTGACATCCTATTTAATGGGTATAGGAGGAGCTTCCACATATAGCAAGCGCGGGCAAGGAGATACGGATCTACCTTCCTGATGGAAATAACTAATAAAAGCTAGACAAATATAAACACCAAGAGAGGAAGCACCTTTCAGGGATGAAAGCCAGGACAGAATGGGAACGCAGAGAGATGAGCCCCACACCAGGGCTCCCCTGGCTGTGGAGGGACTGGAGGTCCTCAGACACCTGAGAGGCTGGGCTAAGTAGGCCTCTTGGGGAAGGGGAACAAAAGTCAAATCCAAAGCATGCCAAGACTGGGGCCACAGGCAGTTCACTCTCCACTTTGGGGTTTAGCCTGCCCAAAAATAAGGGTGCACTGGGGGTAAGCTGCTCTTGGGTGGCCCAGAGGACTTCACAACTGCAATGTGGATTAAGACAGCCTGGGACTTCTTGGGTCCCAAGTTGCCCAACATTACAAATAAAATCTTCCCTGGAGGAACACTATACCTTAAGCTCCAAATTATTCTATAGTAATTTCCAAATAGCATGTCCAGTAGACAATCAAAGATAACCAGGGACATGAGATGAGACAATACGAATGAGAATTAGCAGACATTGTTTCTCACAAGAGAAACATCCCCTTAGAAGCTCTGGGAGACAAAATCTTCAACAACTGTGTGCATTATGTCCAAGGCATGAAGAATTCGGTGGGGAACTAGAAACTGTAAAAAGTGACATGGCATACTGTAGAATTGAGGGTAAATTCTAGGACAGGGAGCTACAAAATTCTAGAACTTAGTGTGTAAATGGTTTAACAACAGAATGGAAACAGCCAGGAAGAGAACTAGTGAAGTAAGCGAGATGGACCTATCCGGCATAAAGCACCGACAGGTACAACACCAACGAAGGAGAACAGAAGATAGGATAGATAGGTGAGAACACCTAGCACACATTGATTCAGAGCACCAGGAACAGAGAGAGGGAACAGGACAGAAGAAATATTTTGAGGTAATGATTGAGCATCCTCTATGCCATGAAAGTCATCAAACCCAACTAATCCAAGCAGATTAAATGAAAAGAACCCTATTGCTCACCAAGCCAGGAATGACCCACACCACAGACAACACACGGGGCAGGGTACAGTGGAGCTCGTTGGAGAAACATGGAGGCAGACGGCCCTTAGAAGAAGCCCCTGTCTCGAGCTCTTGCTGTGTGTTAGCCACGGCCACTGGAAGCATCCCAGGAGACGGGGCCTTGCTCCCTGTCATCGTGCATGTTTACGGGGACTCGATGGGAACAGGGAGCACCTGGCTGGCCATGCTGCACTGGCAGACTTCAGGCTCTGGGCAGTAGCTGTGCTGCTGAAAAGAACATCCTGATCCCAGACATCTTTCACCAGGGATCAAGCACCCCAAAGCTTCCAGAACGGGGATCAGCCAGCCTTTCGAGCCCTTCCTGCTGGGCAGCTGACTGCTACATAACCAATCGAGCAGGATCCCCGGGGTCGCTGTCCAGAGGCTGGCTTGCACACTGAGACATGGTACAGCGCAATGAGAGAGAGCCAAAGACCACGAGAAGCTGTTAAAAGCAGACGGAAGGGCAGAAAAGACACATCATGCTCAGAGGAGTGATCATTAAATCAACAACTGACGTGTCAACAGCCAGAATGAAAAACAGAAGACAGTGAAGTCCAGATCCTTCATCTGCTGCAGAAAGTATTTGCCAGTCTTGAATTCTATACCCAACCAAAAATCCATTGAGAATGAAGGCAAAGTAAAGGTTTTTTCAGGTAAGCTGAAACAGAGGTTTCAGCAGTAAAAGGTCCCTATAAAGCAACTCTATAGGGTGTTTTCCAGGTGGAAGAAAATGATCCCAGATGGAAGATAGGAGATGCAGGAGGGAATGGAGACTAAGAAAAACGTAAAGATGGGAGTCAGTTTGAACAAATGCTGAGTGTGCAAGCCAACAATGACTGTGTCTGTGTCTTCTGCGGTACGCGCGCATGCTTACGTAGAGTTAAAGTGTGTGGCAATGACGCTCTCAATTGGAAGAGCCTTCAGCGGAGACGGGCAGGAGCCTCGAAATCACTCTCGGGAGCTCTGAGCCCACTCACCTTGTTCCCTGTGGCTCTGCCCCACGTCCCAGGGGCTCCTGCCCGCTTTGGGATGCAGAGTGGGCGCCACCCCCCAGCTGCAGTGCACCTCATTTGTGGGGGACTTTGGGTGCTTTAAATATCTCCCTCTCTCCCTGTCCAGGATCATCACAAGTGTGTTGCTAGGCTTTCATTTTTAGCTCCCCACCCAAACCTATTCTTTTACATTTTCCCCCCTAAATAGTAACAAGTTTGTTGCAGAAGAGTTGAAAAATACAGAAGAACACAAGGATTAAGATTTAAGTCACCTTTAACTTCCTTGTTCACAGAGAGTCACTGTTACAGACTTAATGTAGGTGTGTGTTGTTTTTCTCTTTCTTAAAAAAAATAAATAAAAGAGGGGGGTCCTGCTATCCACGGTGGTCCGCTCACGCATCACACACCTTTGCCTGAGTCACGAGCGTTCTCAAACAGGTTTGAATGGCTGCGTCGTTTCCCGGCATGTGGATGTACCTTGATTCATTCAGCCGCTCCTTCTGTCGTTTCCACGGGTTTGTCCTCAGTGTTGCTGTCACCAGCGACCATCCTCACACATACGTGATTGTTTCCCTAGGGTAAGTTACTGAAGTGTCTTTGTGTTCAGGGACTCTGCCTGTTTCTAAGGCTTTGCAGACACCAGGCCGAACTGCCCACCCAGCCGTGTTCACCTTTAATGTCTCTGATCTGTGACAGTCCCTTTCCATCAGGCTCTCTTGTAAGATTTCCTGTCAGGATTATAGTAAGTTCTGGGCAGATGACTTTCCTCCTGTCCTGGCTGAAGCAGCCACCAGCTGTCGTGGGCAAATAAGGTCTCATGACTCAGCCTCTCCGGACTGGTTAGAGTTTGGTTTAGGAGCATATAAACAGACTGATCTGAAGTACCTGGAGCTTAAACACAACAGAACTACTACTCTCTCGCACAGTCTCACCTGGCCAGGCTGGCGCGGCACCTCCACCCAGGCTCCTCCCAGCCCTGTCCTGCCAGGATGTGCTCTTCATCCTCGTGATGCAAAATGACTTCTCTAGTGCCAGCCAACAGATCCCCATTCCAGGCCGCAGGAGGAAGAAGGTGTGTCCCTTCCTTTTAAGGACACTTTCCAGAAGTAACACCCATCACTTGTGCTTACATCTCACTGGCCAGAACTTTTTAAGTCACGTGGGTACCACCAGCGAAAAGGAAGGATGGGAAATGTATTTTAACTAAGTGGAAAAGTGCCCAGATAAAATGTCCTGTTGCTGAAGTCCAGAGTGGCCATTAGGAGGCAAGGGTACTACTTATTGTGATGGCCGAATTGTGTACCCCTCATTCATATGTTGAGTCCTAACCCCAGCATCTCGGATTGTGACTGTATTTGGAGATGGGACCTTTACAGAGGTGATCAAGAAAAATGAGGTCTTCAGAGTGGGCCCTAATCCAATATGACCTGTGGGTGTCCTTATAGGAAGAAGGGATCAGGACTCAGATTGACACAGAGAAAGAGTATGTGAGGACAAGGGAGAAGACAGCCGTCTACAGGTCAGGGAGAGAGGGCTCCGAAGAACCAACCTGCCCACGCCTGGATCTCGGATTTCCAGCCTCCAGGACCGGGAGAGGATCCATCTCTGTGGTTGGAGCGGCCCAGTCTGTGCAGCTTTGTTACAAGCAGCCCCAGAAAACTTCCCTTTTGCTGTGTAACCAGCCACCTCCTGGCTTACCAGCACACAGCACTGCACAGCTGCTGTGGGTCAGGAATCTGGGTGCTGTGTCACAGCAAAGCCTGCAGTCAGGTTCCAGCCGCCCCTCGCCTGAAAGCTTGGCCGGGCAAGGACCCACCTCCAAGCACATGTGGTATTGGCAGGAATCAGTTCCCTGTGGGCTGTTGAACTGAAAGCCCCGTTTCTCACTGACTGTTGGCCACGTGGGCCTCTGGAACAGACACAGCAGGCTGCTTCACGAACGTGTACAGGCCAAGAAAGTAAGAGAGCCGCAAGACTCCATCTTTTGTAGCCTAGCCCCAGGAACGCCACCTTGGCCTTATTGAGTTGGTTTCAAGCAAGCGACCAGGATCAGGCTGCACTCAAAGGGAGGGGACTATATGAGGGCAGGAATAGCATCAGTATCAGGAGGGGGTCCCTGGGGTGTCTGCGGACCAGCCCCTGAGAGCCTACAGCCCCACCATTGTGACCTGCTGTGCCTGAGGCATCAGGGAACTGGGACCTCGAGGCTGGTGGCATATTCCCTGAAGGGGGCCCTGTCGCTGTCCCCTCAGGGGCAGTGCTTTTGTGGTGCTGCTGGCCTTCCCTTTATCCCACCACCGGGACGGCTGACCACCAGGAGACAAGGTGGGGTTGTGGCTTGTGGGCCCGGAGGAGGGCGCTGCCCCGGGTGGGATCCTGAGGGCTCATACTGCGCGCATCACCTAACCCCCTGCCCCCCCAGGCAGCTCTCTCTGGGGCTGACCCCTCCCTGCCAGGCGGGCGGGACGCTGCCCCTCGATGCCCGACTGTCCTCTGTAGTCCTCCGCGGGCTCATCGACCTCCCCTCCAGGGAGTGAGGCTCTGGAGCCCGGGTCCCTTCTCCCGGGCCTGCCCCATCCTAAGCAGGAGGTGTCCTATAGACCTCTGTGGACCGGGGGTCCTCTCCTTGAAGGGAACCCGTTAGGGTCGGGCAGTCGTTCTTGTGGGTGGCGCTTCTGGGGTCAAAGCTGCTTCTCTGCGGGCAGCAGGCACTGACCCTGCAGGTTTTTAGCCCCGCGCCTGCCCTAGGCCCTCCCTGGCCCTCCGCTCCCCCTCCCAAGGCCGACTCAGCGAGGGACGGCGCCTGGGCTCCCCGCCTCCCCGCCGGGCACCCCGGGGCTGAGGCCGGCGCACTCACTTCGCCTTTCCTCCCCGCCGGGAGAGCGGGGCGGTCCGGTGGAGCCCCTCCCTCAGCCCGCGCCTCGCTGGGGGTCTCCAGTTCCCAGCCCACCGCCCGCCCTCCCCGCGGTCCCAAGCAGCGGCGACAGGGGTTCCTGCTTAGGGGGACCTTCCCTGACGCGCCCTGCCCCCGCCCTCTGCCCCGCGCCGCCCCTCCCCGAACAGGTGCTTCCCCGCCGCTCCCCACCACCTCTGTCCCCACCCCTTGTCCCGCCCCCACCCTCTATCCGGTCCTCTGCCCCTCCGCGCCCAGCCCCTCCCGCCGTGCCCTCTGCCCCGCCCCCGTCCTCTGACCAGCCCCTCCGCCGCAGGTGATTCCCCACCTCTCCCCCTGCCCCGCCTCGCACCCTCCGCCCCGCCCCCGTCCTGCGCCCCGCCCATCTCTCCGCTCGTGCTTCCCTGCCGCGTCCCGCCCCTTGCCCCGCCCTCTTTACCGCCGCTTGCCCCACCCCCGCCCTCGGCTCGCCCCCACCCGAGAACGGTGCCGTGATCTCAGCCGCACGGCGTCCCCGGGAGGCCAGCGGGCCGGTGCGAGGGGCGGGCCGGCGCCTCGGCCGGCCATTGGCAGAAGTCGCCGCCACCTGCTGTCAATCCCGCCTGCCTGCCCTGGCCCCGCCCCGCCGGCGCAGCGTCAAGGGACGCACGGCCGCGGGGGTTGCCGGGACCGGTCCAAGATGGCTGGGTGCCTCGGTTCCGCTCCTGTCCGCGGCCTCGAGCCCCATTCATTGCCGCGCTGCTGAGCGGTGCCGCAGGTCGGCTCGAGGGCTCGGAGGGCTGTCCCCCCGGGGCGGGAGGCCGCCATGGCGACCCTGGAAAAGCTGATGAAGGCCTTCGAATCCCTCAAGTCCTTCCAGCAGCAACAGCAGCAGCAGCAGCAGCCTCCGCCGCTGCCGCCTCAGCCTCCTCAGCCGCCGCCGCAGGCGCAGCCGCCGCCGCCTCAGCCGCAGCCGCCGCCGCCCCCGCCGCCCCCGCCGCCCCCCGGCCCGGCCGCGGCCGAGGAGCCTCTGCACCGACCGTGAGTACGGGTCCGCTGCAGCCCCCGGCCCAGCGACGGCCGGGGGCGGCGGCGCCCCCGCAGACCCCGGTCCCGGGGCCCCCCGAACTCCGGTCGCGCACCGTCGCCCTTCCTGCGGCGAGACCCCGTCCCGTGGCCCTGCCCGGGTCCCCCGGCGGGGGCCTGCGCCGCTCCGCAGGCCGGCACGGCGTCGCCGGCCTCCCCTGAGGGCACCGAGGCGGGCACAGCCCCAGTCCGCCTTTCCCGGCGTGCGAAGTTAGGGGAGGAACTTTGCTGCTCTGTAATTTTGCCAGAAACGGGCTGTGCTGTGAACAGAACTTGGAAGAGCCGAGACCGCCACTTCCCTTCCCTCTCGTCGTCCCTGAGAGGGGGGAGCGCTGGGGCACAGGACACTTCGCGAAGAGCAGGGCATGGGGGACGGAGCGATGGGGGGAGAGTGATGACATCATGCCTTTAGGCCGCCGGGGGTGGGAAGGGCGCGGGAGTGCGGTCCAAGCCCAGCGGGAATAATGTTCCTGGGGGCTCTTTACACAGTCTGTGCCTTGAAGCTGCTTCTCACATTCTCGAGGCATGTCGGCTAGGTCGCGAGTCGCACTGGTAGCATCAGAAGAGACCCGCTTGTCTAAGTTCAAGTTGGTCTGCAGACCCTTGAGTTGTGGTTGCCAAGTAAGTGGGGAGCTGCTTAGAAGGTCATTATTAAGAAGTGAGAAATAATAAAATCGACTTGAATAGTAGGAGGAGTCGACTTAAGTTTCTTGCCTGTTCTCAGTTGGACATAAAAACAACGCGTTGCCGAGGGAGAGGTTAATTGCTGCGGGATGAAGGATGTGCCTTACACTAGCACTGTGGTCCAGCTTGCCTGCGGTCCCCATGGGCGGCTCCTGTTTCCTTCTTTGGACACGTCCTGCTACTGTTTGAAAGCTAGGGGTCTCTGTTGCTTGTGCCTGGAGACCATACCTTCCAGCAGAGCCCAAGCAACCCGCCCCCCCCCCCCCCCCCCCCCGCCCGGGTCTGCGTGAGGCCCTTCTCTCCCCTTGGGGCATTGCATTTTCCATCTGGATGCGTACAAGGTGGCGTTTAATGAGGACAGTGTTAAAGGGGCAGCCCCTTTAAGAAGCTCCCTCTCATTTTTAGTAATGTTTTCTCGCTTGTTATGTTTCTGACGTGATCCTTGCTGTGTCCTGAGAGTTTTAATTAGAAAATGAGGATTCCGGGAGTAATGTTGACTCATCTGTTAGGATAAAATTTAGAAGTAAATCAGTTTTTCTTCTAAGAGGTGAAAAACCTGCTTGGATGCTTAGAGAAAAACATTTTTAAAAAACAATTTGACTTATTTCTACAGCAAGTAATTTATAACCATAATTTGTGGAAGACTTTTCTTGTAGTGCCTCTCCAGGAGGTAGATGTCATGCAGGTTCACAGCTGCCTGGATCTTGTGTAACAGGAAGTGCTAAGCAGGGCTCGGATGGGAAGGGAGACCTTAGTGCTGTCACTGTCTGTGGGCTTGTTCGAACACTCAGTCTAAAAATCTGCCATCTATTTCTTATGCTGATTTGACCAAACCTGAATTTGCTTATCTTCAAAATATGGGTATAAAGAGGTTTCTTTCTACAGCTGCCTTGACAAAAGTAGATAGATGCTGTTTTATTACTTTATTTTAAGGTATTGTGTGATTGACTTATTTTAAAAGTGTAATCTATTATTTTCATGTAAGTAGCACACTCACATGATGCAAATTCTAAAATTACTGAAAGATAATAATTAAAATGTCTTTCTCCCACTCCTTTCTCCTGAGTACCTAACTCTGTTCCCAGAGGCAAGCTTTATTATACTTCTTCCTTGTGTATCCTTACAGATCTAAACCATGCATATATGAAGATAGATTTTAAATTATTTAAAAGAAGTATTTCAGAATACTAACTTCTAAAGTTTCTTAGCATGCTCTGAAATCAACTACATTGGCCTAATTGTAGTTATTTTATTTAATTAATTTATCTTTAAAGATTTTATTTATTCATTCGATAGAGAGAGAGACAGCGAGAGAGGGAACACAAGCAGGGGGAGTGGGAGAGGAAGAAGCAGGCTCCCAGCAGAGGACCCTGACGTGGGGCTCGATCCCAGAACGCCAGGATCACGCCCTGAGCCAAAGGCAGACGCTTAACGACTGAGCCACCCAGGCGCCCCTAATTGTAGTTATTTTAAATAAAATGCATACATGTCGTATTTGTAGGCACTTTGCTGTTGAGAAAGCAGGTATTCATTAATTTGGAGTAACAAACTCTGCTTACGAGTTTGGATCTTGGTATTTCTGTTCAGGTGCTTCAGCTGAAAAATCCATTCGCTAAAGTAGGATTGTCCAAAAACAATTTAGAAAGTGTCTGTTCTATTTTTATGGTTCTCCTCTGTTGCGTGGAGCTGTGGTGTCACGGCCATGCGTGGGCTTCAGTTGAAGTATCTGAGTGCCTGCTTGCTGCTCAGCCTGTAGGGTGCAGGGGTGCTGGGCAGGACCCGCTACAGTCTCAGCAGGGCTGGCATGCGGAGGAGGGGGCGTGCCAGAGAGGGGGACGGACCTAACTATAATTATGAGGCGATTGACATTTGCATTTGGTACTTTCTTATTGTCCTTCAGATTCCCACCTGGTTTCCCCCTGACTTTAATTATTCATTCATCTATACGTATTTACTGAACATCTGATGTATGCCTCTGTGGTGGGAGTTGCAGGGCTGTAGCTGTCAACAGATAAAGTTCTGCCCTTGTGAGGTTTTCATTTCAGTGAGGGACGTAGACAATAAGATGGATAAGTAAAATATAGAGTATGTTAAAGAGTGATAAATGAAGGAGGAACAGCAAAGCAGGGAAAGGAACTAGGAAATGTCAGGGCTGATAAGGTGTTGACATTTTAGATAGCGTGTCCAGGGAAGGGCCATTGAGATTGTGACTTTCGAATAAACACCTGAAGAGAGTCAAAGATAGAGCCGGGAAGGTGTATGGAGGAGAGGCATTCCAGGGAGGGGAACAGGTCCAGAGGCCCCCCCTGTTTGAACCGAGGAGGTCGGTTTGGTTGGTTGGTTGAATTAGTGAGAGGGAGACTCTTAGTAGGGGGTGAGGTAAGAGGGAGCGGGAGTGCCACGCTGGCTGAGTCGGCCCTCCCTTGTAGGTGGATTAAAGACATGGGCATTTATTCTAGGTGAGAGGGGAGGTCATTGCAGGGTTTGGTGGGAGGAGTGGCGGGATTTGAGTTCCATTTTAAGTGAATACTGGTTGAGACCAGAGTGAAGGGGAGCATGGGCCGAAGCAGGAAACCAGTTAGGAAGCTAGTAAAGTGGTCCTGTGAGAGATGCCAGTTGCTTCTGTCGTGATGCTGTCAGTGAGCGGCAAGGTGAAAAGTGACGGGATTTTCAAGGTAGAACCAACAGGACTTAGCCTCTCTGCTAAGTGTGAGGTGATTTAGCTGAGGTTGATGTTCCAGGATATATTCAGCTGCAAATAACGGGAATCCCTGCTGCAGTAGCTCAAAGAGGTGAGAGTTCACTGTAAGGCCAAGTGAGTCTGTGTGAGGAGGCTGAACACGGAGATGAGGGACCTGGCCCCTTCCTTTCTAACTTCCTTTCTTCTCCTTCCCTTCCCCCCTTCCCCCCTTCCTCCCCTTCCCTATACCCAACGTGCGGTTTAGACTTGGGACCCCGAGATCAAGATCGCTTGCTCTACTGACTGAGCCAGCGGACGGCCCAGTCTTTCTTGCACTTAGTTTGTAAGCCCTTGTCCTCATTCTTTCCAGTTTTTTGAAGTTGAGTTATTGTGGAATTGAAACCATTCTTTAGGTATTCTGGACACTAGACCCTTATCAGATACATGATTTTTAGAACATTCTTCCTTTCTGTGGATTGTCTCTTCATTTTCTTGGTAGTGTCCTTTGAAAGCACAAATGTTTTTGATTTTGATGAAGTCCAGTTTTCTATTTCGTCTCTGGTTGCTGTGCTTTAGGCGTCATTATCTATGAAACTGTTGCCTGATTCGCGGTCACAGAGATGTATTATTCCTGTGTTTTTGTCTAAGTATTTTAGAGTTTTACATTTATATCCGATTCATTTTGAGTTAATTTTTATATATGGTGTAAGGTAAGGGTCCTTCTTCATTCTTTTGCATATGGATGTCCAGTTGTCCCAGTACCATTTATTGAAAAGACTCTTCTTTCCCCGTTGAATTGTATTGGCACCCTTGTTAAAAATTAATAGCCCATGAATGTATGGATTTATTTCTGGACTTTCAATTCTTTTTTTTTTTCTTTTTAAGATTTTATTTATTTATTTGAGAGAGAGAGTGAGCGAGCAAGAGAGCACAAGCAGGGGAGCAGCAGAGGCAGAGGGAGAAGCAGACTCCCAGATGAGCAGGGAGGCCGATGCAGGGCTGGATTCCAGGACCCTGGGATCATGACCTATGCCAAAGTCAGATGCTTCACCAACTGAGCCACCCAGATGCCTCTGGACTTTCAATTGGTTTAAATGTCTATCCTGTACCAGTACTATACAGTCTTGATTACTATAGTTTTTTTTTGTTTTTTTTTTTGTTATCACAATTTCAAATCATGAAATTTGAGTCCTCCAACTTTGTTCTTTGTTAAGATAGTTTTGGCTCTCCTGGGCCCCATGTGTTTCTATATGGTTGTAAGATCAGATTGTCAGATTCTACAAAGAAGCCAGCTAGGATTCTGATAGGGATGGCATTCAATCTGTGGATCAGTTTGGGGAGTATTGGCACCTTAACAATATTAAGTCTTCTGATTTATGGACATTGCAAAGTTTTTATGTAAAGGGTCAGAAAGTGGGCCATTTTTAGGCTTCGTGGGCACAGTGTCTATGTCACAACTACTCCCCTCTGCCGTGGTGGAATAAAAGCAGTCAGAGGCAATATGTGAATGAGTGAGTAGGGCTGCGTTCCAGTAACATTTTATTGATGACATTGAATTTGAATTTCATGTAATTTTCATATGTCACAAACTATTATTATTATTATTATTATCAACCATTTAAGGATGTGAAAACATTTTTTAGCTTGCAAACCAGCCCCAAACAGGCAGGCTGTAGCTTGCCCATCCCTAGATTAATTATGATCAGACCACTTTCGTGAAGCATTTCTTTTCTGGTTACTTTTTATTAACTAGTTTAAAAAATTATAAAAGGTACACATATTATCGTCAGATGTTTTCAAACAGCACAGAAGATGAAAAATAAAGCCCTCATCCCAGTCTGTCCTAGTCTTATTAGCTAAAAATAACAATTATTAAACTTCTTTTGTCTTCCCTGATTTTTTAATGCACATTCAAGCATTTAAATGTGTCTCTGTTTTTGTTTGCATGACTTTATTTCTCAAAGAGCAGCATATCATAGACACTGTTCCATAGCAGTACATATAATTCTTCCCAACTGCTGTATAATAGTGTAGAATTTATTTGTTTATTTATTTGGGGGTGAAATTCACATAACATAAGAGGAACCATTTTACAGAGTGTGTGACTCAGTGACAGTTCATACGTGGACAAGAACTTTTTTTTTTTAAAGCACTTGGAGCTGTGACGGCAGAGGTTTCACACTGTCCTGGCTTTCAGATGACTGCTGGTGTATTCTCTCCACCGGAGAGCCCCCACGGTTACCTCTGGTGCCTGAAAGTGAGCCAGCCATCTGATGAACTACCTTGGAGCCGTCCACCCTCAAGACATTTAGTCTTATTCAGACAAGAAGGAAAAATAAAACACCGTGTGAGACACTGGTTAATGTTGTGCTGAATTGAATCAGCTCGGGTGCTGGAATATGTGTTAGAGACGTGATCTGCCGTAGATCCTTGCTGCTCAAAGTGTGGTCTCAGGGCCGGCAGTTTGCTGTCACTCGTGAGCTTATACGGAGTACAGGCTCTTCCCCCACCTGAGACGTACCGAATCAGAGTCTGCATTTTGACTAGTTCTGTGAGCAGTCTGTGTGCATGCTAAAGCTTGAAAAGCCCCATTGTAGATGGCCAGGCTCCGTTGTTAACAATGCTGTCAACGTGTGGGAGGGAAGACACGGGCTGCTTGTGTATGTCCAGGTATAGCTGAGGCAATGTCACTTCTCTGTCCCAGGGCCATCGAGCGTTTGTGTAGCTCCAAAGCAGGTTGTAACCCTGACACATGAGCCACACTGGGCTTAAAGAGCTCCCAGTGGGAATGGGGACTTAAGTGGGGACTGGACTTGACCTGGAAGGGACCCTTTCAACCAAGTGCTGGTTTTGTGCCAGGCTGTGTTCTGGGTCCTGGGGTTACAGCAGTGAGCAAGACGAATGGTGATGAATATTATGGAGAGAACAAAACAGAATGAGGGGGAGAGGGGTGTGCAATTATATTTAGAGCATAAGTGCACTGAGAAAGTTCTGCTGGAGCAGAGTGGAAGGAGCAAGCTGTTTGGATATCTGGAAGAAGAGATCTAGGGAGAGAACAGAAAACCGAGTGTGCATTCACATTTGGGGAATAGTAAGGAGGCCAGTGGCTGAAGCAAAATGAAGGGCAGGAATAGGAGACGAGGTTAGAGAGGTGGGAGATTAGAGATGAGGGTCAACCAAGTGGGGCTTTGTGCACCAATGTAATAAGGACTTTGGACTTTACTCTGCCCAGATGCATACTTGTGTGGTAAAATAAATGATCTAATTTATGTTTCTAAAAGATCACTTCGACAGCACCAAATGCTAGCAAGGACGAAACTGGGTGGGTCACTTAATCATTGCTGGTGGGCATACAAAATGGTACGGCTACTCTGGAAGACAGTTTGGCAGTTTCTTATAGAACAGAATGTACAATTACTATTTGACCTGGCAGTTGTACTCCTGAGCATTTATCCCAGGGAAATGAAAAATTCTGTTCATGGAAGACCTAGCACACAGGTGTTTATATGGCAGCTTTACTCATAATAGCCAGAATGTGGAATCAGCTTCGACGTCCTTCAACAGGTGAATGGTCCAGCTGCTCCGCTCCAGATAACCTGCTACAGCTTAGGTGACTCCAAAGGAAATCATGCCAGTGAAAACAGCCAGTCCTGAAAGGCTACAGACTCTATAATTCTATTTATGTAACATTTTTTGAAATGACAGGGTTTTAGGAACAGAGTAGATAAGAGGTCTCCACTGTTAGGGAGAGTGTGGGGGGGGTGGCTGTGGCTCTAGGAGGGGCCCTTGTGGTGATGGAAATGTTCTATGTCTGTGGTGGATCCATAAACTTACACAGCTGATAAAATTGTATAGAAGTAAACACATACACACAAATGAAGAAAAGACTTTCTTCATTTAGCTTAACAGATTGGTGTTTTGAAATTCACCTTTTTTTAGGTAGTCGTTACTGTGTTTAGTTAGATCACCAGTAAGAAAGGCTTTATTTTTTTTTTTAATTTAATTTTATTTATTTTAGAGAGAGAGAGAGCAAGTGGTGGGGAGGGAGAGGGACAGTCAGACTCCATGCTGAGCACAGAGCCAAATGACTGGGCTTGGTCTCACTATCCTGAGATCATGACCCGAGCCAAAATCAAGAGTCCCGACACTTAACTGACTGAGCTGCCCAGGCGCTCCAAGAAAGGCTTTATTTTAATGGTGCTTTTCTATGACACAGACTGTAGATTGGGGAAGTCTCAGTCCTTGGTTCCCCTAATCAAACAGCACTTTTATTTTTAAATTAGGTGACACATAATTCCACAATGAGTTTTGGTGTCCCCTTCCTTCCTAAAATCTGTCTGAAGGAGCTGTAATGTTTCAGGAGCACTGACATTAGTACCGTACTTGGTGGAAGCGAAGTGGCCGCGGCAGGAGGCAACAAGTGGGGAGGCCTCAGTCCTGCTCGCTGGCTGGGCTGTGCAGGTGCGGCGGGAAGGTGAGTGTGCAGAGCCGGAAAAATGCAAGACGAGCAGCGTTTTTCAAGAGCCTGTGAAGTCCAGGCCTTTCCCCTGCCAGCCCTTAGCCTGGAACCACATTTTTCAAGCCGAGTCTCAAAATAACACGATATTAGCCATAAGAATTTAGACGACGGTTGAATTCCCATTCTTAGAATTCATTCTTCAGTAATTGTTTTAACGTGGTCCTAGCGTGCTGTAGAGGTCTGGCCTTTTTTATGCACCTCCTTGCAAATGTGTGTTTCTGTGCATGTTGCGTCACTACAAAAGAGGGGCCGACTGAAGTTTGCATTTTGAAGGTGAAGTTAGCATGATTGCGTTTACCAAAGTTGGAAGAGGCAGGACTGCTTACCCAGTTCATCCAGTTTATGCTCAGAACAAGGCGGTTCCCTTTTTATCTTAATTTCCATGCTTAATTTTCACATAGAACAAGCCAGTTTGACCTATCAGTTCATCAGTCGGAGTTAAATTCCATGGGGGAATGAAGTGGTTATGGTTTTCTTAAATTTCCAAGTTTGCTTCTTGGACAAAATAAAATAGGAAGGAGGTATTTCAAGCAGGGACCATAGACTGTACAAGAACTGAGTTTGAAGATGCACGACCTAAACAACTGAGTTGTTCTGAGTGCCCAGAGTTCACTGAAGGCTGGGGAGTGTGGACGTCTGGCAAGTATCCTGAGGCCGTGTTCTCATGGGCCTGGTTAGACCCGGTTTGGAAGCAGGCACCACCTGGCAGTGGCTTGTGCTGTGTACGTTGCGGGGGCGCGCTTGTTGCTTTCAGTGGGTAATACTGGGTGGATAGTTTTTCCCCTTTTCCGATAGTTTTGGTTGATGTCTCTTCGTTGGGGGTGTCTGAGGGTAAAGTCCGATCCCACACTTTAAAAATGTGGGTATTCTTCAGTGTGATGAAAGGGGGGTGTTTTTTACAGGGGTTGGTTATACTTGTCTGCCTTTTTAAGCAGGCGTTTCTTAGAGTTTGACTCTGATGTAGTAAAATTGTGCAGTTCTTTAATGATAATATATCAGTTTCACACATTTAGCCATGTTGGCAGTAACAATGGATTTGAGAAAAATGGAGCAAAATTAATGTATTTGGTAGCAATCAGATGGTTTGTGTTTATGCTTCTCACACAAAACAAGTACTTACCAATTATTGTTTGAATTGCAATGGCCAGTTTAGCAACCTTGGAAAACTTTGTCCTACCTGCAGAATTTTGTGGTTCTTGGGCTATCAGTTTTTGTGTGGAAATATCAAATTTCATCAGTGCTATGAAGTGATTGTGAATCAAGTAAGAAGAGAAACTTGAAATATGTGTGCTTTCTCCTTAGCTGACCGTGATAGAAAGTGTACTGTCCTCTCTTTCATAATAAGGATCACCAAAGGTGCTGTTAGGAGACCTGTGACGGTCTGGCGTGTGGCAGGCGGGTCGCACGGGCTCCGGCTCCAATTTCCACGGTGTTTGAGCTCAAGTACCTGGGGATCGCTCCACTGCTGCTGTTTTGTTGTTTTTTTTTTCAGTAGCTTTGCTGTTTCTACTTTTTTTTTTTCCCCATCTCTTGGTTCTAGAAACTCAGGTTCAAAGTAATTATCATTTATCTTCTGAATCCTATCTGTAAGATTGACTCAAGAACTTTTGAGTCAGTTTTAATGTGTATTTCATTTATTCTTCTGCAGAAAATGTGGATTTATCCCTTTCCTTATCAGCGTTTTATGAACATCTGTGAAGTGTAGGTGTTGTGCTGAGCGCTAGTAACAGAGACGTGCTGTGGCCCTGCTCTGAGTCTGTCGTCCTGGAGCAGTTGTTGCCAGAGTGGCCTGGAGGCCGGCTGGCGGGGCCTGGCGAGGGAGCCCGGGGAATAGGACAGGCTTTCCCCACAAGGAGCTCAATGAGGAGGAGCGGAAGGAGATAGACAACAGAAGAATGTATTTTTATTTTCTTGGGTGAGATCCATATTCTGTCGTTGACTTTTTGCTCGCTTCATGAACGTGGGGCGACAGCACAGGTAGGTCTTATGAAATCAGGCTCAGGCCTTGACAGCTGTGCTGTTTGTTGCTCGCTGGATTCTTTTGGTTTATCCTATATATGAAGAGGGAGACAAAGTTCTTGTTTTTTTTTTTGTTTTAAAGATTTTCTTTATTTATTTGATAGAGAGAAACAGGTAGAGAGGGAACACAAGCAGGGGGAGTGGGAGAGGAAGAAGCAGACTCCCTGTTGAGCATTCCCCCGCCCATGCAGGGCTCCGTCCCAGGACCCTGGGATCATGACTTGAGCCAAAGGGAGACGCTTAACGACTGAGCCACCCGGGCATCCCCAAAGTTCTTGTTAAGACTCATATCTGTCACTCTGAAAAGGTAAATGTTCCATTGGCCTGGCTGGTTCTCCGACAGGCATGTGTGTAATTAGTGTGAAGCTGGTAACTTTTTTACTCTTTTCTGGTACCCTGGTATGTGAATTCAGTTCATTTCAGGCCTTGGGCAGATTTTCACTTTGGAAATCAAAAGGTAATGGATAGGTGACTTAGTTTGTTTCCTAAATGCTTAAAATGGTCAATGTTCTTCAATTTTCTTGATGGCGGTCTTACACTGGGTGAATTCTAAGCTTTTGTAATGGAGAATTTAATCTAGTGGTTTAAAGAAGAGAACATTTTAATTCTCATAGCACTTTCTTCTTTCTTCTCTCAATCCAGGTATAATTTACAAAGAGCACAGTGTGCCCTGTTTGTGTACAGTTCTGTGAGCTTTGCCAAGTGCATAACGCTGTGTAACTACTACACATTTGGGGTTTAGCTCAGTTTCATCACCCCCTCAAGCTTCCCCTGCCTCTTTTCGGCCACTCCTCTCCCAGCGCCTGGAAATTACTGATCACTTTCTGTTCCTGTAGTTTTGTCTCTTCCGGAACATATAGATGGACTCTACCTCCATGTAGTCTTGAATCTGGTACATTGAGATCCCGTTGTGTGTATTAGTGGTGTGCTCCTTTTTACTGCCAGGCAGCATTCTGTTGTCTGGTTGTGGGTGTTTGCCCGCCCATCCACCGAGTGAAGGATATTTGGGTTGTTTCCATTGCAGTGCTTTTGAAGTGGGTGGCTCCTGAGGATGGGAGGTGAGAACGCTCTGCTTCTTGTGGTCACTTAGGGTCTCAGGCTCCTCCCATCCTGTTGGTTCTGCAGTCTTCTTGTCTTTATCTGTACAGTCAACAACGGGGTGTTGGGCATGTTTGTTCTGGTTGGAGGGACTAGAAGGGGAGGTACCCAGGGCAGATACCGGTAAGGCAGATACTTCATATATCACTTCATTCCCATTTCATCTGTGGGAATGAAGGCGTGTGTCTCTCCCTACCTGCAGGGAGGCTAAGCGATGGAACTTCTAACTGGGGGGCATGTGTCCAAGAAGGAAAGATTGGTATTTGGGTGGGTGAGTAGCAGGCAGACTGCAGTATTAACTTACCAGTAAAAGTCCCGTTTAGGAAAGAGACCAGTGAGAAAGATGCACTCACCAGTCCCTATAATGACAGACTCTAATTGGCCAGTTATTGGGAAGCTCCCTCTCTACTTGCCATGAAGGAGGCTTCTCGCTCAGGCCCTGATTCTTTTCTTTTTGAAACCCCTGTCTGTTCTTTTTGGCTCCTGGCTTCCCCCTTTGGAGGTTCGTCCTTGACCCTTTTCTTCTCCAGCCGTGTCTGAAGTCTTTTGGAGGCATTGCCTTCATTGGATTTGTACAGTTTGTAATAGCTTGTTCCTTCAGATGCACTTTTTGGAGCCCGAGGGTTGCACTGGGGACTAAATAGTCACAAGTGTTTGCAGGTTAGACCTCTGTCCCTTTGGTAATACAATTCCCTCAAAAACTAGTAGTCTTCTGGTTTAGTTGTTTCTGGTTAGTATGATGTCCTGGTAACCACACTCAGATTCTCTGAATGTAGTTCTTTAGCCTGGTTTAATTTTTGGCTTCCTTTTTGGATCACCCGTCTACCGCTTGTTCTGAAGGTGCGTACCTGGAAGGCGTCTGAAGCTGCAGGTTTGGGTGGGAAGCAAGCACCTTTACTCCGATCTTGAGTGGGCTGTTTGTCTCCCTGTGTTGCCCTGGAAGTCCTCACAGGGGGCTTCTTCCAAGCTGTCTGGGGGTGTAAAAGCTGTTGGTCTCTCCACAGAGAGCATGAGGTCTGCCATCAGTTACAGTGTGATTTCAAGCAGTAGAGGCAGCTAGGTATGAAGAGTAGGTATGATGCTGTATTTCATTGAATCACATGGCCCCTCGTCCATCAGTGTGATCTTGGGCGAGTCACTGTTTCCACTGCAGTTTCTCCTCTAAAGTGGGAAAAGTAGGTGCATCGGTGACATCACCCGACTTTTCTGTGGAGCCGTGTAGTTTAGGGAGCCTTTGGTTGAGCTCATCTGTGCCTCCCCAAGCTGATCCCGCCCCCCCCCCCCCTGCAGCACGGAGTATGCTGTTTCTTCCTGGTGGTCCAGAAGTGCTGTGGAATGAATGAATGATGTATGGAAAGCGGTGGAGTGGGTAATTCAACACATGTTCACTTTTCCTTTTTTTTTCTTTTAGAAAGAAAGAACTCTCAGCCACCAAGAAAGACCGCGTGAACCATTGTCTGACAATATGTGAAAACATAGTGGCCCAGTCACTCAGGTAATTGCACTTTGAACTTTCTGGCAAAAATTAAGACTGTATTTTTGTTCCTAATGGGCTAGAATATTCTTTGTCTCCCCAGTTCTCTTAAAACATTTAAAGGCCCATTTTCTCTTTATTTCTGGCCATAACTCTAAGGGGTCATGTGTCCTTTTTGTAACTTATGTACGACAGTTGTAACCGTGATTATAATTGAACAGCGTGTTTCTGTTTCATTAGCACTCTTGATAACCGTGATCATTGAACAATCTTCTGTTTGATATTTTACATTATGGCAGTACTCGGAATGACAGGAGACTGTCCAGTGACATCTCTTGCGTTTGCTTCTCATTGGCACCCTGCTGCTGTTTGGGTGCGCCCAGCAGTGGCCGGCGCCTGCTCACCTGCGCTTGGGGACCCGTTGACTGTAGGCCAGTCTCCCTGCTTCATCTTTATTTTGGGGTGAACTCGTGTCACCTTCTTTTATATTTTTGCTAAGTCTCTTCATTCTCTTTGCTTTCGGTTGTCTGTCTTTCTGACCACTGTTCCTAGTGGCTGTGGATGGTAAATATTTCAGGCCTGTTTCTAGGGCCTGAGTAGGAAACAGATGTGCCTGAGGTTTCTGAATTCTGTTACCTGGCTGGATGTGGGTGAAATACTTCTCTCCTTGCTTTTCTTTCTCTTAGAACAAGTAATTCATGTTATTGTCCTGCTTGGAAGCTGGAAAGAGCTCTCTCTAATAATACAATAGTTAGAATAATAATATTAGATCACAGATATATGCAATATATCACATATAATAATTCATTTTAGCTGAACTTGTTCCATCGTTTGGGAAATGTGGTGGATGATTTCTTTTTCTAATTTGTAGAAATGCGGGAAGCAAATGAAATAACAAATGAGAGTATGTGCTGAAAATAAAAATTCTAAGTTAGCATGCTATTGTAGAAAACAACACTATGATAAAAGTAGGGAAAAAAAGGTTTGAATCCATTTCTACTCCTTATAAGCCAGCTGATTTTGCATAAGTTTAACTTCTTCCAGTCTCTGTTGCTGCAGTTGTGAACGGTGAGTCCTGATTTTTAGGGCTCTTGTGAGATTGGGTGATGCTGCATATGTGTTTGTAGCCACATGGGAGCGACAGCTCTGTACGCTTGTGAAGGGTCTTGTTCAGAGCTTTCAGGTGTCACTGCTCTCATGAGACGTGACCTCAATCCCTGACAAGCAGTCGCTGCCACGGCAGAGTTCTGCTCATCTGACCTGCAGCCTCCAGGACTCCAGGAACATTTCACTGTGACAGCTTACAGATCCAGGAGACGTACTCTCTTCCACTTGGAATGTTTCCTGCTCTGTACTTACTCAGTTTCTTTCATCATTCTCAGTGGAATTGATGGAATGTCGGCTTAGATTTTCATATTAGTAAAGTATGTTGGGATATCTTAGGACTGGTTTGTGGCTCAGTTTGCCATCTTAAATCGAAATAGTAGCTGTTAATGGTTTTCACAATGGTCTATTTCTTCTGTTTTATGGAGTAATGCTGATGGTCATACTTCTTGTTCTACAGAGGGACATGTTGATGGGGTATTTTATGGAGCCAGAGGGGTCGTCTTTGGTGTCATCAGATCAAAGAACAATTTAGTTTTAATATACTTTCCATACTTTGCAGGAATTTCAGAGTGTAGAGCTTAAATTGATAGTTTTCTATTTATGAAATGTTCTTTATACCTGGTATTTCCTGTGATCTCTCCTTGAATATAACTAAATCTTTGGTACATTTCTGAGGCTTCTGTGATATACTAACCTTGTCTCCAGTGGGGTTATTTCAGTGGTAACTTCTGGAGTTTTTAATGTGGAAAGTCATCTAAAACTTCATGGGTATTGTGACTACTAGTGTACTTCAGCTCCCAATTTGGTCATCTAACCTAGTTCCTAAATATGGATGGGCGTCAAGATCATCCAGAAAATTTGTCAAAAATACAGTAATGAAGATACCTCACCGCCCTCTTTCCCAAACACACTTACATTTTCTGTTCAGGTGTAGTCTGGGGATTTGATTTTAAAAAGTCTCCTCTTGGGACTACCTGGGAACCCTTTTCTAAGTGTGTGCACCTTGATAAAGTGGTTGAGTAAAAATAAACATAGAGAAATCCATAGCTTTCCATATATTAGCGTAGGTCAGTCGGGAAATACCAGGATTCAAGATCCAATTCACAGTGGCACCAACATATAAAATTTCAAGGAACTGACAAGAAAAATGCAGAAAATTTGTGGACTGCTGTTGGCTTTCCTGAAAGGTATAGAGGACTACTTTCCTTCCTAAATGGAAGACTTTTTATCATAAATCTGAATTTTCTCTAGATTGATCCATAAATTTAAATAGCCTTGATCAGAGTTCTAGTAGGGGTATTTTTTAACTTGTTCACCTGCAAGAATAAATACATGAATGTTGCAAGGAAAATCTGAAACATCAGCAATATGGTGAGAGGTGATGTACACAATATTAAATTAGTTGTTAGACATTAAAGAAGATACGGGATAGAAAGTTAGAAGAGTGTATGTGTGCATCCGTGTGTGTGAATTTATGGTAAGATCACATTTTGTACCAGTAGTGAAGCGATGGGTTATTGAACCAAATGACTCATGGAGATTTATGTCTGTGCCTCATGTTGCAAACAGACGTAAATGTCAGGTTAATTACTTAAATATAAAAAAATGAAATTGTTATTAGAAAAAGATAATTGATCTCAGGTGGAAGAAGACTAAAAATGTAAAGGAAAATACTGTTTTGACTGGCGTATAGTTCAGTATGTCAAAATCTGCCTTCAGCAAACTTGAAAGTAAATTCAACTTGGGGATGGTATTGACAGCATATATATCAAAGGTTTAAGAGCTGTATAAAGAGCAATTGTAAATCATTAAGGAAAAGACTATCAGCCATAGGAAAGTAAGCAAAGAACATGACCAGGTGGCTCAGGAAGTAAGAAATATGTGTGGGCCAGTGAACCTGACAGCTGACATGTATTTTTTGTTTCCTGTGGGAAAATATTCACATTTACTAGTCATCAGGGGAAAGAGACTAAAACAAAAACAAGAATAGCTTCCATCTGTCAAATTGACAAACATTAAGAAATACTAAGGATTTTTGTCAGAGTTGATACAACCTTCTTAAAAGGCACTTTGGCAAAATATCAAGCTTTAGATTGTCATCTTTGTGGCAGTCTCACCTGAGGACGTTATCCTCGGGGAAATGTGTGATGATGTCAGTGCAGTGCTGTTCATCCCATTAAAAAATTAAAAATAATCTTAATGACTTATCAGTTGGGGAATTAAAAAAGTAAGATATATTTATAGACGGGAATGTTAGTTAACTTTATAAAAGATGATAGTTAGGTATGTGTATTTGTGACCAGAAAATTTATTAACACTATGTTAACAACTTAAGTTTAAATATCAAGAAAGATATTTACTCTGGCCAAGATAAATACCAAAGACAGATTTACTTTCCTGCCTAAGACAATTGATAATGGACAAAATATATGTGACAGTGGTTTTCAAGACATCAGGCAAAGCATAACAGCAGTCCTCGAAAAATGGAAAACTAGTGTGGGAGCCATATGACTTCCCCCTGTTACTGTCTGGAAGGAGTCATGCGGGGAGGGGAAACCCAGGCAGAGCCGTGGGTTGCGTGGTTGAGGAGACAGACAGAGCTGCCAGCTACAGCCAACTGGGGAGAACACCGAAGAGGAGAGCTGCACGGAATGGTCCCTGAGGCCTGTGGAGGGTGGGATCCTTGAGTCTTCAGCTCCTATGGAAGTGCAGGTGCTTGTGAGGACACAGCTTAGGGCTGGGATAGGATCACCCAGAAGGACCAGGAGGAACACCTGCTGGAACTCACACTGGTCCAGGAAGAGCTCCTGTTCACACTAGCCACAGTGGACAGTGTCTTTCCTGGGCCTTGGCTGGAGTATACAGAAGGGTTTGCCCTCACGGTGGGGTTAACTTAGCCCAAACTAAGATGTTATTCTGGTCCTGCCTGATAAAGCTTACAGGTGAAACCCAAGATCGTACTCTTTCATGGAACATAATTGCTTCCCAGAGCAAAGTTCAGGAGTGTTTATAGGAATTCAGAAGTACATAGTGCCCAAAAAAGTAAAAGTTATGAGATCCGGTGTCCAGTCAAAACTTTTCAGGAGTGTAAGTAAACAGGAAAATAAAATTAGTAGCAGTCAGTTGAAAATGACTCAGAAATTGCATGGATGATAAAATTTGTATAAAACCATGAAAACAGTGACTTTATTTTATGTATTCGAGAAGCTAGAGAAAAGATGGAATGTATTACGTGGAGACAAGACCGTAAAAAGAGCTACGTTGAACAAAGGTGAGAGGCTGCAGATTTCTTGCTGGAAACCATACACGCCTGCAGTCAGTAGGGCGTCATTTGTAAAGTCGTGGCGGGAAATCACCGTGTGACTGCATAGCCAGTACCCATCTCTCTCAAAAACAGGGGTGAAGTAAAGACTTTGTCACACACGCAAAAGCTGAAACAATTTGTATCCAGCAGGCAGCCACTCTAAGAAATAGCAGAGGAAGTGTTTCCGGTAGAAGGGAAGTAAGATCAGAGAGGGGTCTGGGCTCACACAAGGACTGCAGAGCAGGGAATGGTAGCTGTGCCGTGTGCCTGGAAGACTTGCCACCTAATTTTTCACCTCTTCAAAGTTAGTGGATTGCTTGCAGCAAAATTAATAACCATGTATTTTGGGGCTTTATGACATGTGGAAGTAGAATGTGTGACAACACTAGCCTAAAGGCTGGAAATAGCTTGTGTTCGAACAGCCGAGTAGTGCCCCTGCCCCCAGAGACAGCAGGTCCTTATCCCTGAAATCCCATGTAAATATACTCGAAGGGAAAGGGTCTTCCCAGACATGATTAAGTCAAGGGTCATGAGATGGAGAGATTATCCTGAGTTTTCCAGGGAGGAACCCTAGATGTAGCCACAGGTGTCCTTATGAGAAGGAGGCAGAGGGAGATCTCTCACACACGCACACACACACAGAAGTGTGTGGGCAGCAGTGTGAAGATGGAGCAGAGACAGGCTTGGAGATCAGGGGGAGGCGGCCACAGGCTGAGGGGTGCTGGCCACCACCGCACTAAGAGGCAAGGAGCCCTTCTCCTTTGGAGTCTCTGGAGGGAAGTACCTTGATATTTGGCCCAGTGATACTGATTTTGGCCTTCTGGCTGCAGAGCTGCGGGAGGGCGAGCGCCTGTGGTTTTCAGAACCCAGTTTCTAGTAGTTTGTTACAGCAGCCCCAGGAAACGAACCCAGTACTGTCGTTAGTTTCTCACACTGTATGTGAAGTGGTGTAATGCGTTAAGGCAGACCGGGATAAATTAAAGATGTATACTAAACAGGGCAGCACTTGAAAGCACAACGAAGAGTTGTAGCTAATAAACCAAAAAAGGAGTCATAAAAATACCCAATCCAAAAGAAGGCAGAAAGAGGGAAAACGGCAAATAAAGAGCACCTGGGGTAAGAAGGAAAGAAATGGTATGATAGTAGATTTAAATCTGCTTACGTCAATAATGACATTAAATGTAAGAGACAAGTTTCTTCAGATCTGATGAAAAAACAAGACCTCGTATATCCCGCCTACAGTAAACCCATTTTAAGTAGAAAGGCGCAACTAGCTTAAAAGTAAAAGAATAGAAAGAGGCTGACCATGCTAGCACTGATCAGAGGGAAGCCTGGGTGCTTATGTTAATATCAGGCGCTGGATTTCTAAGAAAAAGCTATTACCAGAAATAGGACGGTCACTTTTGTAATGATAAAGGCATTAGTTCATCAAGGGAGCATAACGGTCCTAAGTGTTTATGCAGCTAAGTACAGAGCTTCAGAAATACATGAAGCAAAACCTGATTGAACTGTAAGGAGAAACGAGAAATCCACAATTATAGTCAGCTTTCAGTAGCCTCTCTCAAACATTTTTAGAGCAGCAGACATAAAATCTGGGTCTGGAAGGCTTGAACAACACTACCCACCCCTGTGGCCTGGTCGGCATTTACAGATGCTCCATCCAGAACGGCAGAAGCCATGCTCTTCTCAAGTGCTCACAGCACACGTGCCGAGAGAACATATGCTGGTCCATACAACAGGTCTCTAAATGTAAGCAGATTGATACAAGTGTGCTGTCTGATCTCGACGGCATTAAATTGGAATCTGTTACAGAAAGATGGTCTGGAACACAAGTAGCACATTTCCACATGACCCAGGGGTCACAGAGAAAGTTAAAGGGGAAATCTGAAGGTATTCTGAATTGACCGAAAATAAAAACAAAGGATTTCAGAAGTTGCGGTATGCTGCTGCAGTGTATCTGAGGGAGGGTTGTAGCACTCGGTGCCTGTTGTAGAAGAAAACGAAAGGTCTCAAATTAGTGACCTCTGCTGCCACCTCAGGAAGTGTGATAAACAAGCGCAGATGAAACCCCAATTTAGCAGAAGAATGGACATAAAGATGAGAGCAGAAGTTAGTGAGACAGAAAACAGAAGTCTGTAGAAGCTCAATAAAGCTGGAAGCGAGTTCTCTGAGAGCGTCTGTAAGATTCATCAGACTGACCGACCAGGCAAGAAGGAGCGAGGTCATGTATTACCCGTGTCTGGAGTGAGGGGGGGACGAGTTTACTATGGGTTCTGTAGATATTAACAGGATTATAAGGGAGTATTAGGAACAACTCTATGCAGTAAACGCGACAATTCAGGTGAAATGGACAGGTTTCATGAAAGACACATTTCTAAAGCTCTCTCAGGAAGAAATCTGTAACCTCATTAGCCCGCTGTTTTGTTAATAAAATTAAAATTTAAAAATCAATATTCAGTCTAGTTATTGGAGAACTTTTAAGCGTGGTTGGAAATGGTATGTGAACCTACTATTTTCTTTTAATCGAGACATGGCTGACCTGTCACGCTGTAAGTCTGCAGTGTGCAGTGTGTTGGTTTGATGTGCGTACACACTGCAGTGTGATTGCCACAGCGGTGTTAGCTGACCACTTTATCAAGTCACATAGTTCTTGTTTCTTTTCTGTGTTGACAGCAGTTAAGATCTGGTCTCTAGGCAACTTTGAGGTTCATAATACAGCGTTATCGATTACAGTCACTATGTCATGCATTAGATCTTCAGAACTTATTTATCTATTACTTGCAAGTGAACCTACCTTTATCTGTGGGTTTTATAAAGTCTAAACACAGATAACATACTGCTGATGAAAATTTTGTGTTTGAATTGAGATGTGCTGTAAAAAAGATTGTGATGTATATCAATAATTTCTTCTTATTGATTACATGTTCAAATAATCATATTTTGGATATATTGGATTAAATGAAGTATATTCTTAAAATTAATTTTACCTGTTTCTTTTTATTTTTAATGTACCCATTAGAAAGCATAAAATCAGCCCTGTAGCTCACACTGTACTTCTGTAGCGAAGCACCGCTTGGGGCGGAATTCGAATGCTGTGCCCGCTCCTGCGAGGCCTTTCCAGCTTAGCCCGTTTCTCACAGCTGTGATCCACTCGGACGAGGTCTGACGTGCTGCTGGGTGGCGTGTTTTGTTTCTTGCTTGTATTTGTCCATCGTTGCTAAGGTGGTCCTTTGGTTTCTCTTAGGTTTGTGGTTCTTCTGACCGTTGGTAGGAATTAGGATGTAGCGGGAAAGGGAGAGGGACCCCCATTTCAGAGTATTCCTGCTTGAGATCATGAAATAGCAGTCAGATTTTGAGGTCTCAAAAATAACAGCATTATACAGGGGCCGTATTGCTGGCTGCTGTTCTTCACAGTGCTGTGAAAGCAGTCCTCGAATGTGGCCCACCGGCCTGTCTCCACTCGGCTGCGACAGCCCAGATAGGCCCTCTCAGTGAGACGTTTTAAAATCACTGGCAAGCATTACATAGACTCTAGTCTTTATAGGACTGAGCTAGAGGAACAAAAACCGTAGCCTGACCGTGATCATGTGTAGTCTGCAGTGCAATATGGTTATGCTTTGGAACACATCGAAAGCAAGATTTAAAAGGAGTGAAGAGGGGGCACCTGGGTGGCACAGCGATTAAGTGTCTGCCTTCGGCTCAGGGCGTGATCCCGGCATTACGGGATCAAGCCCCACATCAGGCTCTTCCGCTATGAGCCTGCTTCTTTCTCTCCCACTCCCCCTGCTTGTGTTCCCTCTCTCGCTGGCTGTCTCTATCTCTGTCGAATAAATAAATAAAATCTTTAAAAAAATAAAATAAAATAAAAAGGAGTGAAGAAGTTATATTGGTATACTGTCTCCAGGGTTCCAAGCATATTGTAAGTAAGAGTAAAAGTAACCTGCTGGCAGAGAGCAGATGGCTATCTGGGACTGAAGCAGTGTCTTTTTTTCCTCTTTTTTAAAATTGAGTTTCATTACATATAAAACAGTTCCTTTCAAGATTTTTTTAACGAAACCTTTAAAAAAATGAAATTTGTCTTGCAAGTACAATCTCTTTTTTAAAATAAACTTTTACATTTTAGAGTAGTTTTAGATTTACAGAAAAATTGTGAAGACAGTATAGAGAGTTCCCCTGTACCCAATATCCAGCTACCCCAATTATTAGCATCTTACATTACTGTGGAATGTTTTTCACAATTAATGAATCAATATTAATGTAACCTTCATTTTTGCGTAATGTTGTTTTTCTGTTCCAGAATCCCATATAGGATACCAGATAGCTCCTTGCATTTCAGTGTCATGTCTTCGTAGGTTCCTCTTGGCTGTGACAGTCTCTCTCTGTTTTTTTTTATTTAGAAATTCTCCAGAATTTCAGAAACTTCTGGGCATTGCTATGGAACTTTTTCTGCTGTGCAGTGATGACGCAGAGTCGGATGTCCGGATGGTGGCTGACGAGTGCCTCAACAGAGTCATAAAAGTAAGAGCGCTCTCTGAGCAGGACTTGTGGCTGAGAGAAGAAGCTGTAACTTAACTTTCTTCTGTAGTGAGCGGCCCAGTCCCTCTGGATGTTTGCGCTTGTTTCATTTGATGTGTGCTTGGGTGGTGCTCTCGTATCTGCCCGTGCGCTTGCTACCCCTGCTCAGTCAGAAGGCAGTGGTCCACCCTGAAGCCTGTGCAGTGCGTAGGTCACAGGTGGCCATGCTGGTGGCCACTGGCTGTTCTTGGCGAAAACGTCACTAAGGCACCAACTTTTGTTTGGGTAGAGCCTGGAGCAGTCTCGAGGCCCTGGGAAGGCAGGGGACGGGTAAATGGAATCCATCTGTGGTTTCCCTATGGTGTCTCTAGCCTCTCTTCCTTTCCTTTCCCTGCCCCTGTGGAGGCCTGCTCAGGAGATGTGACTTCTGTAACGGGCTGGCTGGGGTCAGTGGTGGGGCTGGGCGGAAGGAGTTCCCAGGAAAGGACGGCAGAACCAGAAAGTCAAAGTGCTTGGGCCACAGGCGAGCTGGGGGGCGGAGAGAGGACACCATCTTCTTCCGCTGCTGCTTTCTGAGGCCGACTTTGTGGCCAAGATCACCAGAGCTTTTTAAGCTCCTGTTTTCTGCTGCCCTTGAAGATAAAAGTCCTTCTTCCATAATTCTTAATGTGTTAGAAAACTACCCTTGTTTTTCTCATTCTGCCCTTCTACTTTGTGTCCCCAAGCCATCCTGGTCACCTTCTTCTAGGTCACCTTTGATGACTGGACCTTTTGGGTTGTGTGTGCAGACTCAGCGCTCCCGCTGTCGGTGTGCTGGCATTGTGGTTAGCGCTGCAGGTCTCTCCGGAATCGTTTTCTCCTTGTTTCTTTCTCTGCGGGGATCCTTGTTTATTGGACCTTTCTAGTTTTCTTATTTTTTTTTCCCCTACTGCTTCCAATTCCACCAATGAAATTTAGATAAGTCTTGGAGAAGAGCCTACATCTCTTCATTTTCCTTGCAGGCTCTTTTCCTAGTAATCCTCGCTTGGCTGGGTAAACCAAGGACTACAAGCTAACATAGATAAGTTGAGTATTTCCCTTCTCGTTAGGATCTCGATAAACAGAACTGTTCTTTGGAGTCCTTCTCAGGGCTTTCTCTGGAGAACGGTCACATTTTACATTGGCCAAGCAGTTATCCTTCCTTTCTCCTTCACGGGCCCAGCGTTCCTTAGGAAGTGAATCAGCCCCCTCCCACTACGTGAGATCGAGGCACCCTGCCAGACAGATAGAGCATACATGGATTTTGGAGTGAAGGAGACCTGTGTTTGAATCTTGCCTCTGTCCCCTACTAACTGAACAGCTTTGGAAAGTGTATTTAATTCTGTGAGCCTCAGTTTCCTTACCTACAAAGGGAGTCAGTCAGAGTTTGGTGGTGTGTGTGTGAGTGCATGTGTGAGGATCAAAGTTGATGACGTGCTTAGCACCATCCTGGCCACTCACTGGTCCTCCAAGTGGTAAGAAGTATTCTTATTAATAATGACGTTTATTTATTGCTCTGATGTTGGCCATTGGATATGTAGGCTTTGTTTTTAAGCCTGTCTTCTTTAGTGACCTGTTTCCAAGAACTGCTGGACTGAATAGCTTAGTGTATGTGCGGTGGTTGTCAGCGGTGACCCTGGGTTGTAACCTAATGCTGGGTTGTCTTTCTGGCCATCTCCTGTCCTATTTCCCCTGTGTCAGACCTCCCAGTGCAGAGATTCTAGCTTCTCCTGTTATGGCCCCGGATGTGAAGATGAAGTCAGTCTCAGCCTCTTTTTCTGCGTGAAGGTGGACATGGTGGCGTTTGGCTGCACTCAGATCTGTGCTTCCTCAGATGCTCTACTCTTCAGGTTCAGCAGGCTGGAGCCAGATCAGGGTCTGGCTAGATTTGCTTTCGTTGTAGCAGAGGAAGGACAAGCTTGGGAGAGTGTGGGCCCTTGGCTCGGATGTCAGGGAGGGGCAAGAACACAGATATGGTCACCTGGAAGCCACTCCTGGACTTTTGTCTTCTGTCGGGTGTTGTTGTATGCTTCTGATGAGACCAGACTCATGGCCCAAGCAAATGGGACGTGTTGCTTTTCATTTATATAGGAAAATGCAGTGGGGCTCTGACTCAGCCTGACAGTGTGCTCCTGCCTCATGTAATTTACAGTCTCAGGTGGGGAAGCACAATTCATACAGAAATCGCTCAATATGTGGCACACTCTAAGTTCTGAGGGACGTTCGCGTGTCGTCATGGCACTCCGGAGACTGAGATGTCTTCTGTCTGGGGAGGCAGAGAAGACTTCCTGGAGGTGGTGGCTAGTAGGTGAGTGAGGAGATTAGGGGCCCTCTTAACCACTGCAACACCCTGCCTCTCCGGGGCTCCAGGAAGCCTCTACAGGCTTAGAGGAGGGTGGCCCTCCGAGTGGGGCATTGAGGGTCAGTTCAGGGGATTCGTCCCTTATTTGGTGAACAGTGAGGAGGTGTCAAAGATTTTTGATGTGGTCAGCGGAATGCTTTATTTAGGAAGAGTAACCTGGTGACAGTGTGCAGCCTGCCTTGGAGAAAGATGTGCATACGGATAATCTGTGTGGGAGGTGGGGTAGTTCAGGCCTGGGGGGGAGAGGTCTGAGCCAGGACGGTGGCCCTCAGAGCATGAGTGAGGAGGCAGAGGTGGGCTGTCATGGGCTCGATTTGGCAGCTGATCGGGTGTGTCCACTTTGGTGAGGAAGGGATTCAGGAGTAGGGAGCAGTCGGATTGCCATCACCCAGTGACTGGGAACCCCGATTCTGTGCTATTATTAGGGGTTTGAGGGTTAGTTTTCTCGTTATAAAGTAAGTTTGAGATTAGTTCATAAAACAAAGTGAAGTAAAACTTGAATGTGGCTTTTGGTTTTATTTGTAAAGTAGCATCTTAATATATTTTTGTTTGTTTTGGTGTGCTTGCTTAAGGATTTAGTACAAACTGAAATGCAAGAGTTAGGATTTACAAATTTCTGAGATACTTCAGAAGCTCCCCAAACGTGACTCTGCTTTTGACTTTCAAGCTCACTGAACCAGTAGGTGGATCCATGTGAGTTTTACTAAGAGCCACTCGGGTGGTAGACATCATATGCTCTACATCACATGAAAGAAACTTGGTTTGAGGCTTCGTGACGTCCCTCCTCTCTTCTTGATGGACAGGCCATTGGCAGTACCATTTCAGAGGGGAGGGTTCCCACGGTCGAGAGTGAGGGCCAGGAACCTTCCATCTCCCTTCCTGCCATCTCGAGAAGCCCTCTGTAACGTGGACTTGGTGCCGCTAGTGGTGGTTGCCCTCGGCCGTTCTTACGGGGTTGAAGTTGGCCCGGAGGCCGTTAGTTTCGGTTTGGCCCATAAGTGAGCAGGGATGGGGGCAAGGAAGGTGTTGTAAGGAGCATGAGGCTCCTCGCTGGCTGCGGGCTCTGAGTCACGGAGGGGGGCTGGGAGCGTCACAAAGGACGGAGCCTTTCTGCCCGCCGGAGCGAGGGGCTCTGGCCTTACAAGTACGCTCACTGCACTGCTGGCACCACAGACGTCAGGCCATTGTTAATATTGAGTCACCTGGCTGTGTGCGCTTCCATGAAGAAGGAAAGCTTGCAGTTGTTTTCTCCTCTCATCGAATATTAAAGGTTTAACATAAGAGCATTAGAATGAATTTGAACCACCTACCGTTGGATTTCAGTGTTATGTGGTATTTGATTGTATGTCGAGTTAAGTTCTTTCCCTTCTATGTTTTGTTCAAGTGAGCGACCTGTGTCTAGTGTATTCAGTGGCTTCCTGTCTATATGTGCGTCTTTCGTAACGAGCAGGTTCTTAGTTTAGGTGCTGCTATATTCCACTTTGCCCCCAAGTTGAAATTTTAGTTGCCTTTCAGTTTTCTCCCAGGCTGGTAGAATGAGTCTTCGGGAACAGTTCTCTTGTGTTTTGTTGCAGGCGCTGATGGACTCCAGTCTTCCGAGGTTACAGTTAGAACTCTATAAGGAAATAAAAAAGGTAGGCTTTGATTTTCTGTTATTGAGCAAATGATATTACTTCCCTGGATTGACGAGTGTATGTGAGATCTTATCTTTTATTTACTAAGTGGGAGTGTTAGACGGAAATGCTGCTGGTAGAGTAGACTTCACTGCTTTATTTTCCTTCATGGGGTTCCTCTTCATTATTTATGAAATGGGATGCGAATTAAGTTTTCCGTCTTTGTAATTGAAGCCCCGAGACGCTTCTGCAGCCATTACGCGTTTACATGGCCTTGTGTCTAAACGTAGAAATAAACGATCACATAAATGCTCTTGTTTCTATGAAGTCCTTTTGGAGTAGCGTCCCTGGCTTTTAAATGTAACTTGCCGCTCTCAACCCACTCAGAACGGTGCTCCCCGTAGCCTGCGCGCCGCCCTGTGGAGGTTTGCTGAGCTGGCTCACCTGGTCCGGCCTCAGAAGTGCAGGTAAGTTGTGCGCTCTGGATTATTACTACTGTCAATTGATGGGAGCCAGCTCCTGTGGCCTCTTTCCCTCTCGGCTCCGGTGTCACTGGCTCAGAGGTCTTCCCCAAGCTCTGTCTAATGCTGTCCGCCTCTGCCCTCCAAGTCGTGGTCGGTGTTTCTTGACTGGTGTTCCTCTCGTAGCACTTCTCACTTTCGGAAATACTTGGGGACACTATCAGTGCGCTTGTTCATTTTCTGTCAGCGCCCCCCCCCCAAGAGACAGAGCTGTGCACCCCAGGACAGCGGGGGTCTTCCCTGTCTGTCCTCTGCTACAGCCTGGCCCTGAGAACCGTGTCTGCACGTGCCGGTTGCTGAAAAGATACTTGTCACATGGTCGAAGGTTGAGAACCAGTCTCATCGTTGCTTATAGGAAAATATGCCTTTGGGTTTCACGTGAGTTCAAACTGTGACTGTTGAACTGTGAATAAAGCCTGACTGCTGCGAACAGTCTGTCCTTAACGGATTGAGAATCAGAAGACCCTAGTTTTCATCTGTGCCTTCTTTCTGAACCGGCAAAACTGATATCCGTAGACCCTTGGCTGTGTCCCTGAGGAACTGATGCAGGGGCTGAAAAACGCTCACTGTTAATAGGCTACAGTGATTTATCCCACTTAGTTTGAGTTTAATGAGAATCTTCTGTGGCTGCTGTAGAATACATCACTAAGGAAATTTCTTTTTACAGGACCTTTCTCTTTTCCTGCCCTTATTTTGAAGATTTTGTTATGCTTCTGAAGCAACACACCCCGAGTTCTCCACATAGCAGCCAGAGTGACCTTAAAAAATGTGATGGGTCATCTCATTCCCTTACTTAAACTTTTTACTCATTTCCCAGAGCTGTTGAGATAAAATCCAGACTCCTTACCCAGGGAGATCTTTCCTCCAGTGGCCACCATCATCTCAGACACTCTCAGTTGACTCATTGGCCTGGTTTTGCTTCTTCAAAAAGTCAGGCAGGTTTCTCTTGCTTGTCATGCCTGTTTTATTTTTTTTCCGGCAAAATCGTCATCTCCTTAAGGCAGCCTAGCTTTTCTGCTATAGTCCGAGGTGTATACCTGCTTATCTCTGCCACGAGAAAGCGCCTGTCATGTTAGTCCTGTGTGTGTTGAGGTTACTCATGTGAGTTCAGCCTTCTGCCCAGTGACTGGCTTCTCCTGCATCCTGCACTGTCTGCACTTCGTCTCTGGAGGGCCAGGTCTTATCTCTAAGGCCTTGTTTAGTTTGAACACTTAAAAATATTTCCTCATAATGCTCCCTTTCAAGAAAACTTTTTCATTTCTTTTTTTAATTGATGTTTTCTTATCTATTATTTTCTAATTTTTAATATGGGTATTTTACTGTTATAATTTACTACAGACAATTTTTAAAACAAGCTTTTGAGAGTCCTCTGTGATCATAGGGGAAATGAATGATGATTGTCTCCCAGCATTTGAACTTGGTCTGCATTTAGCCCTCCTGTTCTTTTTGCCAAGGTTTGTCTCCTTTCTGTTAAGGACTGTTTTGCATATAAAAACTGGGTCTTCCCTAACAGGTACTAAATAATTGCTTATATTTCTCACTAAAGTAGACCTGGAAGAATAACTCCTGTTCCTTTCACATATGCAGGCCTTACTTGGTAAACCTTTTGCCTTGCCTGACTCGAATAAGCAAGAGACCTGAGGAATCTGTTCAGGAGACCTTGGCTGCAGCTGTACCCAAAATTATGGCTTCTTTTGGCAATTTTGCAAATGACAATGAAATTAAGGTATGATTATTACCTCAAGTCACAAACATGAATGAGTCTTGTGGGCAGTTAGGGCTTTTGGACAGGCAGTCATTCAAGAGTGTTTCTTGAGTTATACTGTGCTTAATGATTTAGATGAAAACCTTTTTAATTATTTTGAGGCACACTAAGAGCTTCTTTCTATTTCCACTTTCTTATGCGGTGAAGAGTCAAGTAGGGAGAGGGTATATAGATGTAAATTCAAAAGGTGATTTCCAGAACAGATTGATTTTTGGTGTATTAGATTGACTCTTTAACCTAGCTTGGGAGAGGTGACTGTCCCAGGAGTGTAGGCAAGAGAAAGCCCACCGATGATGGCCTTGTAGCCAGTGGGGACCACTTGCCTTCCTGTTTGTTCTGTGCCTCAACAAACAAAACAAGCAACCTCCCCACCCACGGTCATGTTTTGTTTTTATTGTCAAGAAATTGTGACCCTGCCACATAGTCTGAAGATTATAGATTCTTAACTTCCTCCTCTTTGTGGGTCAGTCCTTTGTTAGTGTTTCTTTTGATATTTCCCTCTACATTTCTAGATAGCATGCTCTATAGCATGTGTATTATAGCAATGTGCTCCTAGTTTTTTGTTTTGTTTTGTTTTTACTATGAAAGATAAACTTAGCACTAACCTGGCTCTCATCTTCTTAGTGTAGTTATATCAGTATTCAGTGTGACATTATCATGCCCAAGTAATAGTCACAACTAGTTATGGTCTGTCCATGGATTCTATTTCTTTGTTGAACTTTTTGGTTTTTTGGGAGTTAATAATTGCCTCTTTATTATTTTGCTTTTTATTCTTTGGTCGTTTATGTCTTCTCATACCTTCCAACGGCTTTGTAAAATGTGTCTTAATGCAATTCTCGACATGACAGATAGTTTATTGGGTCCGTTTTCTCCACTGGGGTCCTCTGTCCTAGAATTCTCCAGCTGTTTACCCCAGTCTGTTCCAGATACTCTTTAGGTCTGAGGACTTCTTTGCTGTCCTCCTAGGAATTTTTTTTTGCTGCTCTCCTGTTGGATGCCTGATTTCTAGATGCCATGTCTTTGCCTTTGTAGGCATACTCCCTTGTTGTGATGGAATTTGTGTTATGTTTTATTTCTGTTTTCCTTTTCTTTTTTTCTGTACTTTCTAGATGTCTATCCCAAACCCTTCTGTTGAGTTTTTGTTCCTGCTGTTGTATATTTAATTTCTAAGAGCTCCTTCTTGTGTTCAGAATGTTTATGTTTTATGGCATCCTCTTCTTGCTTTGTGAATACACTCCTTCTCTTCTGAGGATATTGATTACAGTTTTCTTGAGAACTTTCTTTGACTTCTGCATTGTCTCTTTCTTCTGACTTCCTCTGTTCTCTTTCCTGGTCTTTCACTTTTATGTTGGCAGTTGTCCATTTGAGTGAGACTCTAAAAGCTTGTTGGAAGCAAGTGTGTGGCAGGGTCTGTCCTGTGGCGGGTTTCCTGAGGTGGTGGATGCTGAGTCTCCTTTCCCACTGTCAGTCTCAGTAAGTCTTTTCCTCTTGAGGCGGTCAGTATCCCTAGAGGAAAGTTCCTCATTCTCCGTTGGAGAGGCAAGCCTGGCTGCATTTGTCCTGGGATCCTGGGATAGATGGGGCCAACAGTCTCACCGGTCAGAATGCACACTTTTTCTTCATTTCTCTGTTTTCTGTCTGTACCTCATGTCTGACGTTGGCTATGCTGACATCTCTGGAAATTATGCCCCAGTCTTTGTGGGGTGGGAAGCGAAGACTATGTCCTGGGCTGCCCCCGGGCTGAGTGGCCGGCAGCGCACACAGGGGCAGACAGGCTGCTTTCAGAGGTCTCTGGGGTCCCCCAAGCCCAAGCTGTTCTTGCAGTTTTGTGGCTTGAGTGAACTTGGCTTTTGTTAGTGGCCTTCAGACCCTCCACCCCCAACTCCCAAAAAAGCTTACCTGCGAGTGTCTTCCCGTGGGCCGCAAGGTAGGCAGTCAGCACTTGTTTACTTTCTAGCTTGCAGAATTTGTGGACACCTCTCGTCTGCTCTTGTCCCTGTCCTGTTCTTTTTGTCCTTGTAAGTCAGTGCTTTTTAAAACTTGTGCATGTGGTTTTAAGGGAGTGTCTGGGTGTCAGAGGTTCGTTCACACATGCAGCGTAACACGTTTGCTCTGAAGTCTCACCTCAGGTGTGTTTTCATTCTTGGGATGACCTGTCACACCGAGACTCACGTGTCGTGCACACACAGGGCAGCACAGCAGTTACTGCTGTGCCCCTTGGGGAACCATCACAAAGTGATGTAGAACATTACCAGCTCCTGGGAGCCCCTCATGCCCGCCCCCTGTCACTGCTCCCCTCTCCTCCCTGCAGTGACCGCTGACCTGGCTTCTGAAGCCATGGGGCTGTTCTTAAATTTGACGTCTGTAGAGCGGTGCATTCTTTCTGTCTGGTTTTGTTGTTTGTTGCTGCGTATGAAGTCGGTGAGACTCTCTCATGTCGTCGGTGTGAATTCACACAGTTTTTATACTTGTGGGGCACGCCACTGTGTGAACACGCCACGGCTTACCATTTATTACAGCAGAGCATCCAGCCGTTTCTACTTTGTAGCCGTGGTGAGCGCTGCTGCTGTGCCCACTCTTGCGTGTGTCGTTTGGAGCACAGGTACAGCCCACCGTTGTGGATCCTAGAACGGGGGTTGCTGGGTTGTAAAGACATGTATTTCACCTTCGGTAGACGCTGCTAAAAAGCTCTGTCGAGTGTCCGCTCCTGCTCACGCCAGCGTCCGTGGCGAGCGAGAGCCCCAGCGGCTCTGCCTCCTCCTGGACCCCACTGCCGCGGGCCCTTTCAAGTTTAGCCGTTCTCGTGATTGTGCCCTGGTGTCGTATTTTGATTTTAATTTCTGTTTCCATCCCCTACAGTACTCTTGACTCTAAAGTTGAATAGTTTTGCATCTTTTGAAGTACTCTTAAAAATGTGTCCTACACATTTATTGAAAAGTGGAGCTGTCTGCCCTAAAATCTAGCCACTTCCTCCCCATTATGCAAAGAGCTTACACGTGGTCTGGGGACCTCCTGCCAGCTGCCTTCTCCAGGGCCTTCTCAACATTGTGGGATTTGGACCTGGGAAGGCCCCCTCAAACTCTGAGATTTGATTTTAGTATTCCAAACTATTGAAGTTCACCGTGGGCTCACTCTTTATAATAATGCTCCGCTTTCACTGTGCTTGTAAGTGTGGACTGATATGGAATGATTCGTACTAGTTCAATGATGTATGTATATGTGTTTTCACTCAGATGAGTTACTTTAAGGTACCACTACCTTTTCTCAGAGTTAAGAAGGTTTGTCTGAGATAAGTTGACTGGGTTCTCCTGGTGCTGTCTGCAGGAGGAACTGGAGACCACAAACCACGGGGACACCTGGGGCTGAGGGTCTGGTCCTCTGCCTCTCTGGTTCCAGACATCTAGTCTATAAATTCACCAGGAATTGATGGACCTCTGAGAACCAGTTGATGCTAACCACACTGTGAGGAAGGAGCTTTTTTATGAGTCAGATGCTAGTCTGTTAATGTGCTGCTCGTTTGCCTGGGCTCACGCCTCCGTGGTGGGGCCCTAACGGTGTCCCTGGCCCAGATAGCTTTGCTCAGTGCATGTTGAACAGCAACTGGGACCAAGTCATTGCTCTGAGTGGGGTTTAGAGTGATGGAAATCGGTGTTCTTACGTAAGCTAGTTCCCAAACTCAGGAAGCTAGATGGTCACACCTTTCTTTTAGCTTTCTTTCTTCTTTCTTTCTTTCTTTCTTTCTTTCTTTCTTTCTTTCTTTCTTTCTTTCTTGATTTATTTATGGTGGGGGGTGAGAGTGCACGATGGGGGGGCAGAGCAGAGGGAGAGAGAGAAGCAGACTCCCTGATGAGCAGGGAGCCCGATATGGGGGCTCGATCTCCCGACGAGGAGATCACGACCTAAGCTGAAACCAAGAGTTGGGTGCTCAACCAGCTGAGCCACCCAGGCGCCCCCATGCCTTTACATTCTTTGGATAGTTTTGTTAAGACTTAAACGCCCAGGGGCGCCTGGGTGGCACAGCGGTTAAGCGTCTGCCTTTGGCTCAGGGTGTGATCCCGGCGTTATGGGATCGAGCCCCACATCACGCTCCTCCACTATGAGCCTGCTTCTTCCTCTCCCACTCCCCCTGCTTGTGTTCCCTCTCTCGCTGGCTGTCTCTATCTCTGTTAAATAAATAAATAAAATCTTTAAAAAAATAAAAAGACTTAAATGCCCATCGTTGGAATGCTAGCATGCTCTCCTTTGGGTTATCCTGGAGGTTCTGTGACAGGGTCTTCTTCTCTCCTTAGGAAAACACTTGTGGGCGCTATGCGGTACGATTCAGCTCATTCGCATGCTCTCCAGACCTGAGAGCCTCTTTTAGTGGCATTAGCAGCCCGTCTGCAAGCCGTCAGGCTAGGACGTGGCTGTAGTTGCCTACTACACTTTTCTCCTTCACTTCATTATTCGAGGTTTTTTCTTTACTGTCTTTATTTTACGTGATGTCGTTTACTGACCCTGTACCCAAATGCTGTGGGTACACGTTTCTAGAAGCTCAGGGTTTCACTCTTGGTCGAGGACATAGATACTTTCTTCCTTACAGTGAGGAAGTAAATAGACTACTTCTGCAAACTGCTGTGGAATATCCCAAATTTGGGGCGTTTTTACTTAACTGTAGGAAAGTCCAGTGGTTTATAACCTATACTCTGTAAGAATTTGGAGTAATTTTATGAAATAACATGATAAGCTTCATAGGAGTTTTGTCTTTTATCGACTTGGATTTTTGCTGCCCTAGGTTCTATTAAAGGCTTTCATAGCGAATCTGAAGTCAAGCTCCCCGACCATTCGGCGGACGGCAGCTGGCTCAGCAGTGAGCATCTGCCAGCACTCGAGAAGGACGCAGTACTTTTACAGCTGGCTACTAAATGTGCTCTTAGGTAAGAGGTAGTCGTGAGTGATTTTCCCCATGGTGTGCTGGGGTCTCTAGCATTTACCCGAGACACATCTTTTAAGTTCTTTAAAATCAGGCAATCCCTTAGCTCCCAGCCCAGGCCCTTTGGTGCTGGCTGACTAGTGAATGGGAACTGTGTTGAGGTTGCCATGCGCCCATGTTGGGTGTTGTGACGATTGGGACAAGGAGCCTTCTCTGTGCAGGAGTGTACGCGCCCCTGTGCCCGAGGATAGCTAGCAGGCGGTGGGTGTGAGGCAGTGTGCAGCCCCACCCGCCTCCCTCAGCCTGGCCCTTGTGTGGCAGACTGCATAGCTGTCCGTGTGGGCTCTGAGTGTGGTGAGTCCCCGAGGCCAGAAGTGGAGCCTGGGATCCTTGCAGGTTCTCTGCTGACGGTTTCTCCTGTGTGTGGAGTTGTTTATGGAAATCAGCACAAGCAGGGGCTGAGGAGGGCATATGGATATTTGGTATAAAAGACTGCCTGGCATTCAGATGCAGCCAAACTCACTCTAACGGGCCTTGCTCAGCTAAGGATGTGAAGGTTACCCTTTAAAGTCTCTCCTGGATTTTGGCCTTTAGATGAGATACCTGTATATTTTCCCACAGTAGTGTGTGTGCCATCTTTATCCCTCACTGCCAACTTCATAACACGGTTCCTCTCTGGGTCTCTTCTTTTAAACAAATTAAGCCCTGAATCCCCCAGCAGATGATGTTAAGAGACCTCATTGCTCCCTTACAGGCTTGCTGGTCCCTGTTGAGGGTGAACACTCCACCCTCCTGATTCTTGGAGTGCTGCTCACGTTGAGGTACCTGGTCCCCTTGCTGCAGCAGCAGGTCAAGGACACGAGCCTGAAAGGCAGCTTTGGGGTGACACGGAAAGAACTGGAAGTCTCCCCCTCGACAGAGCAGCTCATCCAGGTAGGAGCCCCATGCTTTACTCTGGTGCTGGTTCATAAATGACGGACATTCGAAGAATCCAACATTTGGAAGAGAAATGGCAGAACCGAGGGTTACGAGCTTGGTCTTTGCAGCTGGATCACCTGGTTCAGATCCTGGGTCACCACCCCTAACTATGTGACCTCTGGATGGCAAGGACATCAGAGTACAATGAAGGTAATCTCTCGTAAGGTTACCGAGAATATTACATACGCCCCTTAGGCTCCTGCCTGGCACAGAGAATGCTCTTACCCTATTTGTAAAACCAGGACTCATGAGGTGTGTTCATCTGTTCGGTAAGCATTGAGCACCCACTGTGTGCTGGGCACCAGGACAGGTGCTCGGGATACATTGGTGAGCATTTTGGGTGTGGTCTCTGCCCCTGGAACCTGCGGTCTGGCGCAGTAGTGTATATACCCAGGGAGTTAGGGACACAGTCCGTTGGAGTATAGGAACAGTACGTTAAAGCTTCTCTTTCCAAGACAGAGAAACCCCGTCTACGTTCTAATCCAATGTGATCTGCATCCGACTTCAGTGATAGACTTCATTTCTTTGCAGCCTGTTCATCCAGGTGATTTTCTTAACCTTGAAACAGTACGGCTGCATTTTAAGCAATTGGATTTTGTGAACTTGGCTTAAAATGTTAGTGTTTTTACCAAATTGAATGTACTGGATGCTACTGAAGGCCTTACCCTTTCTGTACATCAGTTGGTCACATGGCACATGCAGGAGTTTAGACACACACTCTAGGATCCTGAGAGGGTGCCTTGGCTCTGTTTTTTGTTTTCTGTATTGGTGACATTGTAGTTCATAGGTATTTTGGTCAAGTGGACTTATGAGTTGTGTCCTTTGCCTAAATTTTGTAGAGTACAAAACTGTAGGTGGCTTAAAGTAATTCTTGCATAGAAATCATGAATTGGGGTGGGGGACTGGGATAGGCCAGTGATGGGTATTAAGGAGGGCATGTATTGCATGGTGCACTGGGTGTTATACGCAAATAATGAATCATGGAACACTACATCAAAAACTAAGGATATACCGTATGGTGACTAACATAACATAATAAAAAATTATTATAAAAGTTTCCATAAAAAAAAAGAAATCATGAATTAAAGAAGATTTAATGATTTAAGCACTGAGTCAGGTGATATTTGCAAAGTGCTTAGAATCCTTGCTGGTGTGTGGTGAGACCCTGGGAGTGCAGGTGGATGAGGGGTAACCGAGCAGGAGTGGGCTCTAAGAAATCTCTGGGAGTTGACTGTTCTGCTCCAACCAGCTGCCCTTCAGCTGAACCACAGAATACAAGCAATGGGGTTCTCATCAAATATGGCACTTAATTATATTGCCCTCACGAAAAACCATTACTGGATGTTTTAGTGAGTAAAACAGGTGTTCTAATGGTAGTAATACATTTAAAAAATAGGTTATTTTATCCTTACCTTGCTTGCTTGTTTTACTTTTTATTATGGAGATGTGCAGACGTACAACAGTAGACAGAATAGCATTAAAAACAGCCTTCAGTAATTATAACTTGTGTTGATAATCGTCAACTCAGGGCCAGTGTTGGTTCACTTATAATCCCACTTCCTCCTCTCTTTTTGTATTATTTTGAAGCAAATCCCAGTCATCTTATCAATTTATCTGTAAGTATTCTGATATGTATTCCTGTAGGTGAGAACTCATCTTTGTTTTTAAAATTTAATGACAATGCCATTGTCACATTTAAAAAAAGGAACATTTCCTGAACATCAAATACCCATTCGCCCTCTGTCAGGTGTTACTCTCCTCTTCTGGAATCAGTGTGCAAGTAAGGTTGGGGTTCACTTGTTGGAGAAACAGGTCGTCCTGTGGAACTCCTGGCAGATGTGTTACTTGCCCCCCCATCGTGTAAATTAACATGCTTCTTTTACTTTGTATTTCCTATAAATTGGTTACAAGCTAGAGTCTTGTAGGATTTAGTGTACATTTTATAATGTACACGATATCTGAGTTCTATAGTACTTATATAATATTTTTAAAAAAGATTTTATTTATTTATTTGAGAGAAAGAGATCAGGCGATAGAGCACTGGGGGTGGGAGGGGCAGAGGGAGAGGGAGAAGTAGACTCCCCGTTGAGCAGGGAGCCTGATGTGGGGCTCGATCCCAGGACCCCAGGATCATGACCTGAGCTGAAGGCAGACGCCTAACCTGCTGAGCCACCCAGGCGCCCCTATAATATTTTAAAATAAATACATGAGTATTGGGATCACATACTCAGAATTTTCTTCTGATGGTTTAAGAAAAGTCTGCTTAGTCAAGAAATATTGGAGACCATTGGTCTACTGGGAGAAGCAAGCAAACAATCACTAAATGGCGTGGTGAGGTGGTGGGTGCGGGGTGCTCTAGGAGTACGAAGTGGGGAGCCCCTGCCTGACCAGGGTCAGGGAGGCATGCTGGAGAAGCTTGGTCAGGAGCTGATGCTGATGGGTGAGTGGGATTTGACCGGACACAGGGAGTTGGGTGAGGTTTCATAGACAGAGACTACAGCCTCTGCCCAGTCTGAAGAGTGAGCACGAGGCACGTGCAGCACGTGAGCATGCATATGCACACGGGCACCGGTGTGGGTCCTGAGAAGGGCTCAGGGCTTCTCGTAGACTAGCAGGGGTGCTGGGGGAAGATCCAGAGCGGGGCGCAGCAGCCTTTCCTGTAGTGGGCCAACTGCTGAGCTATACGGTACTGCAGGAAAGCAGCCACAGGCAATGCACGGATGTGACTGCGCGCCGAGAACACTGTGCAGAGAAACAGGTGTTAGGCCAGATCGGCCTATGGACTGTGGCTGCAGACCTGCAGCTCCTGTAGTTAGAGGGCCACCTTCAGAAGAACGAGGCATAAAGGTTAAAAGAAGCTGCCTCGGAGACTTTATTTTATACCCTTCTATACTGTCTCTTGTTGTTTTTACGTGTGTATTAGTTTTATGATACTAAAGGTAGGGCTGCCGAACTTAATAAACTTACAGAGGGTGCCAGTTAAATTTGAATTGCAGAGAAATCATGAATAATTTTGTGGTGCAGGAATGCCTGAAATTGCACAGGACGTAGTTATGCCGCAAAATTATTTGTTTATCTGAAATTCAATTCTAACTGGGTGCTTAGTATATTATTGGGCAATGCTAATGAGATGGAAAAAGATGGGCGCCTGGCTGGCTCAGTCTCAGTCTGAAGAGCACGCGACTCTTGATCTCAGAGTCATGAGTTCAAGCCCCACCCTGGGTGTAGAGACTACTAAAAAAAAAATAAGATAAGGGGCACCTGGGTGGATCACTCTGTTAAGCATCTGCCTTCAGCTCAGGGTATGATCCTGGAGTCCTGGGATCGAGCCCTGCGTTGGGCTCCCGCTCAGTGGGGAGACTGCTGCTTCCTTTCCTTCTGCCCTTCCCACCTGTGCACTCTCTCCCTCTCTGTCTCTCACATAAGTAAATAAAATCTTAAAGTAAAATAAGATAAAAAGTAAAAAAATACAAGGAGAAAGTGCATTCCTTGTGTTCATATAACATAATATAGTATTAAAAGCACTAGTAAAATCTGACATGCCTTCAGTATGTTGGGAAACTTTTCCGTGGTGCTCAGGGTAGTGTTTCTTGCATACCGTGTAGGAGACCAGCTGTACTTGCCACGTCCGTGAGCTTTATTCTCTGTTTCCTCATCATCAGTTAGGCAGATGGTGGTCTTCAGTAGTATGCTGCTGTGCTTGCGGGGGTGCTCTCCTTATTTGTAAGGAATTCATCTCACAGTGGACAAAGTCACAGGAATTTGGAAGACCTCATGCAAGCCGTGACCCCATTGGTGGATGTGATGGAGGAATTTCTGGAGGCAGAAACCGAGACACAAATTTTGCTCACATAAGACTCTAAGACCATGAGCCCTCGGACACATTTTAAAAACCATGGCGATAATACCTGTACTTCTGTTTCCAGGTGTATGAACTGACCTTGCACTATACTCAGCACCAAGACCACAATGCTGTGACCGGGGCGCTGGAACTCCTGCAGCAGCTGTTCAGGACGCCCCCGCCTGAGCTCCTGCAGGCCCTGAGCACGCCGGGAGGCGGGCCCCTCGCCGCCGTGCACCGCCAGCCCGGCTGCCGGAGCCGCAGCGGCAGTATCGTGGAGCTGCTAGGTATGTTCCTGCCAGAGGACCTGGGCTGTGCCGGCTCCCTCGTGGAATCTGGGGCCGGCACTGTGCCGGGCAGGGCGCGCTCAGCTCCTCAGAAAGCTCGTCTGTAGCCTGGAGGATGGAAGTGTGGCAAGGTTAGGTGACAAAATGAGGCCTGCATCTGAGGCTGGCTTCTCCGCTCTGACTCGGCTGCCTCCCCATGGCATCTCGCCCACCGTGAAATGAAAACTTGAGGGAAGCTATTTGCAGGACCCTCGTGCCGCTGGCCACAGTTGGGGATCTTCAGGTCCTTGTAGGGATTTTAGAGTTCCTTTCTGCCCTTGAGGCCCTTTTTTGCTGTCCTCACTGACTCTAGGACACCTCTTCCTCTACCCTGCCACTGCTCATCTTTATGCTTTGGGGGATTGGGCCCTCATCCCTCCACGGGGTGCTGCCCTATTAGCTGATCACTGGTTTTCCTCCAGCCCCTTGAGAGCTGGAGTACATGGGACCCCTGAGGCACGGCCTTTAGAATTAGATTTGGCACAGAGGAGGCTTCCGTGGTCTCGGCGGACTCCAGGCCTCCCCCGGGCTGATTTAGTACAGCGCACACACTGCATGGCCTTGACTTAGCAGCGTTGACAACCTAGAGGGTTTGACTGGAGGTGTCACCGCTGCCTTGTTTGAACATAAATGTTTGCCCGAACCGCAAGCAGAAAATGAGGATGTGCCTGTCCACATCCTGTGTACTCCAGAATCCTTTTCTCTGTGGAATGCATGCCATACAAATACTTGCTGGAGACACTAATGACTAATGAAAATTTATATTTGATTAATAGTTGACCAAGCAATCTGAGATTTCTAATGTTTTTAATTTAACTTTTTAAATGCACTTTATTTGCACTTCTTTGACATTTTAGGTTGTATCTTTAGAACTGTGTCCTGGAGTTGGTGTGATTTTCGTGTGTCAGGATTCAGGTGTTGCACTGTGGTGTTTAAGCACTGCTTGTGGAAATACGTTCACACACTGTGTAGTTTTAAAGTTGAATCACGCAGTTTGAAGATTTTCAAATGCCTTCTGCATTTTATTAGCAGCTTGTTACCTTACTTTCATCTGTCATTTTCTGTGATTTACAGCTGGAGGGGGTTCTTCATGCAGCCCTGTCCTTTCAAGAAAACAAAAAGGTGATTATTTCAGAAATGAGCGTCTCCTGTTGAGTGTCACTGCCTTTTCTGTGTTTCTGTAATGCCTTCGACTGTGTGGCTGCCTCTTCTCCACAGAGCAATTGTATGTATAAATGTAACTGGGCCCGAACGGTTCTGTAGGGTGGCTTTTGAAAATTGCTCGTATATCAAAATGGCTTTGTCATAAATTTCTAATGCTTTAGGTCAGGGGTCAGCAAACTTTTTCTGTAAAGGACCTGTTTTAGTCTTGTGGGCCTTCCTGCCTCCTCTCTATTTGGCTCTGTCTGGTGGCAGAAGGCAGCCACGGGCAATGCTTAGCTAATGGCTGTGGCTTCCTTCGTGAAACTGGATTTACAGAAATAGGCCTGCCCTAGTTTGCCTGTCCCTGCCTTAGAGACTGTTAAATTTTATAAAGGTAACTCACCTTTCCTATGAATTTTGTGTAGCATTAGTCAGGAATGATGTTTGGTTAATTATTTGGTTAATTTGGGCTGATGGTAATTTTTCAGCCACATTTAGCTTTGTACATGCCAGAACATTCTGGTAACAGTCAATTTATTTTTAAAGTGTTTGTGATCTCTAATTGGATAGTTTTGGTACACACGAACACTTTACCACACCAATTATTTTCTTTTCCGGTCTGGATTTCCATAGGAAAGAAGTGCTACCATTTTCTATTTTGAAATCTTAAAAGACGAGTCGTTTTAAGAACTTATTGAGGTATAATCGATATACAACATACAAATATTTTTTTGAGTCATGAGTTGAGGGTTTGTGAGCCTAATGCCTAGTATTACTTCTAGTACTGAATGGGACCTTAACAGGACTAATATTCTAGCCTTGATTGGGGTTAAGTAAACATTTCCTAGAACCTAGAACCCATCATATTTGGGCGGTCATAGTGCAGTATACTTAACCAAGTGGGAGATTTTGGTGAAACGCTGAGGTGGTTTGAAGGCCACCAGCTTCCAGGCAAAGTCGGTCTCTCTGTTCCTGAAGCAGGAAGGGACCGTGCAGGCAGATGGCTGAGGGGCCTCGTTGCTTAGCCGCCTTCCTGGGCGGTCCGCCATTGAGATGAGCTGTTCCTTCTGGGTAGGAAGCTGGTATGTCCTCAATATCTTTTTTTGTGTTTTTAGTGGTTTTTTGTTTTGTTTTCCTTTTTCATTGAGAGCTGCAGTTTTTAAGCTTTTTTTGTTATTTTGTTGCAGAAATCCTTTTTTTCTCCATGTGAGATCTGCAAATCTGAGAGAGAGAATAGCAGAGTTGATGTGGAATGTGGGATGAGGGCAGGGGCTGGTGTGGCGGCCTGGCAGCCCTTCTGGCGGCAGCTGGGACCTTGCACCCCTTGGGGAGGGCTCCTTGGGTCAGGGGGGCAAACCCTGATTCTCAGGATGGAGACTGCTCTCATCAACCCCCCATGAGCAGGGGGACTCTACTTGCTTTCTTGGGGTCAGCCACTTCTTCTGTAAGGAACAACCCTGTTCCTTAGATACGCCAAGTTGCTGTTAATTTTATCTAGATTTTGGGTTTCCTTTGCTTTTTCTTTGCCTTTTTCCCCCCTTTGATGTCATATCAGTACAGATTTCTGGAAGTTGTCACACCTATGACCTATTCCTTGAAAGGTAGTGAAGTTAGACATTGGAAATTGCCAATAATTATTTCTAGAGTGCCATTTAGTGACCTTTATGTGTAATGTAACCATAATAATTTAATTAGTCCAGGTAAATCATGTTGAGACTTTTCCTTTTTTTTAATCAATATAAAATAAATTAATATAATTTGGAAACCAAGAACTGTGAAATATATTTTTACAACTTTGCAGAAGATGAACTATTATTCCATCCTCCCAGATGAGACAGTGCTCAGGTTCTGATTATCAGCCATAGAGTCTGGTGGCTTAAAGGAGAACAGAGTAGAAGTGACCTTTAAGGTGACAGTTCTGTGTATGAACTCTTTCTGTTTTTAAGGTTTTATTTTGGTTCCAGTTGGCTAACATGCGGCGTTACAGTGGTTTCAGGTGCTCCGCGGTTATGCGTATGCCCTGATTGTTGTTGAAGATACGACGTGAATGTCCTAAGGGCTGATAGAATTGGTTCTAGCCATAGCTTACAATCTTTAAGATCAAATGTGATATAAGTTATTCAACATCAATACAGATTTAAGTCAGTAAGTACTTATTAATTATTAAAATACTTGGTGTTACAGTTTGAGAATCGTTGCTTGTAACTTTGTGCTGTACAGGTGTATGAATGTTAATAATATGTAAATATAGTGTCTTGGCATTCTTGGTGTTTACCACACTAGAGGTGTAAAATACTTTATATACCATATGAGAGAGTGAAATAAATATGCTTATATTTTCTGCTTAGAATGTACATCTGTTTGATTTTTAGAGTCCTTCCTGTAGCAAGCTGAAGGACTCTTGCTATCTCATTTCTTAGGGAAAGTGCTTTTTGGAGAAGCAGCAGCCTTGGAGGACGACTCTGAGTCCAGGTCGGAGGGCAGCAGCCCCGCCTTTGCAGGTAGCTCTCAGGGAGGGGCAGTGGTGTCCCCCTCCTGCCTTTCTCCTGGCCCCTCTCCTGCCCCTCGTGAAGGGCTGTGCTCCTGGGGACAGCGTGAAGCCAGCTTGCTCAAGTGGTCCCTAATTCACGCTATTTTTAGAACATTTACTTTGAAACATGTGAGTGTGTTTCCTTGCATCAAATATTTGCTGTTTTCCTTGGTTTAGGTTCTTTTAAAATTAGGTTTATACTCCCTGAGCATAAGTCTTCTTATGCAGTAGGGATGGTAGGTAAGTGTCTCATGAATTACATGGGTTGTGAGGGGAAAGTGGGATTAAAAATTGTGGAGAGCTTAACTTTGAAAGAAATTTACATTTCATTACAGATTCTTTATTCACTTTATGAGAGTGAAGTATTGATTAATATGCTGATAATTGGATTAAATGAAAGTGGTTTGGACTGTATAATCCTATCCAAAAGAATATTTTAGACAAGTGAAAATAAGACTGCAGTATATGGGAAGGAAAATCTGAATAATTCTGGTGGGGGTTATTTATTTATTCACTTACTTTTATAAAACAGAAATCGTATGTGTTTTTTGGTTTTTTTTTTAATTACAAAAGTAAAAAAAGAAAAACAACAGAACTACAGCCTCTGCAACATAACAAAGCTCAGGTGCTCACTGACCCAGTGTCTCTAGGCGGGACACTGCTGACACCTTCGTGTCGATCTTTTTGTAGTGATTTTTATGTAGTGTGTGGCTGTTTTAATGAGAATTTAAAAATGAAACTAGGAAAACGTGCTGCAGATGTGCCCTATAGCAGGTAGGACTGGCTGCTTGGAGCTCTTGGACAGGGTCTGGGGAGAAGGAGAGCCCACGTCAGAGAGATGGTGACTTTCCATCATCTCTGAGCGCGACCTGCTGAGCGAGAGTGCCCTGGGGCTTGTGCCCGACCCGGCTGCCTGTGGCTCGCAGGGTCCTTCTGTGCTGCTCCAAGCTGAGGCTGGAGCAGTTGCTCAAGGACTTGAAGTGCTGTTGGTGCTGAACATACTTCAGTTTTTACAGTGAAATGCCATTTGAGAATATTCATAGATAGCATTTAAAAAACATCTGATAATCCTTATTTTATGACTATGACATGGTAATAGAGTAAAAGGTAAGTCAAGAATACAGTAAAACAATTTTAGTAGTGTTTGAAGGATGCACTCTTGTCTTGTTTTTGAAATTTACTAGTTCATATTTTCACTGTATTTTGCGATTTTTTGCAGTTAAAACATTGGTGACAGTGAATTTTGGGGTATTTTGTAAGCATTTGGTTCCCTGTTGAACGTTTTTCCTGGCCCTTTGAAGAATGAGTGTTTCTTTGTCTTCAGCCTCAGTCAAGGGTGAGATTGGTGGCGAGCTGGCCGCCTCTTCCGGGGTCTCCACTCCTGGCTCTGCCAGTTCAGCCACCGACTCCGTGGGGCACGACATCATCACCGAGCAGCCCCGGTCACAGCACACCCTGCAGCCAGACTCGGCGGATCTGACCGGCTGTGACCTGGCCAGTGCTGCCACCGACGGGGACGAGGAGGACATCTTGAGCCACAGCTCTAGCCAGATCAGTGCCGTCCCGTCCGACCCGGCCATGGACCTGAACGATGGCACCCAGGCCTCCTCCCCAGTCAGCGACAGCTCCCAGACCACCACCGAGGGGCCTGATTCAGCCGTGACCCCTTCAGACAGTTCTGAAATTGTACGTGGGTGGAGAGGGCTGTCACCTGCAGGCCCAGACCTAGACCCTCCTTCTTATTTCCCTCTCCCCATCTAACTTGCTAATAAGAGAGCAGAGGTCACTAGCTCAGGTCATTAACGGGGAGTTCAACCCCATCTGAGACCCTTCCTGAAGGAAATGGCCAAGTGTCATTTGTGTTGAACATGGAGGTCAGAAATTAGTTGATGATATGAACTTTGCTAAAATTGAATGCATTTTAAATTCTTTAAGAACTTTCTGGCACAGGTTAAATCATTATTTAAAAAATCCGTAAGGAGCCTGTCTGTTAACAGATCTGTGGTCTTAATGCACTGTAATTAAAAACATTAATATTGTGTATTAGTTTAACATTTTTTGGCTTTTCAAAACCTTCTACAACATATCCGGTCTTGTAGAGCATGGGTTTAAGTATTTCTGGTCCCTGAGCTACTGGACAGGAAGCACCTTAAGGAAGGTCTGATCACCAAGTTTGGTAAAAGTGATATGGAGTTTAACACTCTGTTTTTTAAAAAACAATTTGTACTATTAAGTGTTCTGCTACTATTGAATAGATTTTATTAAGAACGTATTTGTTTTGGTTTGGTGTTTGGTTTTTTACGTGGATGAATGCAGAAGCATTGAATGACAAATCATGAGATAAAATACTTGCACGTCCCTATTGAGCAGTTGTTAAGTGGCCACGTGGATTCCGTTTCTGATGGCCACGTGGATTTACAGGTAGAGAGGTGGGCTCACAGTTGGGGTTTTAACTGGAAGACCTGCAGAAGGATAGGGCAAATAATTGGAACAGTGGGAAAGGGATTTTAAGTAAGGAAAGGGTGAGCAAGTTCTGGCCAGTATGCAGAGAGAGGAGAAGGTTAGGGAAAGTGCTGCTGGTTAAGTGTGTGGGGGGAGATTCTGCTGTGTGTTTATTGCGCCAGGTTCCGTGGGGTATCTTGCCTCTTTACAATGGATGATTTCTGGTGGGTTTGTTAGAAATAGGAATGAAAGGCCATAGGAAATTCTGAAAACTTTCAGTCTTTTGAAATTACCCCGTTGTTCATTGGATAACAGTGCTGGGAACGGGGCCTCTGCAGGTCTCTCTGGCCTGTAGAGAATGAACATCTTCCCTGGATAATTCCCACATTGGTGGAGTTCTTTTCTGGTTTATGAGATGCTTCCATGTCTGTTATGTAATCATTAATTATTTGCTGAACAAGTGTATTGAGCGCCTGTTAAGTTCCAGGGATTGTTCACAACCTGGGGATGAAGCAGAGGGCACAACATACAAAACTGCTCACACGAAGCTAATGTTCTAGAGTAGGAGTCATGAGACTCCTTCCATATTGGGCCGGACAGCAAAGATCTTTGGCTTTGCAAGCCATACAGCCTCTGTTGCTCCTCTCTGCTGCTGTGATGTGAAAGCAGCCATTGACTCTATGTAAACGAACTAGCATTCCAATAAAACTTTATTTACAAAAACAGGTGGGGGGCCAGGTTTGGTCATTAGGCCATGGCTTAACTACCCCTGCCTAGTCTAGAGTGTGTGCATGTGTGTGGGGGGCAGATCATAAGCCATTAATCAATCAGTCAATAAACAAATACGTAGTCAGATGGTGATGAGTGCCATAGAGAAAAAGAAACAAGGGGATAGGGGATTTCCTCATGAGACAGCCCAGTGTGGTCGCTACGGGGCTGCTGCCGGGAGCCACCAGGTTGAGAGTTTTGGCTTGGCCATTTCCTAGCCGTGTAACCTGGAGCACTTGTGTCCCTTCTTGCCTCAGTTTTCTTATTCACAAACTGAGGGTAACAGTGCTTGCGCTCTAAGACTTAGGGAGATTAAGGGAGATGATACATATAAAGTGTTTTTCGATCCTGCCTGGGGTGTAGTAAAATATTCAGAAAGTATTGTTTTTTTAATGGTGAAATTTCTTGTTTTAATACATATCTATTTTTAAATGAGATAAGGTTGTTTTGGTAAACTGATTGGGAGAGTGAAGGAAACCATGGCTTTCTTGGTTGATTTTGAACATGTGGCTTGATGTTTTTTATTTAAGCCTAAGGATTTGGAATGACTTTTTAAAAATGATACAGAATTTATTTCAGTTATTGCTAGTGTATTGAGGTTCCATCACTCAGTTTTTCAGGTAAATTACATGGGATTTCAAGTGAATGTGAAAAATTTTGCAATATGGAATCATAATCCAAGTTTGCGGCCAAGTGTAGGATATATTGTGTCCAAAACTTAGTTGATTTAGTCCTAGCAGTTTAGAAGCTAACCTAGTGTAGTGTTAGGTGTTTGTCTAAAAGATTTTCCTCATTGTTGACTTAACTGTAAAGTTTGCTTATAAAGATAAAAGATTTTTGTTTAGATTTTGTTTTTAACATCACAAAGAGAAATTTTCAGATTGGAATTTCTTTGGCATTTTTGTAGTTGTTAAGCTTTTCCTAATGTAGCAGTGTGTGATCCGTGTGTGATCCGTGTGTGACCCATGAAGCTTGATCATTGACACGCATGCCTCTCCGTGCATTTCAGGAAATGACCTTTGTGTGAGTACGTGAGATGTGGTCCATGTGATTTCTGCCTTTGCCTTTCCATGTTGGAGAGCCTGTCCCGTGGTGATGTCCCTTCAGAGCCCTCACCAGCCCCTCTCGAACCATGCAGGTGTTAGATGGTGCCGACAGCCAGTATTCGGGGGTGCAGATCGGACAGCCGCAGGACGAGGATGAGGAAGCCACGGGCATTCACCCGGATGAAGACGCAGATGCGTTCAGAAACTCTTCAGTTGGTATGTGGACTTCAGCAGTGCGGTGTGGACTGGTCTTGTTCTCAGCCCTGACAGTCTCAGTTTTACCTTAGCTTCCAAGAAGAAATCTTTGGGTAGCTTTGTCTTCGGAGTTGTAAATAACGAATGAGGAAGGTCAGTTGAGGAATGACTGTCCTTGTTCTTGATCTAAATCCTGTACTTTCATGTGGACTTTGTATAAATATGAATACTGGTTTTTTTAATTGGAAACTTGTCACTCAATCTCGATTTCTCTGATTTTGAAGCCCTTCAGCAAGCACATTTATTGAAAAGCATGGGCCACAGCAGGCAGCCCTCTGACAGCAGTGTAGATAAATTTGTCTCCAGAGATGAAGCTGCTGAGCCAGGAGATCAAGAAAACAAGGTGAGATATTTAGGCATGAGGCCACTCGGCATTCTGAGCTCGTGTGAGTGTTTGAGATCACTGTGGCTGCTGTCCGCGTGCCTTGCTTCTAGTTTTCCCATCTCTGAGCTTCTGCTCAGCTCTTTCGCCTTAAATAGTGACCCCTTCCTAGGTGTGCTCTTCTTTTCTGCCTCTCCGGGTACAACCCAGATCCTGGAGAATTGCCTGAAGTTCTGCCCCCTTGAGAGTCCTTCCCAGACAGCTCTGTCTCACACTGATTGCTACTTCACCTGATTTCTTGGGCCATTCATTTGATGGTCTTCCACTGTCTGACAGCATTTCTTGGTTTTATTCATTGAATTATGCATTTGTTTGTTTATGGTGGTAAAATACATAGAAAGTTCGCCATCGTAACTGTTGCGAAGTGGGTAGCTCAGTGGCATAAGTGCATTCACATCGTGCGGCCATCACCACCCTCCATCTCCAGAACTCTTTTCCTCTTCCCAGATTGAAACTCTGTCCGCATTAACCTCTAACTCCCCATTGCTCCCTCCTCCCAGCCCCTGGCTCCCACCATCTACTTTGTGTCTCTGTGGCTGTGACTATTCTAGGAAGCGCGTACAGGTGGAACCACGTGGTATTTGTTCTTTTGTGACTGGCGTATTTCGCTGGGTGTAATGTCCTCAGGGTTCATCCATGTTGTAACAGGTGTCAGGATTCCCTGACAGGATTCGCTGACACTGAAGAGTATCGCACTGTGCAGGTGGACCCCATTTTCTTTTCCTGTTCATCTGATGATGGACACTTGGGTTACTTCTGCCTTTTGGCTGCTGGGAATGATGCTGCTGTGAACGTGAGGGCGCAGGCGTCTCTTCAAACCCTGCTCTCCGTTCTCTTGGATATACACCCAGAAGTGGAATTTCAGGGTCCTATGGTAGTTCCAGTTGTAGGTTTTTCTGAGGACCCCTCGCACCGTTTTCCACAGCAGCTGCACCAGCCGCACCAGCCTGCGATCCCACCAGCCGTGCACAGGGTTCCGGTTTTCCCACATCCTCGCCAGGGCTTGTCATTTTCTGGTCTTTTTCGAGAGTAGTCATCCTACTGGGAGTGAGGTTGTATATCATTTGGTTTTGACTTGCATTTCCCTAATGGTGAGTGATGTGGGACATCTTTTCATGTGCTTACTGGTCATTCGTATGTCTGCCTTCGGCTCAGGTCATGATCCCAGGGTCCTGGGATCGAGTCCCGCATTGAGCTCCTTGCTCAACAGGGAGCCTGCTTCTCCTTTTGCCTCTACCACTCCCCCTGCTTGTGCTCACTCTCTGACAAATAAATAAAATCTTAAAAAAAAAATTCCTTTAGGGCAGGAAACAGTTTTGTACTTAGTCCCTCTGTAGATGTTCAGTCGTCCTGCAGCCCCCACACCTCCTTCCAGGTCCCACTCCAGCCAGGTCTGTTCCCTCTCAGCTCTGGGCATTCGCAGGGCTCTTGCCTGTGCCTAAATAGCTTGCGCTTGTCCTGTAGATGGTGGCTTATGCTGTCCTTTCCCGAGCCGCCTTTCCTGAGTGCCAGCTCCCAGTTGCCTTCTCTCCAGCGTGCCCTCCCTGCACACTGAGCTCATCCCTGCCACCACCCACTTGACCCTGTGGCCTAGCTGCCTCTGACCACTCTGACTCTACTCCACTGTGATCTGTGAGGCCAGTCTTGTGTGTGACAAAGATGGGCATCTCTGTGTCCCCAGCATGTGGCATAAATGCTGTTCCAGTTCTGTTTGTTGAGCACACTACTGAGTGAATGTATTGGTTCCTTGATTCTAAGATGAACAAGTGTTACTTTCTTTGCTGTAGCCTTGCCGGATCAAAGGTGACATAGGACAGTCTACTGATGATGATTCTGTCCCTCTTGTGCACTGTGTCCGCCTTCTGTCTGCTTCGTTTTTGCTGACCGGGGAAAAAAATGGTAAGTATAGAGAGTCAGGTACAGAGCTGAAGGAAATACCTAGGTCTCAAGGTCAACTTGGTGACTGATTCGCGCCTCATTGCCATAGCAGAGGGAGGGAGTAGAGTCTGGGGTGAGTGGCAGTTTTCACTGACTGATGGGAGAAGAGCGGGGATGTTGGGGGAGCTGGGTTACTGGGTCTAGTTTTGTTTCTGTGGAAACTAAATGTTTACTGCTTTGAAGGTGACCACGGTGGTTTCCTTGCAGTGTTGGTTCCGGACAGGGACGTGAGGGTCAGTGTGAAGGCGCTGGCACTCAGCTGTGTGGGAGCTGCTGTGGCCCTTCATCCTGAATCTTTCTTCAGCAAACTTTATAAAGTACCTCTTGACACCGTGGAGTACCCTGGTATGTTACAAGGTCACGGCTCATCCCTCGTGTTTAATCGTTACTTCAAAAAAAACTGTTTCAAGCCATCTTGGCTGTTTTAGTTTAGAGTGATATGTTTTTTGAGTTAATTTGTGTTATTTTTGAACTTTGCTGTAGCTCCATGTAAAACACATAAATGGTAGTGTTTTTCGCGTTTTGGGCTCCCTGTAGATGTGTTGTTTAGTTTAAACACACATGACGACACAGTAGGTATGTGGGAACATAAGGGCCACTTTACATACATATTAGATTTATACCAAAGGCACAAATTGTGTATAATCAAAATTGCTTTGGGTCACACTCAGCCAGGCCAGATGTTCACACTCAGACAAGTGGGACCCGAGACGAGCAGCAGCAGATCCAGGCTCCTGTAGCACAGGCTCTGGGACACACTCTCATGTTGGAGTAAATGGGGGAGGAAGCGCCCTTCTAAAATTACCCTCCCGCGTTCTCTCCCTTTCTGTGGGCGAGGGGACACACTTGTGTTTTTGAATTCGTATTAGGTAAGTGTGGACTAGTTTGAGTTTCTCTAATCTTTTTTTTTTTTTTGAAGTGAAATCTTGGAATTTTGATTATTGGCTGGCAACCTGGAATTATAATCCAGAACATCTATTGTGTTGAAGTGATATCAAGGCTATGATGAATCTAGAATCCTTAAACCCCATAGTATTTTTTTCTACCACTCATGGCTATATTCAAGTCTCTTCTAGATTTGGATTGTCCCCCCACCTTTTTTTTTTTCTCTCTCCTGAGAATGAAGCTTTTATTCTGAATTAGAAAGTTGATGGTAGGGGCTTGTACAGTGGCCGGGCAATTTATCTCTGCAGAGGAGCAGTACGTGTCAGACATCCTGAGCTACATCGATCACGGAGACCCCCAGGTCAGAGGAGCCACGGCCGTTCTGTGTGGGACCCTCATCTCTTCCATCCTCAGCAGGTCCCGCTTCCAAGTGGGAGACTGGATGGGCACCGTCAGGGCCCTGACAGGTAACGGCGGAGTTTTCAGTGTATTTTCTAGGTAGAATTCCCAAGTTCAAGTTTACGTAAAGGCACTTGCTGTTTGCTCTTCTGGTCAGGAAATACATTTTCTCTGGCGGACTGCATTCCTTTGCTGCAGAAAACTTTGAAGGATGAATCTTCTGTGACTTGCAAGTTGGCTTGTACAGCTGTGAGGGTAAGCATAATCTTTTGTGGAAATGAATTCTTTGATTGGTGGAGATTTTACCATTGTTATAATTAAAATTGGGCTCAATACTAAGTAGTCCTAGACATTCTGAAGCTATAAACAATAGTAAACATGTATGTGTCCACCAGTCCGCTGCAGAAAGAAAGCATAACCAGTAAAGGTTTGTTTAGTACAGTGTATTTCAATACTCAGAGTGTTTGTTCGAAATGTTCCTTTTTCTCAAGGGTCTGTTTAGAAATATACTGTGCCAGCATGAAGACTAAAACCTGTTGAATTAAACACCACCGGCGCTCTCAGGCCATAGAGCACTGAGTCAAGGGGAGCCGCGAGATTATTTAGTGACCTCTGTGTTGTGTCCCTGCAGCGCCTCCAGCCTTTACGTGGCGGCGTGAACCTTTGTAGATCAGCTGGTCTGTAAATCTCAGCTGGCCAATCAACAAGAGTAAAGATTAACCAGTAAAAATCAAAGCCAAAACCCAACAATTGTCAAATGAATAGGATACCTTCCCTTTTCAAAATTTCATGGCCAGAATTGTTCCTTAGTTCGAAATGTTATTTCAGTCGGTCTGTCTCTCCGGGAGCACAGCGGGTTGCTGGCCCCGAGTCCGCTCGCGTCCGCTGTGTGGAAGTGCCCGTGTGTGCGTGGAGGGGCGGGAAGGGCGCAGCCACAGGGGCTGTGCCGTCGCGGGGGGCCGCGGAGTACATGGCGCGTAGCAAAGGGCATGGGTCCCCTGTCAGCCCCGGGTCTGAGACTGGTTTTAGAATGGAGTGGTTTAGCCCTGATCCATGGTCGAGGATTGGTGTCTGGGAGTAGAGGCCACGACCAAGACAACAGCAGGAGGAAGAAAGAAAGTGATGTGGAAGGGACACATTTAGTTTTAAACTAGAGTTAACGACATTTCTGAGAGATGTGGGACAAGTGCAGCATCCCTGCTGTGGTTAGAAGAAGAGGAAATGGGTGTGTGGAGGCGTGATGTCATAACTGTCAGGAGGCAGCGACGGCCGGGGCTGACCCCGACGCCGTCCCACGGTGGCCTTGTCTTCCAGCACTGTGTCATGAGTCTCTGCAGCAGTAGCTATAGTGAGCTGGGACTACAGCTGATCACCGACGTGCTGACCCTGAGGGATAGTTCCTACTGGCTGGTGAGGACGGAGCTTTTGGAAACTCTTGCAGAGATTGACTTTAGGTAAGTGATGAATCAGGTTCGTGAGGTCCGTAAACCAAAGCAGCTCGGGAGTTTGAACCAGGAATTGAAAGGCCTGGGTCAGTCACCAAGTACTGATTCGTGGTGGTCTTCAAGTAACCTGTGAGTTGGGAATCTGGGCAGCATGGAGAGCTGATGCTGGTTTCCTCCTCAGCTTGCTCTGTGCTTGGGATTTTAAAATACGGGCGGAGGAGTAGATCTTTCTGGTGTTCTCAGTCATCTGAGCATTCTGGATGGTGGGAATAAGAGCGCTTGGACTTGCATCACTCCTGCTTGTATGTACAAAAGGAATGTCCTCCTCATTATACTGAACTTAGGTCAGACGGCCGTCTGTACTTCATTGCAATTAAAAAATAACTTGATGCCTTTTTCATTTTCTAAGAGTAAGTTTGGTTTAAGATGTTTTCTTTTAGTGCTTTCTTTTAGAAGGGGAAATTTCTTTTATTATCCAGGCATTTGGGTGTTTTTTAAGCCACTATTATAAAGTGCTTGTTATGTGCCAGGCCCAGGGCTAGTGCCCTGAGTTGTTGTGGTTAGTTTCTTTCTCCCTCAGAACATCTCTGTGAACGAGGGGTTGCTCTCAGCTCCACCCGCTGGGAAGGACCCTGGGGTGGGGGGGGGAATCTGCCCGAGGCAGTGCGGCCCCTCCCCACAGTCCGCCCTCACCTTCCCTGGTGGCTGAGCTCACTCTGAGGCCACTTGGAGTCTTTCGCAGTAATAGATCTTGGTATTTATTTTGAAGAAAACGGTTTACTGATCTGAAATGAGGAGAGGAATGTGAAGTCTACTTACTTAAAAACCTTCGTCCTTCTGTGGGTCTGAGGAAGTGCTCCCTCGCCGGCCTTCCTGGGCGGCTGGACCAGCCCCCTCCAGAGCCGCCTTTTTCTGTGTCCTGTCTGTCAGGGTCGTGCAGGCCGACGGTGGATGTCTGTGGAGTCACTAAATTGTTTCGTGTTAAAAATGTTCTTTTGTTAGGTTGGTGAGCTTTTTGGAGGCAAAAGCAGAAAACCTGCACAGAGGGGCCCATCATTACACAGGGGTAAGCACTTCATTTTTGTGAGGCCGCGTCGTAACTTCCAGGAGTTGCGCTTTCCCAGGGCTGTGGGTCTCCTCTGAGTGCGCTCTGTTCTAGAAGGACTCTGCGATTCAGGTCGTGACAGTCATGATTGTGTGTATGAATTTAAGACTAGTGATCATGAGTTCTTCCTCATTGGCCTTCCAAAATATCTTACCTGAAATTGGGTTAAAGACAGACATATCAATTTTTGTTATCCTTCTCTCTGAAGCTTTTAAAACTGCAAGAACGAGTGCTGCATGATGTCGTCATCCATCTGCTCGGGGACGAGGACCCCAGGGTGCGGCACGTTGCTGCAGCAGCACTGATGAGGTATTCAGCACGCCTTTTCTCTCTTTGCTCACTTTCTTGGTGGAGGCGCTAAATGGTAGGAGGTGGGGAGCTGGGTCATCCAGAGAGTAGGTCAGCATCCCCAGAATCTGGGCGCTCACTTCCAGCTCCTCTGAAACTATCAGAAAAGATACCGTTTACCACGCAGGAGTCTAAAGTGAGAGTGAAAACAGGGCTCGCCTCCTAATGTAAAAGTGATGCACTTTCATTGTCAAAGTTTGAAATATAGAGAAGAGTGCTAAGAAGATAGAACTCGCCTTCGGTTCTGCCACGGGACATAGTCACTGTGAATGTGTTGAGGTGTATCCTGTGTACGAGTCTCTTCTTTGGCATTGGGACCAAGTGTGCGTGCGGTTTTGTGATCTCGTCATTTCCACGTAATATGTTATTACATCTTCCTGTGATCAGACTCTACTGAGGAAAACCCTGTGACCGACCGCCAGTGGTGTCTAGAGCACTACCCTGTGTTAAGATCGGCTTATGTGTTTGTACTGCGGTGCGCGATGTGTCATACAGAGTGAGATCAGTGAAGGCTGTACGTACTGTTTCAGAAAAAGAAATTGTAGTTAGTGGCCAGTACTTTATTCTGTAGTTGTGATAAACTTCTATGTAAATATTATTTGGTTGGATATTAAGTTTTCTTTGACTTAGATAATGGGTTATGCTCATGAATATTGTTATACACAAATGTTTATATATACATTTTTTTTCTTAGAATTAATTCCTGGAAATTGCGTTACTAGGCCAAGCTTTCTGATGTTGTTTTTTTTGTTGTTTTGTTTTTTGTTTTTTAATTTTTCATAGCTTTACTGAAGTATGACTTTATATCCCTTAACATTCACTCATTTTAAGTGTACAATTTAATGATTTGTAGTAAACTGACAGATTTGTGGAAATATCCCCCACGATCCCAGTTTTAGAACATTTCCATTACCCCAGAAAGCTCCCTTGTGTCCACGTGCAATCACGAATCCACTTCCTTGTCTGGACATTTTGTTGGGATCATATAGTAGATGGACTTTTGTGTCTGGCTTTTTCCCCTTAGTTTTCAAGGTTCGTCCATCCTGTCGTATGTACCCGGAGTGCGTTCCTTTTTTTTTTTTTTTTTTTTAAAGATTTTATTTATTTGACAGAGATAGAGACAGCCAGCGAGAGAGGGAACACAAGCAGGGGGAGTGGGAGAGGAAGAAGCAGGCTCCTAGCGGAGGAGCCTGATGTGGGGCTCGATCCCAGAACGCCGGGATCACGCCCTGAGCCGAAGGCAGACGCTTAACCGCTGTGCTACCCAGGCGCCCCTAGAGTGCGTTCCTTTTATTGCCGCATACATAGTACTCCGTTACAGGGGTGACGCCGTGTTTTTTTTATTCAGTCATCAGATCATTGATACTACTTCCACTTTCTTTGGCTACTATGAATTGTGCTGGCTGAACATTTGCCCACAAGACATCGTGTGAACATATGTTCTCATTTCTTTTGGGTCAGTCCCTAGAAGTGGATTTTTTATGAGTTTTGGTACTTCCTGTGAAATTGCTCTCCAGAAACTTATCAGTCTCTACTCTTAGTAGCCAGAATATGATTGTGCCCGATTCTTTTCACCAAAAAAAATTTCAAAAAAAGTTAAATATGTATCAGTTATTGAGGCAGAAATTGGTATTTCTTTTAAAAATAACTTATCTTTTAAAAGTAACACATATTTACTGAACAAAATTTAGGGAAAATATAAAATAGGAAATAAAAATCTCTGTGATCAAACTACTCAAAACCAAAGTTCCATTTTGATGTATATCTTTTCTGTTTTCAATGTTGTTTGCATATTTCTTAGATTACTTGTGAGGTGTACCTTTTTGTGCACTTAACTGGGTTAATATGACTTGCCTAATCAACGGTTTTGGACCTTTACCACTTCGCAAATGATAGCCATTTATTTTACTTTAGAAAAAAGTTGTCCCTATGACCATATCTCCACAGAAGAGAGATTTTAATTAAAGATACTGGGGTTTGCAAACCAATGTGATGAAATAGTTGATTGTTTCTAAGAATTTCGACCGGTGTCCTCAAGTGTATCCTTAACTCAGGCGGGACATGCACTGTCGATTGCAAACGAGCCCTTCTGTTCTTTTAGGAAATGTTGCCTGCGTTCTGCTTTTGAGTGGAGTTTAGATTTGTGAGGGACGTCCACTGGAGCTTTGCCATCTGGGAGTGTGTGGGATGGTTTTGCAGGCAGAATTGCAAAAGCGAGGAAAGGCCGGCCCCTGGCGTTGGATCTCCTCTGAGCTCAGTACTTCCCACGGACAGTGGCTTCATGTGCTTGTTCATCTTGCTCAAGAGGACTAGAGAGAGAACTTTAAATCAAAGCACTTCATTAGCTGCAGAGAAACGTACTTAATTCTACAGCAGACAGAAAGGAAGTATAGCACCTAGTTATTTCAGGGTTGGTGTGACTGGTGTGTGGATGATTGGTCCTGGGACCGGCAGCCCCGCTCCGCTGTGCTGGAGGCCCCCCCGAAGGAGGGAGGTGCTGTTTTGTGGCTAGACTGTGCTTCAGGCTTCACCACCTCGACGGAGAAGGGTGGGGCATCACAGGGGAGTTTCAGAGACTTCCGTCAGTAAATACACTTTACTTCTACGTTAGGCTTGTCCCGAAGCTGTTTTATAAGTGTGACCAAGGACAAGCTGACCCCGTCGTGGCTGTGGCGAGAGACCAAAGCAGTGTTTACCTGAAGCTCCTCATGCACGAGACGCAGCCTCCATCTCACTTCTCCGTCAGCACCATCACCAGGTACGGGCACCGTGTGCGTCCTGACGCCATGGGTGGGGGGCTTTCCTCACATATCGTGCTTTCTAGAGAAAAAGCTTCAGGTGAGGGCGTTTGCGTAGGTGGTCTCCTTTGGTAGGGTGTCCTTTCTGGGATTCGCCGCCCATCTTCAGTTAGTAAGCTCTGCTGTGGTCATAGCAAGGACTTCATGAATCTCCTAAGCCACTCATTACCAGCCACGTACTCATAAGTGTATTTTTGTGTGTGATGCTTATGCTGTGTCTTATCTAAAAACATGTACGGTAACTTTCTCACTTTGCGTTGCCAGTGAAGGGTATGGTGTGGTTATGTCATCGCCCCGACTTTTAGGGGACTGGGCAGTGTTATTAGGGTTGTCCAGTCGTGCAGGGCAGTGCAGTTACTACTGTTCACGGGTGCTGTGAGAAGCTTTTAAATGCCGTTGCCATTACACAGCCCGCTCTCGTCGGGTCTCAGGCAGTGGAAGTCGTTAGCCCAGAAATGCTTTAATGAAACAGTCATTCTTTCGCATTTGAGTTAGCAGAGAAGGCTGCAGAAGTGATCATAAAGGACTGTCATGCAGTTTTAACTCTCTGTGCTTTAACTGTTATTTTAAAAATGAGTTTTATATGTAGCTCTCCTTTTTGTTAGTGGCAATTTTTTAAAAAAGCTTAGATGTCAAGGCTGAGATGTTTGCTTGATGCTTCTGTTGTGAATTTGGAACTCAGCTTATCAGATTTGGACGTTGTTGCTCAATAGATACCATCTCTTCTCACACAAAGATTGCTTTAAAAAATGCATGGAGGGGCACCTGGGTGGCACAGCGGTTAAGCGTCTGCCTTCGGCTCAGGGCGTGATCCCGGCGTTCTGGGATCGAGCCCCACATCAGGCTCCTCCGCTAGGAGCCTGCTTCTTCCTCTCCCACTCCCCCTGCTTGTGTTCCCTCTCTCGCTGGCTGTCTCTATCTCTGTCAAATAAATAAATAAAATCTTTAAAAAAAATTAAATAAAAAACACATGGAAATAACTTTCTCAGAGAATTCCCTTTTTTTAAACATAAGAAGTGGACTTTTCTTCTCTCGGAGAAGATTCGGGGTAAATATTCCTTTAAAATAAGCAAAAGCAGCGTAACAGTGTCTCATTATCAGGAGTTGAACAACCTTAGGGTAAATTGCTGTTTCTGAGCGTCATTTCAGAAGACGCCAGCAGAGATGATTATGATACCGCATTAAAATTGGTTGCTCACTACGACTTTGAAAGTCTTCCCAGTTTCAGACTCAGGCTGGCCTCGGACGTTGGCTGTGTTGCTTTGCTTCTTGCGTGGAAAGCTCCAGGGCCGGCCGTGCAGTGCTGTTGGCACCTTAGCTGCCAGCTGTTTGAGAATTGATGTGGGAAGACAAGAAGTCTTATGAGTTTTGTTGTTGGGTTCTGAGGACACTGAGTGATTCAAAAGTGAATCCAGCACCAGTCCTGCTTGTGCTCTGCGGATAGGGCTGGGGACTCAGATCCGTACTTCAGCAAGGGGTTGAAACCGGCACGTACCGTGAGTGCGGTGTCGGGCAGCGCCGTGAGCCCTGTAGTGCGACGAGCACATTTGTCTTTCCTGGAATCGGGAGTAGCTTCAAGGATTTCTTTCAACTGAAAAGTTTGAACAACGGGTACTTTGGATGTGTGGAGAGGTGGCTGCGAGGCTGTGGCGGGAGAGCACTGCAGGGGTGCCGAGGTGTGGGTGTTCGGGGTGGGCTGGGGCCAGGAGGGGACTTCCTGCCACCACTGCGGTGCCCGGGTTCACTTCCCGTCTGTCTTTCACGTCAAAGTCAAGACTGCTAGAACCCTTTAGAGGCCTTAATCTTAAACTTAGAAATGCCGTTTGAATTTCGGAAGTATCATATGCTTTAATAGATTTTAAGTCTCCATGTTTTTCTCGTTAGAATATACAGAGGCTATAACTTACTGCCGAACATGACGGATGTCACCGTGGAAAACAACCTCTCTCGGGTCATTGCAGCGGTTTCCCGCGAACTGGTCACATCCACCACACGCGCGCTCACAGTAAGTGTCCTGGGCTGGCCTTCCCAAAATTGAGTCTGGGGAGCTCCTGCCACCGGTTCTTCGCAGTGAGCTGCCGTGTGAGAGCTCGCTCTGCGCTGTGCTTCCGCGGATGGAGTCTTGATATCCTCTGATGGAGACCTGCACAGCTATTCTTTTTTCCCTGATAACTAAAGTAATACATGCTCATTGTAAGAAAACTCAGCCAATACAGGAAGACATAAAAATGAACATAAAAACTGCCATGATGTGAATTGGTGATGTGTCAGAAGTTCAGAATGGCTCCGATATAACTGACTTCGTGATGTGGGATGGACACTAAGGGGAAGAGACCAGAAACGCCAGCAAAGGTGTTTGTACTTACTTGTATCGTTTTCTCTGACTCTGACGTCGGAAAAGGACCGTGACGTCCAAGAATGCACAATGATTAAATCCTGATTCTGACGAAGCTCGTATTTCTTACACACCCGTTAGCATGGGCTTCGGGGCACATTTTTAGTGCTACAGAGTGGCCGAGTGGGAGTGTGCTTGCGTGTCGTCTGGTCTCTGTCAGGAAGTCCTCTCCACACGTGTACCTCTCTTATGTACTCAGGAAGGTGACCAGCAGAAAATGGCCAAAATGAATTTTCGAGCTGTGATCTCTGTTTCCTTCTTTATATTTTTCGGATATTTACAGATTTTCTAAAATGAACAAGCGTAACTTTTATAATCAGAAGTAAAGAATATTATACAAAGTAGTATTAATTTGCTGATGACTAGGTTAAACCTTGTCACTTATTTTATGTGACAGAGAAATGCTTACCTGTTGTAGAAAACGCCGACAGTTAGGATTAGGCCATCTTGATAAGTACATAAGTGCCTTTTAAACCTAAATATTGTTTGTCCTCTCTAGTTTGGTCTTCCCTTGATTTGTTTAAAATATCATAAACTTCACTTATTTGTATTTATTGTGGCTTCCATGTGTTGGGCACTGTTGTAGGCTTGGGATGTAAACACAAAGAGGGTCCTTGCCCCTGTCCCTGCTGTCTGGTCAGGAGATGGACGGGTGGGGAGGAAGGGCGCTCCGGGCAGAGAGGGGACGCGGACTGTTGCCATTCTGAGCGGAAGGGCTGCACCAGCTGTGGGCCTATCTTCACGGCATACGATGGGCCTTCCTTAGAGCCTGTGTTTCCCATGCCCCTCTCTGTCTTTGAAGGATGAATTGGTACCATGGCAGGGCAGATATCGTTAGACACAGACCTCGATTATGTTCTCATTGTTTGTACTTTTTATGAAAGGTGAAAGGAGGTTCAATTTAATAAACGCATTTTGTGCATGGGTGTGATTTTACTATCTTTTCTCCTTTAGTTTGGATGCTGCGAAGCTCTGTGTCTCCTTTCAGCCGCCTTCCCTGTCTGCATTTGGAGTTTAGGTTGGCATTGTGGGTACGTATTTTCTTCAGCATATGGTTGTCTACACTCATGTGATACAGACATTGCTATTGGAACCCCCTGTTGTCTTTCTTAAATCTTTTATCAGTAGGACCTTTTGGAAAAGTACCCAGTGGAATACTTGCTTCTGTCCTGTTAGCTGTGTGGGAAACTAGTGACAGAGCTCTCGTGGGTGTCAAATGCTCTTAGGTGCTTTGGGGGATTCCAGGGTGTCATTTGTAGGTTCATTTTGGAGAATTCACATACGTTGTGAAGACGTTTCTAATTGGCTTCTCACCAAATGTCTACACTATGTACTAGAAATTTAGAAACATTTTTTGTTTGAAATCAGCTGTGACCTGTTGTACAAAGTCACGATAAGCTATAGGAACTGTTAGGCTTATATGAGCAGTTTCTATTTAAAAATGATTTTCTTCCAATAGATGGCCCTAAGAGCATCTGTGAAATAATTTCAAATCTCCTACCGCACTAAGGAGTAAGTTTTTATTATGTGCATCGATTCCTGAGGAAAGGTTTGGTGACTCACCATCATATTTGGAAGCAAATCTGCAGATGTCTTGTCTGTGTCAGCATGTGCCAGCCAACAGCCGACATGTGCTTGGAGGGGACGGGTTGCATCTCTGGTCTAGAGCGGTCACTTCCCTTTGTCCACAGGCACTCCCTGAGCAGCTGCGTTTTCTGGCCAGGGATCCAGCACTCAACCTGACTCTAAGCAGCTTTGGCATTGGAGTAAAATATGCTAAGTCAAAATTGAGAGAAAGCTAAAAAGTTATAAAAAACAGTTTCAATGGTTTTAATCAGATCTGCTACCTGGTTTCATTTCTCGATGATTTTTATGAAGCTGTGGTTTACTGGAAGGATGTTAGTTAACAACAGTAAAATCATTTATGGGCTGGTTTGAAATGGACAGTGACATGCCTTCTTCCTGGTTCATTAGAGAAGACAGGACTGCTTGATTTAAAATTTTTGTCATTTACCCGGCACATGTCTGCTTCCAGGGTGCCCCCGCTGAGCGCCTCCGATGAGTCGAGAAAGAGCTGTACTGTAGGCATGGCCACGATGATCCTCACCTTGCTCTCGTCAGCTTGGTTCCCGCTGGATCTCTCAGCCCATCAGGATGCTTTGGTTTTAGCCGGGAACTTGCTCGCAGGTATTGATACTGAGCTGAAACAGGGACTTCAGGGGGGTGGGGTGGTGAGCACACAGGGGGGCGTTACTCCAGTGATGGTTCAGTCCTCTAGTCAGCGTCCAACGTGACCGGCGTGGTATGTGCCCTGTGCAGTCCCCTACTTAGCTTCAGGGAAGCTCATTTCTAATTTCATTTTAGCAGGCACCACGTGCCAGGCACCACGGCTGTAAGAAAGTGTATGTGGGCTCTGTTCTCAGGTCAGCTGTGGATTCAGCGGGTGACACACAATAGTACAGTGGCCGTAATCACTCCTGTGGGGGACCAGGACAGGAAACAGGTTTTGTGGGTTGGCAGGAAAGGGCCACACAGAGGGCATAGCCTGTTTGAAGGCATGGAGACATGAAAAATTGTGTGGCATTTGAGGACTGTAAGTCAAGTGAGGACGAGGATGGAGGATGTAGCTGGCAAGGAAGAAGACCACTGAACTCTGGGTGTGGGTTTGCTACCTCGTTAAGGAGGACTGTGGTGTTTGCTGTGGGAGGTCACGGAAGAGCCTCACGGAGGGGCTAGCTGTGCAGCAGGGTCCCTCCGTGGGCTTGAGCGTGGCTTGGACAAGGTAGGGAAACCCACTTGGGAGGTTCATGTTGCGGTCGAGGTGAGAGGGTCTCAACACGATCCCAGTTGTGGGCTGTGGGGGAGGACTCTGACTAGAAGAGACTGGAGGGGCAGGAGCAGCAGGCCGTGGCCACCAGGGGAACTTCGGCTGTAACAGTCCAGAGGGCTTGGGGTGATTGGCACAACCTGGGTGGGTGAACGTCTGGTGGTGACATTTGTGCAAGTCTGTTTCCTGTGGAGTTGGAGAGATCGGTTGACCACCAAGTGGAGATGTCCAGCCAGCTGAAAGTAGGCGGGTCTCAGTGACTCAGCTTCCCTAGTGATTTCTGTTCCCTTCATTGTGCGTATCACAGCCAGTGCCCCCAAATCTCTCAGAAGTTCGTGGACCTCTGAAGAAGAGGCCAACCCAGCAGCCGCCAAGCAGGAAGAGGTCTGGCCAGCTCTGGGTGACCGGACCCTGGTGCCCATGGTGGAGCAGCTCTTTTCCCACCTGCTGAAGGTGATTAATATCTGTGCTCACGTCTTGGATGATGTGGCTCCCGGACCAGCAATAAAGGTAAGTTCAGACTTGGGCAGCTGCGTCGGCGCAGCCTCGGTGACCCCCTGGGCGCCAGAGCTGCCTTCGCTCACTCGTCTGCCCCTTCCTTACTCTCTTTTGCTTTAAACAAACAAAATTGCTCATACGGTGACACTAAATTTAACACCAAAATGTGTCATCCAGTTTGTAGCTCTTTTGGTACCATCCTTGGTAAACTGTCGTCTCTAAGAGGGAAGAGCTAGCTGGATGCTTAGCTTTCAGCGTTAGCCGAGAAAGCTCAGAGTGGAAGTTGCTGCCTTAGGTAACTCATCTGCTGTCCTGGGAGCGTTCGCAAGTCCTTCTGCTTCTCTATGAAGTACAGTCCCACAAAAGGAACCTCAGGACAAATGGTAAACTGTGTGCACAGTGAATTTAAGATAGATGAGTTCACTTGTCATTATTTCCGATTATTTGCTCTCCCGTGTCTTCCGTCTCAGGTTACTTCCATCATGAAAAAGCTCTTTAACTTCACATTCTCCCTTAGCGGCCATTTGGTCTCCCTGTCACTACAAACGTTTCTGAAGACTCATGTGTCCCCACTAAACACCTTCGTGCCTCCCGCTGCTCTGACGCCGGCCCGGACTCTGTGCTTCCGGCCACCGATTCTTTAACCCCTGGCCGGTCGGCTTTCGGCTACCACTCTCTAGAGCCGTGCTTCCTGCCAAGATCAGTCTTCGAGTCTCGTGGGTACCTCTCAGGTCCTGTCTCACCTCTCCTCCTCACCCTTGGTGCCGCCACGCCGGTCCTGCCACGCTAGTCCTGGTGCAGTCGCTCCCACTGGCCTCCGGGTTGTCTCTTGTTTTTATCTCACCCCTCTGCTGCCCGGGCACTTCCTGGTTTCATCTCTCTGCCCACCACAAAGGGCCTCCAGGCTCTGGCTTAGGTTGGCCTCTCTCTTGATACTTCCTGGGCCATCCAGTACAGCTCTGCAGCGATGGGAACAAAAACTGTGTCTACACCAGCCAGGACAGTAGCCACTAACCACACGTGGCGAATGAGCACTTGAAACGTGGCCAGTGCAGCTGAGGCACTGAACTTCTATTTTTGTTTAATTGTCATTACATTTAAATGGCCACGTGTGGACAGCGGCTCCAGTATGGGGCGGGGCAGAGTAGTCCGGTCTGTGCTTGTCGTCGGTGCTCACACATCAGAGACCCTGGCTCTGTCTTTGGAGCGTCAGTGCAGAGACATGTGATACATCTATTTGGATGGCTCGCAGATCTCAGACACAGCGTGAATCTGAGCTGCTCAGCCTTGCCCCTGCCCGGGCCTGCCGTGTTCCCCTCACTTTGTACTTCCTCAGCTAGGAACATGGCGGTCTCACACCTCCTCGCTTTGCTTGTCAAGTCCTGTGTTTTCCCTGCTAAATATCTTGCAAAACCCATATACACTCGTGCACACATGCATGTACGTGTACGCACACGCATGCAAATACATGTAGGTGAACACACACACACACACACACACACTTCTATGCGTTCGCTGCCATTCTTCTGGTGCAAACTGGCGGCCTGATGGAGTATTCCAGCTGCCTCTCCTCCCCTCCTCCTCCTGCTTCAGACAGCATTGTTCATATCCTCTAGCTGCCGCATAGTTCCTGTGCCCTACAACTCACCTGTTTGGAGTGTAGGATTCTGTGGGGTTTACTATGCCCACAGTCACGTGGTTATCACCACAATCCATTTAGAGCCCAGAAAGGAACACTATGCCCTTTAGGTGTTACCCCCAAACCTCCCATGCCCCCCAGCTCCAGGCAGCCACCAACTACTTGGTGTTTCTACAGACCTGCCCATCCCAGACATTGCATGGGAAGGGACCGTGCGATCTCTTGTGTCTGGCTCTTCTCACTTGGCAGGAGCTCTGGATGCAGCAGCCCCTGCCCTGGCCTCTCTGTCTTTCCCTGCTGCCTTCAGCCCACTCTCTTGAGGGCAGACGTTTGTCCCAGTCCATCTGCTTCTCTGGGACTGCGCAGAGAGGAGCAGAGCTGGGGCCTGCTGTGCACGTACCTGGGGTCCTCACCATGCCCCCACGCTGGCCCCTCCCACAGCGTGTCCTCTGCCCTGTGTACTGGGTCTGTGGACTCCTAGCTGTGTGGTTTGTTAGCCTTGGTGTTGATTAAGTTACTTCATCTCTGAGCCTGTTTCCTTATTTGATAAATGGAGTTTAAAGCATTGCTTCGTACCGCTTGTCACGCCCTGGCTCCCACAGAGTGCCCTGGTTGCTTGCTGCTGGGGGCGATGCGCGGGCCCCGCCTGGCTCCCTGAGGGTCCTCGTGTCCTTGGCCATTCACAACGCACCTGTTAGGAAGTTCTAGGTCAATGCCGGCCAGTGTGGTGGCTGTGTGGTGTACAGTAGCTGATACATGGACTGTGTCTGAGCTCTGTAAACGAGGACTGAAAGAAAAAAATGATTGCATACATTGTGCTCAAGAAATGGGAAGCCATGTATGTGACTTTCAGCTTCCGTGTCCGTTCGGCGTCCTTCACAGACTCTCGTTTTTGTTGGTAGGCAGCCTTGCCGTCTCTGACAAACCCTCCTTCTCTAAGTCCCATCCGACGGAAGGGAAAGGAGAAAGAACCCGGAGAGCCAGCCTCTGTGCCCTTGAGCCCCAAGAAAGGCAGTGAAGCCAGTCCAGGTATGAAGTGACGACGGGGAGGGGCGGGGCGGGGCTGGGGCGCCATCTGTATCACCGAGATCACATTCATGCCCAGGTTAATGTCATAGCTTGGTAGGTTTTGGAAATAAAATACACAGCAGTGAAGCCAGAGAAAGAGTTTCCCTGGAATGGTTTCAGATATTAAATATTAATTCCTAAATGTGTACAGACCACATTCTAGTCTTGAGTGTCATTCTGTGTCACATGGCAGTCTGTGGGCCGCCGGCCCCTAACAAGCGGTCCTGCCTGCTGTCCTCCCTGCCCCACTTCTCTCTGCAGAGGAGGGGTGGAAAGGACCCCGATTTCAGTCAGGGAGCAGTGTAGATGGCTGGGAACAGAGCTAGCGGATGAAGGAGTTGGTCTGACATGTGAAGACTCTGAAGATGGAAGTGCTAACTGGGGAACAATCATCTGAGCAAGCGGAACCTGAAAAACTCAGATGCATGGAGGGGCTTCCACACCTGGGAGAGCCTCAGAACGGAGGGGCCAGGGTTTGCATGGGAGCCTGCGGCTTCCGCCAATTGGCTGCCAGGGGCGGGCTCAGGAGGGCTTAGGCAGAGCGGGAGGCGACCCGTGTTGTCAAGATCCCACCAGACCCGTTGGCACGTCTCACGGCACCTGGGGCAGTTGTGACTCTCCCACGAGACATGACATTAAGGCTTTTGAAAAGTACTGGTTTCTGAGGACTGACTGGAGCACCACAGGGAGCTTTACCAGCTTTGAAAGCTTGCGAACTTACAAATGGAATTTAGTACATCCCTGCTCGTCTTCCTGGTGGGTTAAAGAAACTCAGGGCTCCAAGTCAAAAATCTTTAAGATTCGAGGAGAATGGTTTTATTTAGTGCTTGGCATTTTAACATTTAATATTGGTTTCATGACAGCATGTTTGCCCTGTCCAGTCTCTAAGCGTGTTGCTGCGTACAGGGCCCCTGGGCCACACTGGCCAGGCTCAGCCCTGCCGCGATGCTGGGAGCCTCAGGGTCTTTGAGGCCATGTGGGGGCTGGAGGCCACCAGCTGCCTGCTCCTCTGATGCGCAGACAGACAGCCAGACCATGACAGTCAATAGTGTTACGCTGCTGTTCTTCTTTCTCATCTTATTTTATTGTTTTGGGGAGATACTCAGATTTTGTTTATGTTTATTAGTCAATTTCTTATTACTTCTGATTAATAAAGTCAGAGGAAGAATTTGAATTTTATTCTGTTAGAGTACCTTTAAAAAACTGTTATTGCCAGTAATCTCTTAAGCTTGGCGAGTGTGTACTTTTTTTTTTTTTAAAGATTTTATTTATTTATTTAACAGAGAGAGACAGCCAGCGAGAGAGGGAACACAAGCAGGGGGAGTGGGAGAGGAAGAAGCAGGCTCCCAGCGGAGGAGCCTGATGCGGGGCTCGATCCCATAACGCCGGGATCACACCCTGAGCCGAAGGCAGACGCTTAACAACTGCGCCACCCAGGTGCCCCACGAGTGTGTACTTTTGAGCTCTAAGTGTATTTTGTGTGTGTTTTAAAGCCTCTCGACAATCTGACGCCCCAGGGCCTGTTACAGCGAATAAGTCCTCATCGCTGGGGAGTTTCTGTCACCTTCCTTCGTACCTCAAATTGCACGACGTCCTGAAAGCTACTCACGCCAACTACAAGGTATGGCTCCTTTTGTGAAAATTCGCACAAATTTCTGATAGGTTGTGGGTCTCTTTCTTACGATTTATAGCTCGTGTACGCGTATAGATGGGCGTACAGATAAGTCTGTGCAAGTTAGTGGTTTCTTCCAGTTTGTCTTTCAGCTTCGTTTATGATAGCTCTCATCATATAAAAATTGGAGCAGCGATCTCTGTGTGGTTTGTTGGTGCTGTGTCTGGGCTTCCCTGGGTTGCCCCCACAGTCAGAGATGTGCTGGCAGGACTCACGGGCCTCGGCGTGTACGCGGTCTCACAGCTGGGATTTTGTACCGCCGTGTGGGAAGGACATACAGGCATGGTCTACAGGAATCCCGTGCAGGCTTGCTGTGTTCTCTCTCCCACACTTGTCCCCTAGCCACGGAGGCTTCTCTGCCTGACACGAAGCAAAACCCCAGGCTCGCAGAGGAATGCAGGTGTGCAGCCTAAATATGGGGTTCATTCCGATACTCCAGGCATGGGACACAGCTAGCAGTGCAGGGAACTGTCGGCTGGCCAAGTGCGCAGGCACCCCCAGGGGCTGACCTTACAAACAGTTTTCTGGAGGGAGAGCGGTCTGCTCCGTCGACTCTTCTGCACAGGTGTGTTTCGTACTTTGGGCTTTTTCACGCTGACACAATGAAGGAAGACTCTCCCATGGTTTCTCTTAGGGCTTTTCATTGGTTAGCTATCTGCCCAGTTGCCCCCAGCACTGTTTCCCAAGTAAGCCATTTTTCCTGCACTGATTGATCTGAGATACAAGCTCTACCAGATACTAAATTCTGATGGGTCTGTATTTCATTTACTGTTTGGTGACGTCAGTCTGCCCGTCTGTTCATCTCTTAGAAGCACACATGCCCATTATGTAGCTCCATGGTCCATTTTTGAGGTGGTCACTTCCACCATTCTACTTTAGAATTTTTTCTTGATATTCCTTTATTTTTGCATGTGGATACTAGAATAAGCTAATCTAGTTCTAAAGACTATTTCCACTGGGATCAGGTTAAATTTGTAGATTAATTCAGAGAGAACTGATACCTTAGATGTTAAATACACCTGTCCGGAGTGTGGGATGCTTATTTATTAAAACCTTCTTGTATGTGCCTCAGATGTACATAAAGTTTAAAGAATTTTAAAAAGAATTTTTAAAGATTATTTCACATAGATCTTGTCTATTTCTTGATAAATGTGTCCCCAGATGGTCATCATCTTTTGTTACTGATATGTCTCAGTTTTTTTGAAAACCATCTATAAACCATATCTGGCTTCTTTTCTGAAGGATATTGATAATTTTGAAAGATGCAAATCTTCAGCCATGTTTTGCAGCTGAGTCAGAAGCTCCTTTTAGCCTGTGTTTCTCATGTTACCCACCCAAGTAGCAGGGGGCACGTTGGAAATCCTGCACAGAGAAGGAGTTTTTTTCTGCCTGTTCTCAACTCCTGTCTCGGGTCCTGGGGCCCTGTTGATGCTCTTGGCATCTGCTCTGTCCTTATCATTTCCCCTCCAGGACCTCTTGGGCTCCACTCTGTGCCCCGTGCCCCGTGGCTCCCCAGTATCTCGGATGCCCGCCTGGTTGGCGTGTTTGGAGTGCCTGGCACATGTGAGATCCGTCACACTCTCTCTCCATCTGCTTCTTTCCTCCTCCCGAGCAACCGTGTGTGTGGCCCTCCATTCTGGCTCTGCCGTCAGCTCCGCTCCACGCCCCATGGCCCTGTTTCTCACCTGTGACCTCTGTTCTTAAAGATAGGCCTTCCTGTGCACACTCCCCTCGCCCCCTCGTCCTGCCCTGCCTGCTGGAGGTGAGCCCCTTCACTCCCGTCCCTGTGGGACGTGGCCCCACTCATCCTTCCTCAGCCTGTCCAGCCCCTCCTGGTGACACAGAGCAGCCTCGGCACTTGGGCCTGCCTGGTAGTCCTCTTCCGTGTGTCTTGCCTGCCGTCCTCCCCCTTGGCCCAGAAAGTGCTTTCTCTCTCATCATGGGCGGCCTCGTCTGACTTCACGGAGCAGGTTCCTTTCTCTGTTGCAGAATTTTGCAGGGTTTTTGCCAGCTTTTATTTTCATAGTTGATCTCTCCCCTTCCCCCTTGTTCTTTCACATTATATCTTTGTACCTGACCCCTTCTCTCAGTCTGTTAAATAGGGGAGTTGCATAATTTAATTCAGTTGGGCCCTGTAGAATCCTAATTTAATCCTTGTTAAGATGAATTTAATGTTTTGCTGTAGCCAGACTGAATGGCAGGTTCTGGATTGGATAATGATTCCTCGGGGATACTAATATATGTAGAGCAAGTTGTGTATTTTGTATCTTTGATTTGGTGCTTATCAGATACTGGTTATAATGGACATTTCCTTTTTTCCGTCATGATAGAAGCTCAAAACTTAGTTCTTTCAGAAGTATCAACATAAGTTGGCAGATGCTTCTGAAAGGTGACAGTGTTATATCTTATCTGCAAGAGGGGTTTCCTTTCCAGGGCATTTTCCCAGTGCCAACAGCAAACCAAACAGCCCAAAATGCTGTGTGTGTAGGGTTGCATAGCGGGACGCCTCTCACCACACCGCAGCGTGTGTCTTTGTTGCAGGTGACAGGCGGAACGGTGCAAGTAATCCTGTGTTCTTTTCCTCCACCTTCCCAAGGTTACCTTGGATCTTCAGAACAGCACCGAAAAGTTTGGGGGCTTTCTGCGCTCTGCCTTGGATGTTCTCTCTCAGATCCTAGAGCTGGCGACGCTGCAGGACATCGGGAAGGTGTGTGTTTCATTTCTTGTCATTGAGCTGTAGTCGGCGCGTGGGCCTGTGGGGTGGAGCCCCGCCGTCCAGGCACGTTCAGAAGGCAGTAGCAGCTTGAGAAGCTTCTGTGGCCCCTGCAGCCACGTCATAGCACCTGACTCTGATGCTTGTCTGAGCTACTCAGATTGGGGGTGTTCTACCTCTCTCCTCTTTTCAGTTTTTTTCTGTATGTTAGTTTAGACCCAGTTTATTTTAGAATACAAGTGGGTTTAAACTATGGTGACAGTCACTTTGTTTTCTCCTTTGACCTTCGTAAGCAGAAAGGGGGACAACAGACTGGGTGAGGGTGCATGTCTGGCTCCTTTGGTGCTGTGGTGCCGGGCCCCGTATGCCCTCCCCTCGCCTTACAAGGAGGTGCTCAGACACACAGAGAGTTCAAGGAATTGTGTGGTGAGCGCCCCTCTCCAGTGTCCCTGCACCAGGGCCTTGACCGTGTGTGTCCACCTGCCGGCTCCGGGGGTGTCTTACTCTCTGACGGGTTGCAGGGTGAGCCGCGGGTAGCTCCGCCTTTAAATATGTCTCTCTGTCAAGTGAAGTTCATTTGTTTTTATTTCTCTAAATCTTTTATTTGGCTCGTTAAAGCTTACCTAGTTTTTGTGATTACATACGGGATTCTGTTTCTTTTAAAGTTCTTGTGCTTTTTTCATGTCTGTTCAGTGCGTGCACTTGTTTTTTTTTACCAGCTAGTGTCCTGTTCTAATTGACACTCAGTTGTCCCTCAGAGTGAAACTTGTCAGAACTCTTCCTGATACGGCCTTCCTCGTGAGACCCAGCCAGCCGCCCTGCCCAGGCTGTGCTTCTGCGCCCACGGCGCTCTCTCCCTGTAGGGTCATCGGTCCTGGCGACCCATTGCTTTTCCTCTCTCACCAACAGGTCTTGTGGCCTGCGGTCTGTGTGCATGTAACACGTTGCAGCAAAATGGGAAATAAAACACATTTTAACTTTGAATGTTAGGTATACTGAGATAAAAACCATCTACATGGGATTTTTTAAATAATAAAATTTTCATTTTTCTTGCAATTCAGATGACTTTGTAGTTTTCGTTTTTTCATTTTTTCATTTTCCAGGAGTATGGTTTCTTTCTTTCTTTTTTTTTTTAGTGACCGCCACATAGACAGAGTTGTTCTCTAGGGGCAGCCGGTGAATTCATCCAGTGTTGCATTTATCCCGATATGTGAAAGTAAACGATGAAGTCACAGTCTGAGGAAGCTCGGCATTAGGGCGTCTTGATACTCCTGAAAACAGGATATGCTTATATTTCTTCTCTTTTAAAGGTGTGTGTGTGTAATGACTTCATCTCTGAATATCCTTGCGTCCGCAGCAGGACTGACTGGGTGTTGCAGCCTCTTGCCTTTGTCTTGACAGATAGAGACAGTTTGCTCCCCTCTACTTGCCTGTTGTTCTGAGTTGATCTGTTTTACTGTTTGATGACAGAGACCTGTTTCAGCTGCAGTTTTGGCTTTTCCTTGTCGGTGCTGTGGGAGCCTCTTCTACTTAACTGCTGAATCTCCGTTCCCAGTCTTTTCGATGAGAGTACGTAGTAGAAGCCCCCCAGGGTTTTCTTTGCACGTGGGCACTTGCTGGGTGTGAGGCGTCTCCTTGGCCGGTCAGTGTGAGGGCTGGGACCCTCTGCTGCCAGTCACGACTGCCCAGCTGGGGGTATGTGTGTCCAGGAGCCCAGGTGGCAAGGTCAGGGTGCAGACCCACAAACTGCTGCTTGTGATTTTGCTGTGGTTGAGGCGGCAGGCGCCTCAAGAAGACGCAGCGTTGCTGCCGTGCACGTGCCGAACACGCTAAGGGCACACGCTGGACACAAGCTGGACACGCACTAGACACGTGCTAGACACGAGCTTGACACACTCTAGACACGTGCTGGACACGCACTAGACACATGCAGGACACGAGCTGGACACGCACTAGACACGCGCTGGACACGTGCCGCCTCCAGCACCGGGGCCCTAAGCCCCACACACAGCTGGGGCGAGGGGATGCCCCCTGCAGATTGTACCAGCAGCTTTTCCTCAGGTTTCAGTGAGTTTCTCCGATCATAGCAGGTGAAGGCAGAGACTTAGAATCAAAATAGAGCTCTTTCCTTGTGTTTTTCTAAATACTAAAACTGGGATGAAAAATAATCCTAATTTTAATAATAATAATAACAATTCAAATGATTCTCTGATTTTCCCCTTTTCTAGACCTTGTTTATTCCATTCCGTTTTTATGTCACTGAAATGTGCTTTTGTTTGGATATTGGTGTTTTCTTTGGGCAGCCCTCATGCACATTTTCCACATAACTCCTTACGGCTCTCTGTGTGGTTACTGTGTTTTCTCTGGCTTCTGGACGCTTGACTGGTTTTCATGATTTGATTTTGATGTGTGTCCATGTGATTTCCCTTAGGTTTCTTGTGCTTGCTTGGGCTGTTGAACTGAGATCTCTGGCTTCATAATTCTCTTCAAGTTTGGGAAATTTGGGGCCATTATTTCTTCTGGTATCTTTTCTGGCCTTTCCCACTGCTTTTTCTTCTCTGCTAAGGGGATTCTAATTACCTGCATATTTGGATCCTTGAGGTTGTCCTGTACGTGGCTCACTGAGGCTCCTCTCAGTGTTTTTATGGTTTTCTGTCTTCACTGCATCCCGTGGATTCCATTGCTCAGGCCTTTGAGTCTCATCCTCTGCAATGTCTGAACTGTTAGCCCATCCCGCGCACTTTCATCACCAATGCAGTAGTTTTATCTCTGAAAGTCTGATCTGGGTCTTTATTTGAATCTCCTATGTCTCTACTTAAGTTTTTGAGCACATAGGATATACCTTTGTAATGACTTTTAATGTCATCTCGGCTAATTCTAAAGTCCTGTCCACTCCAGATCAGTTTTGATCGATTGATTATACTCTATTAGAGATCATGTGTTCCCGCCTTTCTGCCCGGTTGTCTTTGACTGGGTGCCAGGCACTCCTGTGCTCCGTAAACGTTCGAGAGCTTCATTCTGAGACAGGTTAATGTGGGAGTTCACTCTTGGGTCTTGCGTTTGCGATGTTCAGTGGGTTAGAGCAGTGCTCAGTCTGGGGCTGTTTCCACGATGGAGGCAGGGTGCCCCATGAGTTCCTGTTCCCCCCGGTTTGGCAGGGAACAGGAACTGTCCTTAGCCGTCCGTGGGTACCAAGCACTGCCCTGTAACCCTTTCTGGTGATTCTCCCTGGCCTCGGGAGGGGGGCGGCTTCCTCACACACCGTGTTGACCGATGCCCTGCCGACTCCCCGTATCTCCAGAGCCCTCTCTGGGCAGCTGTCTGTGTGGCGAGCTGCCCTGTGAACCCTCGCTGCTTCAGCTTCCCTGGACTCCCAGCTCCTTCTGACGTGGGGGTCTCTGGGCTGGGCTGGGCCTCGACCTGGAAAGTCTCCCAGGGCAGTGGGCCAGTGCCATGCGGGGCTCGCTGCGTTTGTCCCCGCCCCTCAGGTTAGTGTCCTTCAGTCCCTGCTGTTTGGCGTCTTGTCCCCGCGATTGCACACAGCGTCTGACGCTGCTTTTGGTTGTTTGAGTGGAAGGTATACATGGGCCCGACACCATGTTTTGCCAGAAGTGGAAGTCTGTATTCCACTGCATGTTGGCGCCTGTGCTGGGGCGCGTTCCTGGTGCTCTGTGTGCTGCCTGAGGCCACCATGGCCTCCTTCCTTGCCAGTTTTCAGTGCCTCTTGCAGTGTTTGGTGCCACCAGGTCCTCCATGCATGTTGGTTAGAAGATGTGGTCCTTTGCTAGATAGACCGTGATCTGGAAGCTCTAGTTGTAATTCTTCAGTTGGTGTTGATTAGACACCAGCTGTGGGCTAGTAAAACCCAAAAGCAGCATGTAGTAGATCAGCCCTGCAGAATACAACTGTGAATGCTCAGAGTCTAATTTTTTTTTTTAAGATTTTATTTATTTATTAGAGAGTTAGTACAAGCAGGGGAAGGGGCAAAGGGAGAAGCAGGCTCCTCGCTGAGCAGGGAGCCTGATGCGGAACTCGATCCCAGGACCCTGAGATCATGACCTGAGCCGAAGGCAGACGCTTAACCGACTGAGCCTCCCAGGCATCCCTCAGAGTCTAATTTGAGTAAATCAGAATATTAAAAATACATGGTCCTTTTATTTGAAACCAACAAAAGTCTGTTGTTTTTTAGTACAGGAAACTGTCCCAAACAAGGGAAGTAAGAGGCAGTCTGGTTGGTGTGAATTCCAACCCCGCTGACAGAAGCAACGGCTGGTGACCCTGTAGGCACTGAGGTGTTGGGCCGTTGGCGCCGAGCGCCTGGACTGGTGGCATCCTGAGAGTTCGTGTCTTCATCCTTCTCAATGTCCCAAGAGGACATCAGGTGCCCTGATCTCGTTTTTCAGGGTGGTAAAAGTAGTTTGTGAGAGCAGTCGTGTGAAGGCCGTGATTTTGGTCATTTTTGCAGATTGCTAGAAGACACCTGTAGGGCGTTTTGTAGCAGATCACACAGTGCATGGGTCTTATGTTCGGCTGGACGTCCGCAGGGCTTCTGAGTCCTCTGTGCGCTCTGAATTCCTGCCCGGGCCACAGGGAGAGTCGATACTTGCTGAGCAGTTAGCTCCCGAGCAGGCGAGCGAGTGAGCGAGCGGCGGTAGTGCACGGTAGACAGGCCGCAGGGAGCTGCTTGGCTGTCCGTGGTTTCTGCCGACTTCGTTCACCACGACAGACCGCAAGCTTCCTCTGGTGTTGCCTGACACTCATGAGTTACGCGGGAGCTGCCTCGTGTCTTTGATGTGTGTCCAGGGCTCACGGCCACAGGAAACCCCCTGGGCGTCACTTACTCGGCGTCTTACTGCTTACTCTTCCGCAGTGTGTGGAGGAGATCCTCGGGTATCTGAAGTCCTGTTTCAGTCGAGAACCAGTGATGGCAACTGTCTGCGTCCAGCAGGTAAGAAAGTCCTTTCCTGTCCTGCCCTTCAAAGCCCCAACTCCGGCTAGGAGGGCACAATGCTGCTTGTCACTTAGAAGGTGGCACTGGGGGCGTGTCCGGCAGCCCTGCGTCCCGCATGGGCCCATTCCGTGACTGGGCAGAGGGGTCCCCTTCCCACTCCGCTGCAGGAGGAGGATGCCCGTCATCACTGGAGACGGCAGCTGGACTCTCGCTAAGAACCGCCCTCTTAGTGTCCCTCCAGGGTTTTGTTTGCAATGCTGGGTCTTGCTGAGAATCAGTCAAGTCGAGGCTCCGAGGTTCTTCTTTACACCTTACACGCTCTTCACCACAGTGGTCTCATGCGGTGTTGGTGACAGTTCTCAGCGAGGATCTCAGTCTGAATTTTTGCTCATGTGCCCGGTTAGCTTTCGCTGGGTGGACTCTGCCTGGGAGACGTTCTGTGTGTTGTTCACACTGTGTTAAGTCAGGTGCTGACGGCTTCAATTCTCTCTAGCTGTTGAAGACTCTCTTCGGGACAAACTTGGCCTCCCAGTTTGATGGCTTATCCTCCAACCCCAGCAAGTCTCAAGGCCGAGCACAGCGTCTGGGCTCCTCCAGCGTGAGGCCGGGCTTGTACCACTACTGCTTCATGGCTCCGTACACCCACTTCACCCAGGCCTTAGCCGACGCCAGCCTGAGGAACATGGTGCAGGCGGAGCAGGACCACGACACCTCAGGGTAACCTCCAGCTGTTCTGGCCGGGGCAGTCGTGTCAGGGAGGCATCTTTGGTAGACCCATGACAGAGCGAGCGGTGAACAGTTTGTAAAAAGTAAAATGAGCCATGTCTTCTCATATTCTGCCGTGTCCAAAGAACTTTGGAAGGTGTGATTGTTACCAAGATGCTGGAGGCATGGCCCTGCCTTCTAAGAAGTGTGTGGTCCAGTGAGTAGGATGGCGCGTGGGGGATCGTGCTGGCGCGGGGACACCAGGCCCCCTGTCTGGGAGGCAGCCGGGCTGTGGGGCCGCCGGCGCTCCGGTGTGCGACGTGCTGGCACGCTGACCGCAGGGGCCGGGCGGGGCGGCACCTCTCAGGTCTGCACTCCATGAGAGCACGGCGTCCACGTGGCCGGGTGGTGCTAGCGCCTGAGCGTGTGTGAAGGACACGGGAGCATCTCCTGTGACAGCGCTTTGCGTTTTATGACCTCGTGGCTAAAAGCCTCCATTTAAATTGATGATTGTGTTTTGATGCCTGGAATATAGTCGTTGCTTCAATTCACGTGATTATTAGCAGATGTTTAGGTGCCACTGGGTGTAGTAACAAGAGAATTCCGTGTTTTTCCTTTTACATAAGTAGTGATAAAACAGCTGCAGTTAACGTGCTAGAATCAGAAACCAAGGGAAATGCCCTTGTTCCAGGCTCTACATAAAGTTGGTGGCATACTCACTATATATCCAGTTCAGGAATAAATCTCTTCAGTACTTTGTTTAATAATATGGGGTATAAATAAAAAAGTAAGGAAGCGTGTGTGTGTGTGTGTGTGTAACTGTCATCTAACTTCATGTGTGTTTCTTGAAAAGCATGTATAATTAACGTGAATATTTAAAGAAAATTTTTTCCAAGAAAATCAAGTGAGACCTTTGGAATCACTGACTTTTTCAAGTGGGCGTCCCCTTTCTGGCCTCACTGCAGCCTGGGCTGGGGGGTGGTGGGTTTCCTGCGCAGGCGCACTCTCTCTGAGCGACTGCTGCCCGAGACAAGGCTTGGGCCAAGCTGCTGCCCACTGCGGTCCCGGCACAGCCCCACTGTCTGTGTTAAAGAGTAGTGGGTCCCGCTGTGTGTGGCCCCCCATGCCCTTGCTGACTCGGAGTGTGGCTGGGAACCCAGGACAGGATTTAAGGCCACGCTTTGCTCTGTTTTTTCCATCGAACAGGTGGTTCGATGTGCTTCAGAAGGTATCTACCCAGTTGAAGACCAACCTCACGAGTGCCACTAAGAATCGCGCGGATAAGGTGAGCGGGAGGTGGCAGGTTTTGGTGCTGGAAGGGGCGCTGGAGCTCAGCACTTCCCGGGTCAGCTGCTTGAAGTTGTCAGTTGAAGACTGATGCATGGATTTGCTCTTTCTTTTTTCGTAGAATGCTATTCATAACCACATTCGTTTGTTCGAGCCGCTGGTCATCAAAGCTTTAAAGCAGTACACGACGACCACGTCCGTGCAGCTGCAGAGGCAGGTTTTGGACCTGCTGGCCCAGCTCGTTCAGTTACGGGTCAATTACTGTCTTCTGGACTCAGACCAGGTTTGTCACGTTCGGCTTCCATCGCCGCTGTTCGTAGTCAGTACAAGTCACCTGTGAGACCCCGAAGTCTGCCTTCAGCAGCCGTGCTGCCGCTGCTACCTGGCGGGCTGGCTTTGGGGTGGCCTTTACTCGCATGTCAGGTCTTTCTGTCCACTCACCCTCCTCGCCCCAAGATGAGTGTGTTTAAATTGTAAGATACAATTAAGACTTTCTGTTTGGGGGGGCATTTTTGCAAAATGCAGGGACTTATTTTGAACAGGTTATCAATTACGACATCTAGTTTCAAACAAGCTGACGTCAGCACACGTCGATAAAGAGGAATGTGGTCTAAGGGAGCAGTAGTGCCATGCCCCGAGAGGCCCTCCTGGTGCCTGTCTGGCCAGCCCAGTGTTGACACTCCTGGCCAGGTGGGTCTCAGCTGTGGGGAAGCGCTTCTGGAGTCCCAGCCCCTCGGGGCACCGGCCAAATTCACTACAGATGAAGTTGCCTATGGGTCATGGAAATGTGACTGTCATTGCTGGGCCATGACCTCGGGCTCTTTTCCCGAGTGAGGTGGGAAATGTTTTGTAGACACTGTGTGTCTGTAGATCCTGTCGGCACCAGCACTCACCTGAAAGGATCTGTTGCCCAGAGAAAGGAGGAAACACATTCAGGATGCTCATCTCCCCACCAGCGGTATTGGGGGGCCATCTTTGGATGGAGGGGGACTTGAAGGACCAGGCTTCCTGGTGGCTGACATTGGGACTCATCCTTCTTTTGCCAAATTATCAGAAGAATGTTGTCCAGGAGGGCACTCCCTTCCTTAGGGCAGATGCTTGCTGGAGGACGGTTAGGGATGTCATGCTCTTTCCTCTGATGCAGAGGTCTTGGTGGGGAGAGGCCTCATCTGAAGCCTTGGGTGGTGATGGCCCAGAGGGAGGCAGATGCATGCTGACTGGGGTGTGAGGAGTAAGGAGGCCCTAAGGGCTTTCCGGGCAGAAGCCTGGGCCCACAGCAAGGGCTGCTCTGGGGAACAGAGCCACCGACTCCACCCAGGGTTGCACCCCACCATCTCCTCAGCGTCCAGTTGTGGCTCCTCACAGGCACAGCTGATGTTCTCCCGCGGAAGTGAGAGGCTGCTCTCTTCCTGGGCTGCCTTCAGGGTGATCGCATTCTCTCCTTAGTCTTTCTGCGTAGGCTCTCTTCTCAGAAGTGGTGTGATTTTTGTTGCTTCCTTGTGTCTTACTAAAATCTCCACCTGACATGGACGTGGAGAGAGGCTGGCCTCAGAGCTCCAGCAAAGCCGCCTCCCAGCCACCACTTCCATGGTGCTGCTGGCCTTTTCTTGCCGTGAGTGCTCTGGCCTCACATTTGTCGGATTTGCTCTTATCGCTCAGGGCCCTTTCTCCCAAGCCCTGAGGGTTTCAGTACGATGACAGCGGAAAACAAGAACAGGCAGACCATTTAATTCAGCTCCCATCATGATTTGTGGAGCACCTGCTCTGTGTTTGCGTCGTGCCCGCGGGTATGTAAGTTCAGGCTTGAGGCTGGGAGAGCACAGGTGCTTGGAACAGAGTTGGATGCAGAACTGGCTCTAAGTCAGTCCTGAAGTGCGGCCTGTGCCCTCTTGGTCCCCTTCCCCGTCGGACGGCAGCCCCCTGCATTATCTCCTTTGAAAGTCAGGGTGTGGGAGGAGCAGGTGGACTGACGAGGGCATCTTCTTACGAAGCCAGTGTCGGGGCATCCGTGCGGCTTGGTGTGTTAGCTGGAGTGAGCCGGGCCCTGGATGTGTCTTTGCGGGACTGCTCGGTGTCTCCTGGAACACGTGGTCTGTTTTTCCAGAGCTCCCACCCCTCCGTTTCATAAAGTGTCCTGAATTATCTAGTCTGACAGTACGTCTGAGTTCATGTATACACACAAGTTTATCTGCTGCCAGGAACATGTTAAAAATTGACACAAGTAAGTAGGGAGAAAAGTAACCTGTTTACATGTTTCAGTTACTGATGTGAAAATTTTATTTTCCTGCTTGTAGGTGTTTATTGGATTTGTGCTGAAGCAGTTTGAATACATTGAAGTAGGCCAGTTCAGGTAATGGCGTTTCGTTCTTTTAGACTTTTTGTCCTTATTATGCACTTACATGTGATTGTAGATTATTAAGATGAACATTTACTTTAAAGGATTGTTAAGCATTTTTGCTAGATTTTTTTTGAGTGGAACTCTGATTAACTCCATGTGTGTTTTTATTTCTCTTAAAAATTGATAAGTGTCTCAAGACTGGTTTAGAGAGAGTTCTGCATCTGAAATTAGACGTGTCAATTTTCACATTTCAGAGCATTGAATTATGATGACAGACTGCTAAATGCAGTCTCTTCCATTGGAATGCTGATTTTTTTTTTGAACTTCATAGAGTTTAGAACATGTTTTAGATGTGGCTGTCTTCAGTAACGGTGGTTGTCCGCTTTCCTGATGGGGTTTACCGCTCTCCCCTGCTGGGCAGTAAAGCCATAATACTCTCTCCTGTGCCAGTGACAGGCGTGTAAGTGTAGTTCCTGAGATGAGATCTCTTCCGTGTCTGAACTGCAGCGGACCCTTGACCAACATGGGTCAGGGATGCCGACCCTCGCATACTCAGAAACCCGCATTTAACTTGTGCCTCCCCAAAAGCTAACTACCAGGACCCTGCTGTTGACCAAAAGCCTCATGGGTAACGTCAGCAGTTGACTAACTCATATTCTGTACGTTAACATGTATTGTCTATATTCTTACGGTAACGTGAGCCAGAGAAAAGAAAACCGTGAGGAAGGTAGTATGTATTTATAGTGTAGTATTGTATTTATTAAAAAACCCCTGCATATGGGGCTCAAACTCATGTTGTTGGGGGTCAGCTGTCCTTGGTAAGTGCGGAAACACAGTGAGGAAAGATGCGTTCTCAGGGTCCCTTGGGTCCAGAGACCCAGGACTTTCTTAATCTAATTAGGTGACATTTTGCCTGTGTGATTTGAGACAAGTTACTTTTTCTCCTTTGAGTCTCAATTTCTTCAACTGAAGAGAGAAGGGGCAGGAGGAGAACTAAGAAGACTGTACCTCGGGGCATCCAGTGCGTTGGGTGCTTTCTGGGGGCTTGCCCTCAGCCCTCCCCATCCATCCCTGTCTCCCCTTTCTTTTCTCCCCTCATTCCCTCCCCTCACTCTCCCCACTCCCTCCTCACCCCCTTGCTCTGTCCCTTTCTCTTTTGCTCTCAATTGGGAATCATGAGTAATTTCATGTTGTTTATATTGATTATGTATCTTAATTTTAAAAGGAAGTATCTAAATGGATGTTTTTGTTTCTAGGGAATCAGAGGCAATTATTCCAAACATCTTTTTCTTCCTGGTATTACTGTCTTACGAACGCTATCATTCAAAACAGATCATTGGAATTCCTAAAATCATTCAGCTCTGTGATGGCATCATGGCCAGTGGGAGGAAGGCTGTGACACATGGTAACGGGACAAACCTTTCCCTGTGGTCGTCAGTAATGATGTGCTGGACAGTGTTAGTCCTCATTACACCAACTTCCAACTGTGTCCACGGCTGCTCTGTGCTTTGTAGCTCTGCGTGCGTGCACGCGTGTGCATGCATGTATGTGTGTGTGTGTGTGCGCATGCATGTACGTGTGTGTACGTATGCGTGTGTGTGCGTGTGTGCATGTGTGCGTGTGTGCATGCATGTACGTGTGTGTACGTATGCGTGTGTGTGCGTGTGTGCATGTGTGCGTGTGTGCATGCATGTACGTGTGTGTGCACGTACGCGCGTGTGCATGTATGTACGCGCGTGTGCATGCATGTATGCGTGTGCATGCATGTATGCGTGTGTGTACACACGCGTATTGCTTAGAGATGTCACAAAAGAGAGAGAGCTGCCCCTGTTTACTCTCAGAAGCTTATAATCTGAGATAAAAACACAAGAAGCAGTAAGGGGATCTGAGTACAGATACAATTTGACATAAACACTCTTATCTAATGACATGAAACACAAGAAACTGAAAAACCCACCTTCTGCAGGGACACTTGGTTTATTGTGCGCTGGTATGGGAAGGAGTGGTCTGGCCTCGGCTCGGGACCTTCTGTGCTGCCCGGTCCTCTGTAGAGACTGAAGCGAGGAGCACAGCCAGTGGTCTCTCTCTAGCAGCCTCCTCTCCCCTACGCAGGGAGGTTGTGGTTTGAAGAGTAAACTGTAAATCTTTGAACTTTTCAAACTGATCTCCCAGTATTTTCCTGTTGACACCTCTCCGGCTCCGTTGTCAGCAATCAGTAGGCATTTGAACCGTGGTGGGGTTACATCCTAAGACCTTTGCAGACCCCAGATGTGAGGAGGACGCTGTGGTGTGCAGCGTTCTCTGTTCCACATGCTTGCGGTAAAGCAGGTAATATGTCGAGAGGTAGACAGACACTCAGCACCATCTGATTCTCACAGTCTCTGGAGTCGCCTTTGCCATGGCCTTACGAGGGCTGAGATTCACGCCTCGCAGAAGTTCACACTTGTACACGTATGGAATTTGGGGACCCTGGTGCAAATGTCAAATAGAAGGATGACGAAAACCCCTTAGATGAGAGGGTCTTTGTATAGAAAATCAGTGGGCAGCCAAAGCCTCATACTTTCTGTGGAGAACTTGGTCATGTGTGGAACAGTCAGCAAGTAGGCCGTGTGTGTGGGCACTGAGGGTGCGCGTGCCCAAGCGTGTTTGCACTAGGCAGACGGTGCCTTGCAGTGACGTCAGTGACATGATTGGGCCACACCCTCCCAGTGAAAGTTTCTTAGATGGTGTCCCAGTGGTGGTGATAGACTAAGGTGGTAGGCTTTGCTGTTGCGGATAAAAACAGGACTTGGGGGAAAGGCTTTATCTAAGAGAGCGAGTTATTAAAACGGCGTAGAAATCTAATACTTTATTTTCTGTGGAAGAACAGTCATCTCTGCAGGTAAATCTTTAAGTGAGTATGCATTAGAATAGAATGTTGCAACTTTAGTTATTTGGAAGACTTTAGTTTGAATTTGACTTTTGAATTTGTGTCTCTTTTTGTCAGAAATGATGTTACATCACAGACACCCTCGTTTTTGTTTTTGTTTTTTAAGATTTCACAAAATTATCAGTAAGTGTCTGAGGAAGACCCACGGCCTCCATGATGGTATACTGATAATTCGCAGGACTCGCTGATAACCCGAATTTATCCCGTGTCATAAGCCATGCACGGATTAGGGTTTTCTTATTTTTTGGACATGTGTTTTGGAGGTGTTAAGCTCTGAATGCAATGTAAATGGTTTGTGATGCCTTCTGAACCTGCCTTTTTACACCGCAGCCATACCAGCTCTGCAGCCAATAGTCCATGACCTCTTTGTACTGAGAGGAACCAATAAAGCCGATGCAGGAAAAGAGCTTGAAACCCAAAAAGAGGTGGTGGTATCGATGCTGCTGAGACTCATCCAGTACCATCAGGTGAGGGAGGTGTGGGGCCGGTCCCTGGCACTCTGTCATCTCTGAAGGCGCAGGAGGAAATGTCCTGTGGTCCACTGTCCGCTAATTAGAGGGTGATTCTCTGGGGAGATGCTAGGGAGGGATGGGCTTGCTGGGGTTTGGTCTTTAAAGCTGGATAGCCACGTGGGGAGGTCGCCTGCCACCTCGCTGACAGTCACAGGGCCATTCAAGGAAGTAAATAAGTTGGAGACTTTCTTCTCCAAAATTAACAAAAATCAGTTAATTGACATTGATCAAAATGATAGAATTCTAAAAGTGATTTTAAAAATCCCACATCTGAGGGGTGCCTGGGTGGCTCAGTTGGTGAAACATCTGCCTTCAGCTCAGGTCATGATCTTGGGGTCCTGGGATTGAGTTCCACCCTGGGCTCTGTGCTCAGTGGAGAGTCTGTCCCTGTCCCTCTGCCCTTCCCCCATCTCGTGCTGTCTCTCAAATAAAGAAATAAAATCTGTTTTAAAAAAGATCTCACATCTGCAATAATCTAAAGACTTTATTTTGTACATCTACTTCCCATATGTGAGAGTAAGTCCAGGGTCTTTTCCTTTGTACTGATTGTGGTTTTGTTTTCTGTAAGGTAGAGCAAGAATTACAGGCCGATTGTGGTGGTCTCAGTGCAGAGATTGAGCCTGTCCGGTGACGCCACTCTCAGCTTGAGTGCTTGCTGGGCCCTCACTGTTGCGTAATTCTTGGTAGCTGTTTGCCTTTGAATCTTAAAGTCATAAGCTTTTCTCATGGAAACACTTTCTTTGTGCATTCTCATTTTGGTTAATCTATGTAATGTTTAATTAAATACTTACTGTTTAATTAAATCCCATAATTACAATGAAAAGTACAAAGCACACTGGGTTGGAGGGAGGCCTGGAGAGCAGCCCGTCAGCCACATGTACTTGGGGAGCTCTTCGTCTGCTTCTTGAGAGGACAGAGAGGGTTGGCTAGCCTTTGCTGAGGAGAGTCGGAATGGAGTGCAGATCTCTGCCTTGTGGGAGAAGGGCGGGCTCTTTACAAAGTAGGCTTAGATCGGCTTGGCTCTCTTTGTAGTGAATAGGCCAGGCTGGCAGGCATTTTTGTCAACAAGTGGGTGAGAAGTATTTGCAGTTTGCACGCCCCAGGGCCTCAGTTGCAACACCCCAGATCAGCTGTTGTGGACAAAAGCTGTCCCAGCCAGTGTGTTCACGACAGGTATGGCCGTGTGCCAATAAAACTTTATTTATAAAAACAGGCTTTCAGCTGTCTCTGCTCAGAACGGATCACTCATAAGCTTGTGCTCAACCATGGGTAACTTCTGAGCGTAAGTGTGGCTCAGTAGATTAGCTCTATAAAGAGCACAGAGTTGAAATTAACGTAGACAGAAGTCAGGAGGCATCTGCAGAATAGTTCAGTCAGGGCTGTGTTTGCATTTTTCCAAAGGTTAGTATAAATTTGATTTTCTTATAGTGCCTTTTCTCTGATGGTGAAATCTTATAAATTCCATAGAAGCATAGAAGTATAATGATGGCACGTGATCCCAAGGAGTGTGCAGTTGGAGTGTGCCCCTTGCATTTTCTTCTGGTTTCCCACATGTCCCATGTCCCGGGGCCAGGGTGGCATCAGGTACATCAGACCCTCATGGGGGATCGTGTTTGCATCCTGGAGTCCTCCTGCTGCAGGAGTCCCAGTGCAGCAGGCAGGCTCGTGTGCTGGGAGGCCCTGACCTGCCCCCATCCCCTCCGTCCCCTGCAGGTGTTGGAGATGTTCATCCTGGTCCTGCAGCAGTGCCACAAGGAGAACGAAGACAAGTGGAAGCGACTGTCTCGGCAGATAGCTGATGTCATCCTCCCGATGTTAGCCAGGCAGCAGGTTTGTCCCCCGTCTGCCTTGTTGCCCTGGGGTCACTGGGACACCTTCCTAAGTGGCACAGGTTCTTGGAGGAGACAGCACTTGGGATTGGCATTTCTTTGAATTGTAACAGATTCAGTTTGTGATCCTTATCAGTGCCGCTCACAGGGCAGGGATTTCATTTACTCTCAGTGACCTTCTCAGGTTGCTGTTGTCTCCCGGTTCACAAGAGCGGAGCCCAAGCCCACCCAGAGGTGCACGGTTGGAGAGTGCCGGGGCCAAGGCAGAGCCAGCCGGTCTGAGTCCAGAGCCGTGTCCTTTCCCGCCGGGCTGCCCAGCCTCCCTCATTCCGCTCAGTCAGGCGTGGCTACTTGATCTTGAGGTGTTTATTTTCCCTTATCAGCCGTGATCCATCATTTAATCAGAACTTCTGTAATCAAGCAATGCGATCAGTTGTTTTCCGTAATTGCAGTGGCTGTGCCGTGTGGGATGGAGCCCACTCATTGCACGGTTGCTGAACCATGTCTGCCACCAGGTGTCCGAGGACAGGATGTCCCGTGCAGGTGCAGCAGCACCTTTGTACATGGGGTGTTGGGGGTGTCCCAGGACGGCAAGGGAGTGCCGCTGATGCCCCTCCAGGGAGCCTCGCCTGCTGTCAGCAGAGCTCTGGGTCTTCATTGCTTTGGATGTGGTCAGCAGATACCTGTTCTTCTTGATTGTCCCGGTGACGGAAGCAGGTACTCCGGGTAATAGACAGTGTCTGTGACTCTTGGCAGTTGGTGCAAACGTGTAGACATGATGCAGTAGACGTTACTGTCTTCGTAGCTTCAGCCCCGTTCTGGTTTCCTAACGGACTTGTCATCCAGAAGCCACTCTAGCGGGAGGGAGTCTTGACTTCTGGTGACATTGACAGAGGGCAGTTGTAATGAATTGGTGAATGTGGTGTTTTGATGTGGTCACAGATTCCACTGCCTGTGGATCTGTATTTTTAGAATAGTTCTCCAAAAACTTGATTCCAGTCTCTAATTTGTCGTGTACACAATCTAAGGACGGTGGAGCTGGAAGGCCGGAAGGCATGGTAAATGTCCAGTTTGACCCCTGCCTCCGTGAACCCGTGTGAACCGCTGCACGGTGCCTGCCAGGTGGCCAAGCGCAGGTGCACGGTACATGCAGAAGCAGCGCTGGGCTCCCTTCGGTACCAGCAGTAAATATGAAAATGAGCAGAGCCCGTGAAAAGCCCGCCCTCTAGGAGTGACAGTTTCACTGGATGGAGGTGGAGGAGACAGACCACAGAAGTAACTTAGTGACATGTGTGAAACACCAGATGGCGGCAGGTCATGTAGGGTGGACCAAGGAGAAAAGAGAGGTGGGAGTGTCCGGGCAGGGCTGCGTTGCTCAGTTTGTGTAAACTTGACCTGGATGAGAGCTTTCTAGGCAGAGAAAACAGCAGTGCACACCCTGAGGTGTGGGAGCCTGCCCAGTGGGATCAGAGAACTTTGAGAGGCCGTGTGGGTGGAGCAAAGTGGCCGTGGGGAGCAGGGAGGGCAGCCAGGGTCTGGGGGGCGTGGAGGGTCTCTCGGGCCGGTGTGGAGGACTTTGGGGAGCCTGTAGAGAGTTTGGTACAAAGGAGTGGCATGGTGTGATTTGAGAGCTGAGGATAGCCTCGGTGGGAGTAAGGGCTGAGCAGGGCGCCTGCCGGTGCATGGGGATTGCATGCACCAGGTGGGGAGTAAAGTGGCCCTCAGTAGCCACCTGCCAGGTACGGTGTGGAAACAGAACTGGTAGGCTTGGCTCTTGGCTCCACGTGGGTGGAAGGAGGGAAGCTCGCGAATAATGGGCCTCCCATCTATCGAGTTGGGGGGTTGGGGAGGAGAGATCCTGATCTGGGCATGTGCAGCTGGCATACCTGGGAGGCACTCCGGGGAGGCTGAGGTCGGCATTTGGATGTACGAGTCTGCGGTTGTCGAGGTGGAGCTGAGCAGGAGGTGAACATCAGGATGGGAAGAAGTCACCCCGGGACCCTGTGTAGCTGGGAAGGAGGAGAAGGCCGAGCTCTGAGCTTAGAGGCCGGAGAGGTGAGCACAGGCCCGTGGAAGAGGTGGGGAAGGAAGAACAGGTGGGGTGGCACTGTTGAAGCCAAGAAAGGAAGGCATTTTGTGGAGGAGAGAGGGGTCGTCTTGCGGCTGCTCACAGGCTGATCAAATGAGCTGGGAGCTGACCCTGCATTTGGTAGCCCGGTGGTCACTGAGGAGCAGTTTGGGTGGGTGGAGGGTGTAGAAGCCTGGCTCACGTGTGTTGGTGAGAGAGGCATAGGAAGGAAACTGACTCTGAGAAGGAGTGGATGTAGGGTGGCAGCCAGAGGTGGAAAGAGGGGTCATGGCCTGTGCCTACACTGAGGGCGAACGCAGAGGGGATTGCCCTCCCAGGGCTGGGGCTGGCCCTGGCGTGGGCCTGGTGTAGTCCTCCTGAAGACCCCGAAGAGGCAGAGCTGGTGGGGCAGGTGCAGGCCTCGGTGGAAAGCTGGGGAGTATGGAAGCTCTCTGGGTGGTTTCCTCACCGTTAACTTAGACTCGGTGCAGGTGGGGTTCACGTGGGCACCTGAAAGCAGTGCATCTCTGCAGACAGGTTCGCTGGCTCTGGCCGCACTCTTGGTGATGAGCAGCGCCCCTCAGGAGGGCCGTGCTCGAACACATTGTGGTAGACACTTAGCTTGGAATTTTCTGCATCCATTAAAAACGTTAGATTTTAAAACCTGTTGCCTTGGGAGTTCTCCATTCCATTTTTAAGGGAAAAAAAGCAGAGACATTTATAACATGATTTTTCAAAACATCTTAAACAAAAACCTCTCTACGTGTGTGTGGATATAGGACAATAGGAACATGGAGAAAGTTAGAAATACAGTTGACCCTTGAACAACACGGGTTCAAACTACGCAGGTCCAGTTACATGCAGATGTGTTTCCATAAATACAGGACAGTCCTGTACATGTATTTCCTCTTCCTTCTGATTTTCTTAGTAACATTTTGCTTTCTTTAGCTTACAGTGTTGTAGGAATGCTATATGTGATACGTGCACAAAGTATGTGACCATCACCTCTTTTTGTTATTGGTGAGGCTTCTGGTCATCAGTAGGCTATTAGTAGTTAGTTTTGGGGAGTCAGAAGTTATGCATGAATGTTCAGCTCTGTGGGGATGGGTGCCTTTGACCCCCATGTTGTTCAAAAGCCAATTGTACGCCCATCTATTAACGTTTGTTGTAATTGGTTGAGTAGGCTGGGGGTGCAGGTAAAGCGAAAAGAGGGAAGGAGTGTGTCCGATACCCCGTTTAGGTAAATTACGTGTGTGTAAAGAGACGCACGAAAGACGGGTCCCAGAGTGTGGATGGAGATCAGCTCAGAGTGACGTGATTGCAGCTGATATTTTCACACTTTTAAATATTTGAATCTTTTACAGAAAATGTACATTGTTTATATAATAAAAATCTAAATGAATAGATTGCCCTTGTGGGAAAAATGTAGCTGCTGCAGTGTTCTGAAAGCTCTTTGCCTGGCTCACTATGAAAGATGCTTTAAAGTCAGGGGGGTAACGCTTGGATGGTCAAGGTCATCTGACCTAGAGGTACCTCACTTGAGGTAGAAATGTTACCATTTTTGTTGGCTTACGGGAAACCATTTGTGATGTTTAATTGCAACAGATGCACATTGATTCTCATGAAGCCCTTGGAGTGTTGAATACTTTGTTTGAAATTCTGGCCCCTTCCTCCCTCCGTCCCGTGGACATGCTTTTACGGAGTATGTTTGTCACTCCGGACACAATGGTGAGTGTCCCGCCTCATGATGACCTCTTCGGTTCAGGACGGTAGCGACTCGTCAGTTACCTGGGGACTCTGTCAGTGGCATAGGGGTCTGGGAATTTGCATTTTAAACAGGTTCCCGGATGATATTGGTGCGGCTTGTCTAGGACCACACTTTGGAACCAATGATAATTTATTGGCTTTATTGATAGATTGGTAAAATGGGATAATTTTCGTTCATGAAACTGGCAATCAGGAAAAATGTAATTCTCTTTTTACTTTATCACTTATTTTCTCTCTTTTAGGCATCTGTGAGCACTGTTCAACTGTGGATCTCAGGAATTCTAGCCATTTTGAGGGTTCTGATTTCCCAGTCAACTGAAGATATTGTTCTTTCTCGTATTCAGGAGCTCTCCTTCTCCCCATATTTAATCTCCTGTCCAATAATTAATAGGTTAAGAGATGGGGACAGTACTTCAACGCCGGAAGAACACAATGAAGGGAGACAAACCAAGAGTTTGCCAGAGGAAACATTTTCAAGGTATGCTCTGTAACTAAGCTTTTAACCATCCCATGGCCTTCAGGAAGTCGTGGCATTTTGTGATAGTAAGTCTGCAGTAACTCCTGGTCTTGCCTCAGCGCTGCAAGTGGGGTAAAGAAGTCTGCGTGGGTGTGCTTTCTGTACCCAATCTGTCTCATCTGTGGCCCTGGGTTCATGGCTCTCTTAGAGCTCTGTCACGTCCCATCTCATGTTCTGGGTAAAGACCACACAGTGGCTCACCATGGCAGCGGGGGCTGAGGGCAGCCTGACCTAGGTGCTAGCAGTAAGGATGTGTGTTGTGTTGCCTGCAAAGAATTTAAAAATCTAAGAAAACCCACTAAAAGTCTCATTTTTATTTTCATGTGTACTGGCCGTTCTGAACACAGTCAGTAATAAAATCCTTCTTCCTGCCAGGGTGACTGTTCCCACTGTGGCCCTTGGTGTACTTGTGGTATCAAATCGTGTCTACCCTCACAAATTATTTGGAAACTCCTTGAGGGCAGTGATCAAAAGTCAGGCCCAATAAATGCTTATTGCCTAGACAAGTGCGTGACCACCTTTGCTGGATTCAGGGCACTCAGTAAGGTAGAGCTGGTGAGATGTCCCATGAGTGTGGTTTGTGCGGATATGCTCCTTCCAGACCAGCCCACGTAACATCTGTTTAGCCTCCCCTTCCTTGGGCATTGGTGGGAGTGCCTGTGTGTTTGTGGACACAAATCCAGTAGACCTGCCCGACACCCTTTTGTTTATAGGTTCGACCAGGTGGCTTGTGGCTCCCTCTTTAAGCAGGTGGCTAAAATGGATGATACAGTAAATTCCTATAGTGGATTGTTGTCTTGTATTTCTGTGATGCTTTATGGTTTACAAAGCTTTAAAGAGACACTACCTGTCATTTTACCCTTCTAACGGTCTTGAAGGTGATAGGTTTACTGCCATCTCCTAAGTGAGAAAGGTGACACGCAGAGAGGGACAGTGATTTAATTCAAAGGGATGGTATTAAATGTTGCACTTTGTTTACTTAACTTTACTTATATTTTTACTGCACCTCTGTGTACCGTGCGCATTTTTACGGTATACCTGTATACCGTATACATATGGTATACATACCGCATGCATTTATACGGTAAGTGCTCTGTAACAGCCGCCTGACTGACCATCAGACTTTTCCTTTTCTTTGAAGGTTTCTGCTACAGCTAGTTGGCATTCTTTTGGAGGATATTGTTACAAAACAGCTAAAAGTGGAAATGAGCGAGCAGCAGCATACTTTCTATTGTCAAGAGCTGGGCACGCTGCTAATGTGTCTGATCCACATCTTCAAGTCTGGTAGGTGCCTCAGACTAATCTTCATAGAGCATCTGTATATTCCATGTCCTGTTCTGTACACTGTCAGAGGTGGGAACTTTGCTGCCCAGGGCAAGCTCTGCTGTGCTTAATGTGCATTTGATAATGTTTTGTTGGGGCGCCTGGGTGGCTCAGTGGGTTCAGCATCTGCCTTCAGCTCAGGTCATGATCCCAGGGTCCTGGGATCGAGTCCCACATCGGGCTCCTTGCTTAGCGGGGAGCCTCCCCCGCCCCCGGTCGTGCCCTCTCCCTCTCCCTCTCTCTCTCAAATAAATAAATAAATAAAATCTTAAAAAAAAAAAAAAAAACCAAAATGTCATACAGTTTTTTAAAAAATGAAAATGTTTTATTGGTGAAAAAAATAAACCTGAGGGCTTCCTCTCCTCTCTTAAAGATTTGGAAGCCCAAGATATTTTTGTACCTTTACGTATGATTGTGAATTAAAAAGGGCAGTAAACCCAAGAGAGAAGTCACAAGAAGGCAGCCTTGCAGCATGCATAGGAAGCAACCAATCCATATTAGGATAGTTAGTTTTCTAAGAGGAATGAGTATTTTCAAGAAGAATGCCTTGGCTTAGATTAAATGGGTGAGAAGCTGGAAGACTTCAGTTACGGGGTATGGCTATATCTTTCTTCTTTCAGCAGAAAAAGCGAGAGGCAATTCTAATCTCAGGGAAAATAAACAACAGGGAAGTCATGGTCCAGATATGAAGCAAACCAAAGCATGGTGTGATTTTCAGCAATTAATTTGATTGATTAATTTAACTTATTAACTTAACTTATTAAATTAACTTAAAAAGCTTCTTTAAGTGGCTCAGGAGTCATGACCGAGGATGTATAGAAAGAAATGTTATTCTTCTTTCTGTGTTTCTTGGTTTTGTTGGAAACTATATTTATATAATCATAATATAAATGCTGTTTGATTTTTCAATTTTAAAGTCAATGTGTGAATAAAACATTGAAGACTTATATATTTAATTTTGGTTTCAGAACAGAATGAAAATGTTTTTATTTCCAAGAAAAATAAAAGGGAAACTAACCAACTTAATTTGGGAGTGGAAGGTAGAGAAAGAGGTGGAGGGCGGAAGGGTCACTAATCTCATCTTGCACTGTTGGGGTTATACAGTCATATCTAACGTTGGCACAACAGGAAATAGAGGCTGGAGAGGTGACCAGATAGAGTTAAAACTGTAACTTAACTTGGTAGGTAGCGTGAGTGAGGTACATCTCGTCTCTAATAGGGTAGAGTCTGTAACCATCCCGCAGCATGACCCGGCAAATCCAGCAGCTTCATTTGCAGGGGCAGGACTCCGTCCTGTGCTGGAGCAAGAGAGGGAATTACTGGTTAGAGTTCCTGGAAGTACAGAGGTCACTCTTCTCTTACCTCAGGCGATTTCCTTATGTTTCCATGTTTCAGCTCTGATTTCTGTGTTGGCTCTGTTCTCCGGTGGGCTTCTTCCCCATAGCAGGAAGGACCTCTGGCTGCCTGTGGCCTCCGCCCCCGTGTGAGTCCTGTGAGTGGGCGTGAGGCCCCGGGCGCTCTGGCCCACCTGGGCCAGGTGAGGGATTGGACAGCATTCATTGAGAGGGAGTGAGGGTTACTTCCTCACAGTAAGGCAAGAGGAGCAGACAGAATAATAAGTGGTCTGCTACAAGTGATAGAAGGATGTCGAGTCGAATTTTGGAAGTAACTGTCAGAACTAGAAACAAGACAACACTTGCCTGAAGAGGGATGGGGCAGTGCATTTGTCAAATCAGAAGCTTCCCTCTGTTATTGGATTTTTAAGTTGTGTACATACTACTTTAATGCAAATTAAAATACGCACACTCACCAAGTACGTACCTCTGAGCAGGAGATGGTTCTCTTTCTCAGCCTTTTTTCACTTGGCAAAGATGCACCGAGTCAGCCCGCCCCAGGCTGCGCTCCGGGGCCGTGGGGTCAGGAAGGCTGATGTGGCTTTTGCCTTCGTGGGGCTCGCAGTTCAGCAGGGAGGACGAGTCACAGGCAGAGGATCGTGAGTCTGGGCGTTTTCTGTGAAGGGAGCAAGTAGTGCAGCGAGAGGCAGAACGGGGCTGAGGAGGGAGGACAGGGTCCCTGAGAGACGATGTTAAGCCAAGGCCCGAAGGCGAGACGTTGCTGTGCTCCGCCAGACGGCTGCTGAGAGAGCACACGGGCGAGGGTCAGAGGGCGACCGCGGAGGCAGGTAGGGGCGAGGGTCGCAGGAAAGGAGGCGTCTTCATGGCTGCTTCGTTTAATTGCTGTTGCCCTTGGACAGGGGCACGGCCAAAATTTAATTATCAAGTGGACTCGAGAGTTTCAAGCCCTCTTTATGACTAACATTGAAAGAATTTTTGTTTTGAACTTTTGATTTATGCTTCACTGATGCACTGTAATAAGCTTAAAGTTGAGAAAATAATTAAGCTATGTAATAGGTCATTTGTAGTATGTTGGTCATTCTGATACTTGGCCATTGATTGTTTTGGATCTGATACCAGAGGGACACCCATTCATCTCCAAGGGCTGCTTGCTTTCCTCTTGGAACAAGAGTGACCTGTCCTGTGTCCTCTTGCACGTCACGTGGAGTTCTTTGCCATTCCAGCTGTACACTGACTCGCCCTCACTTCTTCCTGGTCCTTGTCTCAAAGATCAGGGGAAGTATCATGTAGTCTACGGCAGTGCTGTCCACGAAAGCTTCCTGCATCGTGGGAACATTCTGTGTCTGCAGTGGTTCACTTGCCTCCAGCCACATGTGGCTTTTGGGCACTTGGAATACGGCTAGTGTGGATTAAGGAGCTACTTTTTAATTTTATTTAATTTTAATTGATTTAAACTTGAATGGCCCCACGTGGCCAGTGGCTGCTGTATCAGACAGGACAGGGTGTGAGGGGCAGTGTGTTCTACCCAAGAGCTCGGGCCTTAGTGCTGGGCCCGTGGGCTTTGCTACAGTGTCTTTGCATGCTGTTCATTTGGTTCAATATTTGCAAATTAGGTGTCTGTGTGTTTCTAAGTATCTATCTCCATGTCGTTCATTTTGACTGCATTTCTTCTAAAGATACCAGGGGGCAGAATTACTGTGTTTGATTTTGAGACAAGAGTTTAAGTAAATCGTATATAAATGTATGCATTTATATAAATAAGGTGCATTTAGCATATGAAGTTGGTGATTTTTATTTGTGCTTTGCTTAAACAAAGGCAGTGAATTCCAGCCCTCCACTGAAAATTGAGACCTTCGAAAACGGTTCTTCCTGCAGCAATAAGATTGACCTTGATTCAGATTCCCTGCCGGGAATCACAGTGTTCACCGAGGGCTGTGGTACACCCCCTCAGTGCTTAGAACAGCTCTACGAAGTAGTCCCCCTTTTTACTGAAGAGAGAGTTTAGGCTCCCGAAGGTCCTATGGTAAAACCGAGATCGAAAACCCAACCGTTTCCTTGCCCTTTGTTCTTTCTCGTACCCTGTGCTGCTCTCTGGGTTGCTGATGGTACATGCAGTGGCTCACATTTGCAGAGCACTTCTTGCAGCCCCAGAGAGCAACTGTCAAGTAAACCGAAGAGCAGAGTTAACGAGAGTCACTGTGTTGTACCTGAGAGCTCAGAACTTACACCATACCTGGAAATTTGTGCTTTTGACCGCTTCACCCCAGCCCAGCCCTCATTCCCTGCCTCTGGCAGCCACCAGTCTGCCCTCTGCATCTGAGGTGGGGTTTTTAGACTCCCCATGTGAGTGAGATCATGCAATATTTGCCTTGTTTTGTCTGACTTGGTTCACGTAGCATAATGCCCTCAGGGTCCGTCCATGTTGTCACAGATGGCAGGATTTCCTTCCTTTCTATGGCTGCGTAATACTCCACCCGTTCATCTGTTGACGGACACGTATGTTGTCTCTGTGGCTTGGCTGTTTTGTACATAGGGATGCAGATACCTCTGAGATAGCGATTTTGTTCCCTTCAGATAAATGCTGAGTAGTGCGACTGCTGGATCACGTGGCAGTTCTGTGCTTAGCTTAGTGAGGAACCCCCACACTGTGCCCCCCGTGGCTGCACCAGCCTGCATGCCCCGCAGCAGTGCACGAGGGCTCAGTGGGTGTGTGGCACTGCGTCATTGTGGGCTGTGTGGCCGCTGCCCTGGAGAGCGGTGCTGAGTACCTTCTCACGTGCCTTTGGCCATCCGTGTGTCTTTTTTGGAAACATGTCTGTGTAGGTCTTTTGCTCACTTATTAGTTGGATTCTGTTTTTTTGCCTTTGAGTGAAATGAGTTCCTTATATATTGTGTATATTAGCTCCTTGTCAGATGTATAGTTTGCAGATATTTTCTTTAGTTCTGTGGGTTGTCGTTTCATCTTGCTGGTCGCTTCCTTTGCTGTGCAAAAGCTTTCATCGGATGGAGTCCCTCCCTGTTTGCTCTTTACTCTGTGGCTTGTGCTTTATGCGGCACATCCAGAAACCTGTTGCCAGTGCCCGTGTCAGAGAGCTTTCCCTCTGCCTTCTTCCCAGTGTTCTGTGCTTTCAGTTCTTATATTTAAGTCTAACTGATTTCGAGTTAATTATTTTTAGTGAAGGGAGGGGTCCAGTTTTATTCTTTTGTCTGTGACTATCCAGTGTTCCTAACACCATTTATTGAAGAGAGGTCTTTTCTCCATTGAGTATTCTTGGTCCTGGTTTCTATGCTTGATCTCTGTGTTCTCCCTCCTGCTGTCTCTCTCTCTGACTCTCCCCTCTGCCTTTCTCCCTCTCCCTGTCTCTGTCCCCTCCTCTCAGTAGGATTGTCCCCTTTGTGACCTGCCCTGGTGATTGCTGCAGAGACGACTCGTCATTGTCTACAGAGTCTGGGTCACCCCACTGACTTGGCTGCCTTGGCTCATGTCCATTCTCCTTCTAGCGTGTGACTTGGTGTCTTGCCAGCACCTCACACTTAGGATAAGAATTGAGCGCATCACCTGGCATAGCTGCCTGACTCTGGCGTCTTCTTGCCCACGTGCTCCACACTATCGTGGGAGATGTTCAGACCCCAGCATCGCCTTGGACTCCTCCTCGCCCCCGTGAACTGTCTGACTTTTCTCTGCTTGTGGCCCCTCCAGGGACCATGTGACCTTTCCTAGCAGCCCCCTGGCAGCTGTCCTCAGTCCTTCACTCAGGTTTTACTCTTTGATCCTCTTGCAGTCCTGTGAGCAGCTACTGCTCTTAATTCCATTTTGCAAATGAGAAACCTGAGACCCCAGGTAATGTACAGCTAGGGCTAAGTAAACGGTAGAGCCACAGCTCTGACCATGGTTTCCTGTCCCATTGAGTAAAGCCCCACACCTGTGGTCTGTCATTCCCTCTGCTCTGTGGTCTGGCTCCCCCCATTCTCCACAGCAGCACCTGCCTCTTCCCTCGGCTCCTTTGGCCCCACAGAGAACCCACACAAAAATGAAGGGCACAGAGAAGGACCGGGCCCGACTAGTTGGGCCAAGGGTGGGTGATGCCATCCACACAGCACCCAGAGAAGACCCTGGAAATGGGGCCAGAGACAAGACAAGCACCAGACATCTTCTCATTGGAACTGTTTTTCTGAGTCTGTGTGTCCTGCTCACTGGGCATCCCAGGAGGCCAGCCTGGTGGTGTGTGCCATGACTGTCCTGCTTTTGTTAGCTCTCTTTCTCCACCTCAGGTCAGAAGCGTAACCAGTCACAAAGTAGTGGGGAATAGGTCTGTAGTCTGTTTTTACCTATCTTAGGACCCCTTTGCCTTTGGGATGTGTTGAAACCTAAATCAGAAATCAGATTTTGACTCTCCAGCCATGGTGCCAGGAGCGTGAAGTTGCAGAGGGCAGGGAGCCCTCGGCCTGCTCCCGTCCGTGTCCCGTCTTCCCTGCTGTGCTCTGCAGCTTGTGCCTGTCTCTGGGTCCTTGCCATCAGGGCCAGCTCACGTGAAGCCACAGCCGATGACAAGAGAGGCGTGTTGAGCTGACTTTGTATTGATCCAAAGTGATAGAAAGAAATCATGAATTCCTGGAGGGGATTTGTCTGGGCCTTGAGGAGGATGCCGTGGACAGGCTGTGGGCAGCGCGCCACTGGGTGTGCCTCTGGCGCACCCAAGCTGAGCGTGGCTGGCTGGCTGCGTGGTGGCCCCGCCCCGGGACGTCTCATGCTGGGCGCAGAGAGCGCCTGGCCCTCTGCTCTCAGATGGTAGCTTGCAGACCGTGAGCTGGGGTCTGGCATGGAGCACTGACTGCCTTCTTCCTCTGGCCACTTGCTGTAGTTCTTCGAAAGCCAAGGAAATGTCTGTTCTGGCAGGAATAGGGTGTGGTGAGGGTCCTGCTACTCCCGCCAGAGCGAATGTGGCCCGGCCCTGTGGAGGCCTCACTGTCCCAGGGGCAGTAGCCTGTGGCACCGAGTGCGGCCGCCTGCTCTTCCTGGAGCTGAGTCCCTTGTCACACGAGGGCGTGGCTCTTGACGCGGCATTCCTGGGCAACTTGCGAACGGCAGTGGGGAGCAGGCTCAGGAGAGCAAGAATGTTAGCATCCTTGGCTGCTCCATTAAATAAGCAGCCTATCTGGTTTTTGCTTCGAAAGCCCAATTTTCTAAGTGTCAAATGCTTTGAATATGTAAGTATAGGAAAGAGCTGAGTGTGTATCTTCTTTATGGAAGATCTTCCTGTAGCCACAAAGCGTTGGGCCACCACAAGCAGCAAAGACATTTTCCTCTCAGTTCTACTTTTGGCTTGTTTCTAGGAATGTTCCGGAGAATCACAGCAGCTGCCTCTAGACTCTTCACGGTGGACAGCGCCGACGGCAGTTTCTACGGCCTGGAGAGGCTGAATGCGCGGGTGCGAGCCATGGTGCCCACGCACCCGGCCCTCGTGCTGCTCTGGTGCCAGATCCTGCTGCTCGTCAGCCACACTGACTACCGCTGGTGGGCAGAGGTGCAGCAGACCCCCAGGTACGCCCGGGGCGGCCCCGGAGGCCAGCCCGCCCTCGTGTGCTGGGACTCGGGGCAGTGCGAGCTTTGGCCCCGTTCCCGTGAGGCTTTGCACGGATTGTGCTGTAGATCAGCCTTCCTCCTGTGGACGCTGCGCTGCAGGGAAAATGTGGTTAGTCTAAAGGCATTCAGAGTAGCCGCTGCTTTCCAAGTGTGGCTTCTTTGACAAGTTCTTTGACACGGTTCCTCTTGTGGGTCATTCTTGTCATGCTGTGTCCCTCCTGCTAGGCTCTCGTCCTTAAATTGCTTCCAGAGCCAGACATGTTGCAATGTCTTAACTTCGTTACAAGTTAAATGTGGTTCTGGTTATTCTTAGTTAATGAAGTAATTACTGAGTAACATTTCAAAACTGCTTGGAAATACCCTATTTTTTGTCATTCACAAAGACTCATTAAGTATCTGATTGGGGGTGACCCCCTTTTTGCAAAACGTTTTCAGGGTTGAGCCTTGATTTCTGGGCACTGTCCTGCTTAGCCATTAGCACACATAATGGGAATAGAAGCTTTGCCGCCCATCCGCTGAGCTGAGTGCTCAGTGCAGAGTTTCTGGAAGTCTCAAGAGCCCATGGCGAGGAGAGAAAGCAAGGGCTGCAGGGCGAAGGTCAGCTCCTCTGCTCAGTGTGGAAAGGCTGAACTGTGTGAGGCCTGGAGTCCTAATTGGGCCCCTCCATTGCTTTCAGCTGGAAAATCCAGTGTTAGTAGGCGTCTTTCAATGTTTCTTCTGCTCTATACACTGTGGGATATGCAAAGAGAAATCATATGTGTTTTCTGCCTTGTGCGTGCTTACAGTTTAGTTGGGGGAGACAGACCAGTGAAAACATTGGGAATGCTTCGAGAACATTACCTACTATAAGAGTCAGGAACAGAGAATGAGTGTCTGCTTCAGTGTACATACAAGTCAGCCGGTGAGCTTATTAAAATCGGGTTCTGGTCCAGCAGATCACTGGTGGGGCCTGGGACTCTGCTTTTCTGCCAGGCAGCCGGGTGGTGCTGATGCTCTGGTCCAGGGAACACACTCCAGGCCAGGCCCTGAGTCCTTGAGGAGTGTGCCTCAGAGCCACCAGGGGGCTTCCAGGGACCAGGACTGCAGCCCAGCCCACCACCAGACCTGGCAGCTGGGTACCTTAGGAATTAGGATCCTGGGCTCTCGTGTTCTCACAGTCTCCGTGAGAAACTCCCATGGGCACCCAAGGTTGAGTTGTGCTGGGCAAGACTTACCGGGTGGGGCTTGAGTTAGCTGCTATTGGTAGCAGGTGTGTGTAGATGAACAGAAAGTGAGAACTTGTCCATCACCCCAGTAGGCGTGTGAGCCAGTGAGTTTCCTCCCGTCTTTTCTCCCCTCTACCTTTCCCACCTCCTCCTCTTCCTCCTCGTTGTCCTCCTTTTGATGGCTGGTGGGTGGTGACGACAGAGGGACCTAGAGTGGGTTCAAGAGGAAGTGGGAGGGTGGACTCCAGTCTGATAATTAGGAGGGGCCTTCCACAGATCTGAGGGTTTGAACATCCAGAAAGAACACTATTGGGATAATGGAGGAATTTGAATGAGTTCTCAGGGACCTGCTGTTTTGTGGTGATGAGAAGTTCTCAGCAGACCCCTGCTGAAGTACTTAGGGGCGAGGTGTCTTCACCCACGAGCACTCTCAGGTGGTACAGCCCAGAAAGGGTGGGGGTGTGTGTGTGTGTGTGTGTGTGTGTAGAGCATGTGCGTACGTGTGAGTGCACGTGTGTGGAGTGCACATGTGCGTGCGTGTGGAATGTATGTGTGCATGTATGAACGTGTGCAGAGCGTACCTGTGTGTGCGCACAAAGGTGGCACGTATTAGTGGCTGAATCTAGGTGAAGAGGGAGGGTGTGGGTGTGACTGTTCATTGAATTACTCTTTCAGCTTTTCTGTTGGCTTGAAAGTTTCCAAAGTAAAAGTTTAGGAAAAAAGATGACTGAAGTAGGGACATTTTGGACCACACAGCTCTGGACAGTTCCTAGGAGGAGGTTTGCTCTAGAGGTGAAGAGACGTGGGAAGTGGGGTGGTGAGTTCCTCACCCACGCTTGATGTCACAGAGCTGTTGCTTCTTGTCCTTGTAGTGGATGCATTTCGCTGATAACTAATAAAGGTAATTGTGTTTTCATGTGCTAATTGGCCGTTTGTGAATATTCTGTTGTAAAGAATGTATTCAGATATTCGCCGGTTTTTTGAAATTTGGCTGTTTGTTGTCTTGTTATTGAGTTGTAAATTCTTTATATGTTATGGATCTAAGTAAATGTTTTCTCTCAATCTGTGGTTTGCCATTTAATTTTTTTAATGGTTTCTTTTGAAGAGCAGAATTTTTAAATTTTTATGAAATCAAGTGTGCCAGTTTTTGTTTCATTCTCTTTCTGTTCCATCCAAGAAATATTTGCCTACTCTGGGATCACGAAGATTTTCTTCTGTGGTTTCTTCTGGAACTTGCATAGCTTTAGTGTTTACCATTCTGAGTTAATTTTTGTGTATGACAAAGCGTGAGGGTGAAGAGTCATCTCCCTACCCCACCCCCTGAAGGGCGATTCTTTCAGCATTTTATGTGAAAAAGACTGTGTTTCTCTCTCGAGTTCCCTTGACACTTTTCTCAGAGCGCAGTGGGGCACAGACGTGTGGACCTGTTTGCAGACTCTGCTCATGTCCCTCAGTCGGCGCCTCCACCGTCACGGCAGCGCCGACACCGCTCTGTCACCGCTCCGTCCCCTCGGCTGCCGTGCCGGATCCCCCACGCTTCTTTACTTCCGAAATAGTTTTGGCTCCTGTACGTTCTTGCATTTCCACATTTATGTGTTAGAATCAAGTTGTGAATGTCGACAAATGAGCCCGCTGGCCTCTTGACTGAACTTGCGGCTGCTCTGGGATGTAGGGAGCACTGGCGTCCAGCGTCTAGTCTCTCAGTCTTCGAGCATGGTCTCTCTCCGGGTAGTTCGGTCTCTGATTTGCCACAACAGTATCTCATACTGTGTCGTGAGCAAGCATTACTCGTATTTTATACATTTCATGTTTTGGAATGCTGTTCTAAATGGTACTTGGAAGAGTGTTTTGTTTCCCAGGGTGTGCTGCTGGTTTGTGGAAGTGCAGTTGGTCTCGTGCACTGACCTCACGCCCTGAGACCTGGCCCAGCTCACGCAGCAGCCCCAGGAGGCTTTTCGTGGGCTCTGGAGGCTTTTCTGTGAACATATGCTTATCATCTCCGGTCAAGACTTTTCTCTTCTTCCTTCCCCACACGTATTCCTCTTGTTTCTTCTTTCTGCCTCGGGACACTGACCAGGCCCTCCATACAGGGCTGGCCTCCATTTTTCTTTATCTGTAGATTCAGTAGGTAAACAGCTCCATACGACGGTTACAGAAGAGCCCTCCCCAGCTTGCACAGGCAGGCTCTCGGGCGAGCTTCGGAGAAGCCATACTCTGGCTGCATGGCCCCAGGAAGCACCCGCGGCTGCCACAGCAGGGCTGCTCTTGTCTTCCTCTTGTTTGGGGGGCTCTGTCTTCATAGGCTTTTGATTTGTTTCCAGTCTGTCTGGCCTTCTGGTGGCCTGTTACAGTCTTGCACGTGCCTTGGCACTGGGTGTGCGCTGGCCACCCGTCAGTTCTCAGGCCTGGATTTGGGGCATTCATTCACCATCAGTATCTAGCCGCATCTGTCCCAAGGTCTTCAGGGCTTGCCTACTATAAGCTGGGATTCAGTTTGGATTGACGTGGGTTGACATTCAAATCTTACTGCTGGGATTTGAATTTCAAGCTGAAATCTTACCGCTGGGATTTGAATTCCAACTCTGCTCCTTCTCCTGCAGAGGGTCCCCTATAGCTTAACATCATGAGACACAAACACCGTGGTTGGCAGGAGGTTTGGGAGGAGGGGGTGTTTCTGTTGGTTGGTTGTTCATTGGCCTATGACTTACACTACAGGGAAACACATTCTTTTGTACCAGATGTTGTCAGATGAACACCCTGCCACGGTCACAATACAGCATGGTACCATGACTTCAGAAGGTTCACTGCGTCCTGTTTGGTTACCTGCTGCCCCCTGCCCCCCAGCCACTGGTCCCACGCTCCATCGCTGTGTTCAGCCTGTTGCACAGTGCCGTATGGATGGACTCCTACGGCCTGTAGCCTTTTGAGTCTGGCTTCGTCACTTAGCACAGGACATTTAAAACTCATTCATGGCGTTGCACCGATCAGTGGTTTGTTCTTCCGACTGGCGAGTAGTATCCATTGTACGGGTAACAGCAGGCGCGTCCACTCACCAGATGAGGAAAGGGAAATTGTAGTTTGAACATTTTTTTAATATGCAGACTATTTTATACCAATCCTCTTGTAAATCCAAAGTTGGGACATTTCAGAATGTTCTTGTCCTCATATGACCTCTGTCCCCGTGAAGCCTTAGCAGAGACGCACAGGCTCTTTGTCGCAGAGGGAAGGGTATTGTCCTCAGTCAGACTCTTCTGTCAGGGGCCGTTCGCACGTGTGGCCACACCTGTGTCTGAGGTCCTGTGGCAGCATCAAGGGTTCCCGAGGGTGTGATCCCGTCGACTGAGAAGGGAAGTAACCTTCACGAGTGGAGGATGAGTTTTGCAGAAGTACTTTCAGAGAGGGTTGGTGTGGTGGCACGTACCCTGTGGGCAGGTGAGGGTGGCAGCCCTTCACCAGTAATCGTGTAGGGAAATCCGATTGCGTAAGGGCTTTCTCCCGGCGGTGGGCAGCATTCTTGCAAACCCACACTGGGAATCCCAAAAGCGGTGACTGTGTTTTCTGGTGCCTGAGTGCCAATCGAAGGTGTGGCTTCATGGCAGGTCTGCCTTAAGTTGAACCTTTGACTGTTAGATCTCTGTGTTCTTTTGACGCCCATAATTGCTTTGCCACGGCTCAGAAGTAGGTCGCTAGGAGTGTGCGGCAGGGTTTAAGCACCCCCCCCCCCCCGTCTGCTCCAGCACTGGAACTTCTGGTCATCTTCTGCTTTGAAGATAAGCTCTCTCTTGTCCCGGAAACGTTGTCAGTGCGTCTGTTGCTCCTTCCAGGAGACGCAGTCTGTCCAGTACGAAGTCACTCAGCCCCCAGATGCCTGGAGAGGAGGAGGGTCCCGATGCAGCCTGCAAGCTTGGGATGTGCAATAGAGAAATAGTGCGAAGGGGAGCTCTCATTCTCTTCTGCGATTATGTCGTAAGTCTGGAAACACAGGTCCTGGTGGGCCGGGGCCCTGGAGAGCACCAGTGTGGGTGATGCTTCTGCAGACCAACTTCTGCTGCCCCGCCGCCGTCGGCACAGGGCTGCAGTGAGCTCTGGCAGGTCCTGCTCGGCAGGTCACGCACGCGGAGGTTTGTCTGCAGAAGGGTTCACTCAGCTGTTGCCTCTTTGGTGAGCGTGACTCGGAGTGGGTTCTGATTTCAGTGCTGTTTACCATCTGTGCAGAGCGTGTTGGTGTCCATCGTTGCATTTTAAAAAATATATTCTTGTTGGAATGTCATCCATTTAAAAAAAAGTTTTGTAGAGTTTTTTACCATAAAACTAACATCACATATTTAGCATAGAAAATTGACAAAAACCAATAAACAGGAGAAAATACGGTCTCCTTGTAATTGCATCACTCAGAAAACCTATTGTGGCATTTTGGCTAGGATTTGGTGCTTTTTGTCTACCGGTAACCGGACGTGAGTTTTCTTTGGCACAAACATGGCACCATATTCATACTGTTTTCACACAGCAAAGCATGTGACGTTCTCGATTGAAAAAGGAAGGGGACTCCTTCAAGCAACTGGTTGTTATCAAACAGATTTTTTGTTGCTATTTGTTGATACTCATTTTTTGATTTACATTCTTTATGTTGAAATAGCTTTTCTATCTTCTTCTGAGAAATGATTTAGTGTAATTGTATAATGCTGTTTTCCACAGAAATGTAAGAAAAATATTAATTGTATAAATTAGTACTATCAAATCATTCCACATGGAAAATACTAATCATTAACCAGATATCAATTGATTTCCTCTTACAATTTCTGCTAGAAGGATTATGAGTTCAGATGAAAAGGCAACACGCATATACAAAGATGGATATTTACTTCCTTATAAGTCTTAAATTTCTCCCTTAATGTCCATTTGATTAGTGGAATCTATTGATATTTTGGATTCAGGAATTCTATCAAAACTGTGGCATGACAGGGAAGCCATTTTCTCCACTGACCTGTCACAGGACCGGAGAAGGAGAACTGGGGAGCACTCTCGGTGGGTCAGACCAGAGCCTGGACAGTGCAGGGTGTGTCCTGTTCTTCATCACGGTGTGGGTCCAGTCACCTGAGGGCAGGGCGGTGCTGCCCCTACTGTTCGGCTGCCCTGGGGTCACTGGTCCTTGGCAGGCTCCCTGTGCCTTGCTCCGCTCCTCCTCTGGCCCTTGGCCGGTGTCCCTGGAGCTGCCCTGGAGCACCGCATTTCCCTGACGGGCGGGATCTGACCTCCAGCAGGTTTGGCCACAGTGTAGGGTGGAAGGTGACGGATTCTATGACGTGAGTTCCGACCCTGATGATTGTTGGTGGTCAAACACTAGATATTTTCAGTGAGGATTATAATTTGGAATTTGTTTTCTCGTTCCTAATTCTGGCCTTTTCTGTGGTGTCCATGTCTGTTCTGTCCTTGTTTACTTGAGAATGAGTATGTCGCTCCTTCTCCTCAGTGTCAGAACCTACACGATTCAGAGCACCTAACGTGGCTCATCGTGAATCATATCCAGGACCTGATCAGTCTGTCCCACGAGCCGCCCGTGCAGGATTTTATTAGCGCTGTTCATCGGAACTCCGCCGCCAGCGGCCTCTTCATCCAGGCAATTCAGTCTCGTTGTGAGAATCTTTCAGCCGTAAGTCTCCCTGGTGCCAGCTGTGGCCAGTCAGGGTGTTTTTCCACCTTAAAAATGTACTACTGGAATTTTTAAACTGCTGATTTCCAGTTGGCAAAACGTGTGCTCTTGTTGCTTTCCTTCCGCGCCCCCCGCCAGCCCACCGCCCTGAAGAAGACGCTGCAGTGCTTGGAAGGGATCCACCTGAGCCAGTCGGGCGCTGTGTTAACACTGTATGTGGACAAGCTCTTGTGCACTCCGTTCCGTGTGCTGGCTCGCATGGTCGACACCCTAGCCTGTCGCCGGGTGGAAATGCTTCTGGCTGCAAATTTACAGGTACTAGGAACACACTGGCGCTGCGTTTTGTTGAGAACTTAGCAGGGTAGCAAAGAGGCGCCTGGTTTGTTCCTTCACAGGTGCAGTCTGCATACACCACTGCGAGAAACACGTGTGAGATGCATAGGTTGTTCGTTCCTTGTGTGTCTGATATGAGTGCTTCTTGTACTTTCTTCTCTGCCTTTGCTGCAATAAACTGTACACATCACTCTTTCCCTTTTAAACGAGCGCAAGGCTATGTTAGTTCATTACACGTGACACGCTTGCTGATGTGTGATCATCTACTTCAGAGCAGCACGGCCCAGTTGCCAGTGGAGGAACTCAGCAGGATCCAGGAGTACCTTCAGAGCAGCGGGCTGGCCCAGAGGTAATGCTACACCCAGGCGTTCCTTGCTTTTGGATGTAAAGACTTAGATTTGTAAGGGAACCAACTCAGGACGGGGGATTGATGTGCTTTGTAGACGAGTTCACTGCGGAAAGGCCCTAATAGAAAGCGTTCCTACATTAAACAAAATGGGCTCTCGCTTTATAAAAAGTGAACTGAACTGACAGCACCACCTCTACTGTAGTCAGGAGACATGCCTGCACCCCGTTGGCTGGTTGGGGACCTGTATGTGTCCAGATTGCCCCACCACCCACCTGTGACAAAGGAGAATCGGAGTTAGCAGCTTGAGCTTAGCCAATCAGAGCACGTAAGCTAGCTACTCAGTAAGAGTGGGCAAAGCTGAAAGACGTTACCTGGGTCTTGGCATGCAAAAATCTGCATCTTGTTAAAATGTGATCTCTCTCTAGTATATGTCCCCTCATTCTGCTGCATAGTCTTTTAGAAGCCTTTGTCAGAAATCATGACGTCAATTATCTGTGTCCACAACTAAACTAAGTACATTTTACCTTTAAATTTCACCTTCTCCCCTGCACGTGGGGGAAGACGTGTGTGTGCACTTGCGTGTGTGCTCGCAAGTGCGAGCGAGAGAGCAGAGTAGAACCGTGCGCTGTGGCTTGTCGCCGGTGCCCACATTGGGAAGGCGCCTAACCCGGTGGGCGGCACATGGTTTCCATGATTTTTCGGTTTGCTGGGCCCAGTTATGTTGTGATTTGCATCATGAAGTTGTTGCTCTCATAGCAGATGGTAGAAGGTCAAACTATTATTTTTTGACTCTAGACTTAGTATTCAGAGCAGAGGAAGATTATAAATATCTTGTGCCAGATGAGGTGCTTACTCTGTGAAGTGAACATAAATTGGTAAATTGTATCATGTTGGGAGAATCAATAGGAGATTTTGTACACTTGGGTCTTAGAATAGATGATCTATTTTGCATTTGTAAAGAATGCTTTTATTAGCTGTTAAACCATGTATTGCCTGTTACAATGTTCAAGTATAAATGAAATGTCTGCAGAGCATTTGTGGGGCGTGAACTGCGGTTATTAAAAAATAAGCTCGAGCCTGAATTTGCATCACACCTTGTCTGGGTGGTGTTGAGGCAGCTCTGAGACGAAGTGTCAAACACGTTGCATCCCGCTTTAAGAAGCCACTGTCACTTCTTAACCTATGAGACTGTGCTCTAACCCCACGTATGATCGGATTCCAGACACCAGAGGCTCTATTCCCTGCTGGACAGGCTTCGTCTCGCCACCGCACCAGGCTCACGTGGCCCTTCTCCTCCGGTCACGTCCCACCCGCTGGACGGGGATGGGCCCCTGGCACTGGAGACCGTGACTCCAGACAAAGTACGTGTCTAGCACGTGTGCATATGGCGTGTGGGGCCCCACTCCATGCGCGAACTGCTCCTGTACGTCAGATCCAGAGTGTGTGGTGGGACGGCTCAGGCAGGACATCCTGGCACCTGATGCAGCCCCCAGGGGCTCCCAGCCTGCCGTTCCTCGCCAGCAGTGGGCAGGGTCCTGTCACAGACAGGACGCCTGAGGCCTAGCCCAGGTCATGAGCAGGAAGTGTGGGGTGAGAAAGGAAATGCTGACTTGGGACACTTGTGACGTCGGGGAGAGGGGAGAGTCAGGAGAGCAGTGGCCGTAGCCTGTACAGGTGGTCGTGCTCGCCCACTTGGCCTGTCTCCCTCTCCTTACACCCGCTGACCACCTGTGTTGATTGCACTCTCCTAAGGACCCTGGTACATGGTCATGACCCTTACAACTCACACCTCAGAGCTGGGGACCATTTGGGGCCTTGGCAGATCCTTGGTACTCTGCTTTCATGGAGGGAGGTCAGTGTAGACATGAGCTTGGATTTTTTAAAACCCATAGTGTGGGCACAGAATGGCAGAGCTCAGGCCTCTGCTGCACCGGCCTTGGACAGAGACGAGCGCTGCAGACACCCCAGTAGGAGATGTTGGGAGCAGTCCCAGGCGAGGGGTGGACAGAGGGTGAGGACACAGAGAGGAGGGCCTGCTGCCCTCATACTTGAGCTGAGTCAGGAGGACACTTGGGTGTTCACCAGGGGAGGGGAGAAGCAGAGACTGTCCGGCTGTAAACATCGAAGACACAGCCTTTGTAGCAGTTCCTTTGGGAAAGGCCTGTGGTTTGGTGAGTGGCCGCACGGCCAGCTAGAAGTGAGCTCGAATCCAGTTTCATGGAAGCTGCATTCAAAGTCCCGGGGAGGCCACTTGTCCTTCGGTCTAGGGCCATAGGATGTCAGGGGCAGTGGGCAAAGAAACAACGCACGTTCAGTAGAGTTGAAGCCCCTTAAAAGCCATGCCCTATTTCATTGGGTTATCCATCTTTTCCTTCTTCCCAGGACTGGTACCTACGTCTAGTCAAATCCCAGTGCTGGACTAGGTCAGATTCTGCGCTGCTGGAAGGGGCAGAGCTGGTGAATCGGATTCCTCCCAGTGACATGAGTACATTCATGATGAACTCGGTACGGCAGAGAGCAGTGTGATGCTGGCAGGATGCCTGATTTGTTTTATCATCATGTGACCAACTTAGGACATGGGCCACTCACTTTTCCGCCTTGATGGCAGAGTCTCTGATCCTGACAGGATGGGGCATGGGAGACTGTAGTCTAGATGAGGCAGGACGTGGGGAAACTAGTCCAGATGGGACAGGACGTTATTTCAGCTACACTAGAATCCAAAAGGAGGTAAATTGTGTCTAATTCAACATTCCATGCGTTTGAAAGAAAAGCGGTTCTCTTAGATGGCGGTCTGTTCTCACTGCGTGTCCTCATGGTCATGAGGAAAGGTACTAAAATGCTATCATGGTAGATGATTTAAACCCTCATGGTATTCCAGCAATTGATCTTTAGTAAAACCCCTCCCCCTTGTTTTATGTGGTGAGGTCCTCCTGCCCCCACTGCTTATAGTGAGGTCCCTGTACCCCTACTTCATACAGTGAGGACTGCTCCCCATTATATATAGTGTATGTAACAGTCCATGACCTATAGTGGGGGCTTCTCTGCCCCCGTCCCCACCCTTGATGTCATGCAGGCATGCATGTTGGGAGGCCCTTGCAAAGCATCATATCCCTGCCCTCGGCTCCTGGGCAGGTCCTGTGGGGACTGGAGCCCCTGTTCGTACCAGCCACAGCCTTAGCAGTTTCCTTCCCAGACCCCCTGGGATGAGCAGCTGACTAACCCTTCAGGTGTTTTAGTGCTGCCTCGATACGTACCAAGTGGGAATGAGGAGCAGCAGGGGCCTGGGGTTGGAGGGGGCGGGCAGCTGAGGATGGGCCAGGCATGGATGAAGGGACATACATGACAGTATTTCCCAAGTACTGATTCTTCATCAGTTTGACAGTAGCAGCTGCATTGAAAAAACAGAATTGGCTCAAAATCAGTTTGCTGAAACCATTTGAAGCTTCATTCAGTGAAAGCTGATTTGCTGAATGATAAATTTGCCTAATAGTCTGTTTATTGAATTTTCAAATTAAGTAATTGGACTTTATTTTAATAGTTTTAAAGGTTCTGGCTCTAGCAGAAGAGTTCAGTTTTGGTTACTGATGATGACATATGCTTTTCTGAATGTTACCTAAATTAAGATGAATATTTTACCTGAAAATTGGCCCAAAAAAAATCCTTAAATGGTTTTTAAAAGTTGGCAGAACCCAGTACAAATTGATACACTGTCATAGGAACGCTGCTTTTCACCCACAGTTGTGGCTACTTTGCTTTATTGCAGCTGCCTTTGAACATAACTTATCTTTCTCAAACTTCATGAATGTTTGCTGTTTCGCTGGATTTCTTGGGTGCCATGTGAGCTTCGTTTTACACTTTTATCAATTAAAAGTTACATATGTTCAGTTTTTTATTTCAAACAAATCCGAAGGCATAAAAGAATTTAAAATCTTTCTTTAATACTGAAGTATCCCAAAGAGACCAGAAATACACTTCACAGACCATATGGTATTTATTCTGGGAAGTAGAATATTCTTTAAAATAAATTGTTATGGTTTACTCATCTGTGCTTTCTCAGAAATGTCTGCATTATCCTTTCTTCTGTTGTGTTTTTCTTGCCTGGTTGAAAGTGTGTAATTGTTGAACCTTTAACGTCCTGATCCAGGAGTTCAACTTAAGCCTGTTGGCCCCATGCCTGGGCCTGGGCATGCGTGAAATCTCCGGAGGCCAGAGGAGTCCCCTTTTTGAAGCAGCTCGCCTGGCGACTCTGGACCGTGTGACCGGCCTGGTTCAGCAGCTCCCTGCCGCCCACCACGTTTTCCAGCCGTTCCTGCCTGTGGAACCTACCACCTACTGGAGCAAGCTGAATGACCTGTTTGGTAGTTAAAATGAAAACTTCTTTTATTTTTTAAAAATGCTGCAGAGCCAGTGTCGTGCTTTGCGCTGAGTAAAGATACAATCTGTTGATGTAATAAACTGGAAGCATGTGCAGAGGTGACCGAGAGACGGCGCTGGGGACGCTAGCTCTGGATGTCTTGGCCGTTCCTCAGCCTTGCCCTGGAGGAACACTGGGGTAGACCTCAGAGGAGGGCACATCCCAAGTCACGCGCACAGTTGAGTGTGTGTGCAAATGTGCTTCTGAGCTGAAGGTGCCTTTAGATTCTCAGAGAATGGCCTGCCTGCCTTGCACAGGTCATGAACCCCTGCTAGAGTTCCATTCACCCACAGTCTTGTGTTTCAGGAGATGCTGTGTTGTATCGGTCCTTGACCACTCTGGCCCGGGCCCTGGCCCAGTACCTGCTGGTGTTCTCCAAACTGCCCAGTCATTTGCACCTCCCTCCTGAGAAGGAGAGAGACACTGTGAAGTTTGTGGTCATGACCCTCGAGGTAAGAGGCAGCTCGGGAAGTCAGTGTTTCTGTGCCAAGGGACCGTCACCAGAGAAATAGGAAACCCAGGAGCTGTGTAGTTGGGCATCCTCCTCTCCTCACTGGGACGATAACGACAGGTGGTCAAGCACCACAACCGTCCCCTACTTTCCTGAGCGCATTCATACCCCTGACCACTCGGGTTCCTCACAGGTGCCTTGTGACGCTGGCCACACAGCACTTCCTGTCCCTACTTCCAGCTGGCTCTGGAGAGCCAGGCCTGGGACCTGGGCTCCCTCCCACGGCGTCTCCCCTGTGTGTGTCTGGGGCGAGGGCGTGGGTCTTGGAGGGTCTGGACGGGAGAGGCAGGGTGGGGAGATGCGAGGATGACTGGAGAGATGAGCAGAGAAACCTTTCGGGGGTCTCCCGAACAGTGCAGGGGGTCCTGTGCTTATGCGTGGGCCTCGTTCCTTGGCTCTCAGATGCCTTTAATTTCAGGACAGACATCATTAAATACGTTTTCTCTAAGGAAAGGAAGCACTGTGAATGTAGTATGGATCCCAATTTTACATAATTAAAATAGTCTGGGGAAATTATTATGTTTTAATAAATAGAGTAAAAACCTGGATGTTTCAGCCATGGGAAATTAAACACTCTGTGTTAACACTTACAGTCACTCCCAAAATGTGTACACACTGTGGGTGCATCGCCTTTCCATACAACTTCTGGCAAATAGTCTAGCCTGCACCCTTGCAGCCAGAGAGCCCTGAGCAGGGCACGGCTGACTCAGCGTCGGGTCTGCCTCCCGCCTCCCAGCAGGGGGAGAGGTAGGTGTCAGGAGGGCACGTGACGAACAGGCCCCTGCCTGGAGCCGGGCCAAGTCAGATGGCTGCTGACGCCTGTCCTGGAGGTTCCTGTGGGGTGCGCAGGCTGACAGGCAAACAGACTGTTCCCGGATGGAGTGACCTCCGCGGCAGCAGTCCCATGCCTGCTGTGTGCAGGGCGAAGTGCTTCCCCACATGCTCTTATTCGGGTCTTCCTGCGGTTCTGCGAGATGGGCTCTGTTATTCCCATTTCACAGATGAGGAAAGCAGGGCTTAGAGGGGTTTGGTGGCTTGTCCGGGTTTCACCCACTAAGAAGCAGCCCGTTGGTATTTGAACCCATGCCTGGCCGTCTCCAGGCCCCATGCTCTCAGATTCAGCCTCTGACTCTGATGCAGAACCTGCCCACACCCTAGGAGCCCCAAGGAGGAGGCTGGCCTAGACGCCATGTGGCCAGGGAATGATTTCTAGAGGAGCCCACGGAGCTGCAGGAAGGAGGAGCAGTGAGATCAGGGTGGCCATTCTGGCAGAGAAGCGAGCCTGGGCACGTTAGGGAGCAGGTGGTCAGGCTTGAATGTAAGGGAGTGGGCAACAGGGTCCCGGCCCTCTGGAAGTGTAGTTGGGACCTGCCAGCCTCTCACGCTTTGAACGGTTCCCGGAGAGCTGGGGGTGGTTTGCTTCCCCCGCGGCCCGGAGACAGGACGGAGGCAGGCCTGAGCCTTGTGTAACGCCGACCCTCCCCTTCAGGCCCTGGCATGGCATCTGATCCATGAGCAGATCCCTCTGAGTCTGGACCTTCAGGCAGGCCTGGATTGCTGTTGCCTGGCGCTGCAGCTGCCCAGCCTCTGGAGCGTGCTGTCCTCCCCGGAGATGGTGACCCACGCCTGCTCTCTCATTCACTGTGTCCGCTTCGTCCTGGAAGCCGGTGAGTCCGTGAGCACAGCACATTTCTCTCCTCTGTCACTGGGACCAGCAGTCAGCTCTGCAGAGTGAGTCACAGACGTTTATTTTATGCCACCTGTTGTTTACCAGGTGCCGAGCCAGGAATTGGGGATGACTTGGTGGGTAAAACGTGGGCCTTGTGCTCGTCTCCGGTGTCTTGGATTCCGCACTAGAATTGGATTTGAATTTGCTTTTGTGGTCATTTTGTTTAGATTTTGGAGTTCCGGCTTTCATAAAAAATACTCCTAATTTTATGTCCCTTTGATCTCTGGTCCTACTTGACTGTTTCATGCTTTTAGTCCCGAATGCCATAAGATTTAATAAGATTACATTCAAAAGATTGTTTTCTGTTTCAGTCAAAATGCTTGTTTCTATAATGCATTGTAATGTTAATATATTATAAAATAAAATGACTTATTCCTTTCAAGGGACAGTGTCCGTAACAAAGGTCATTAGCCAAAATTTCTCCAAATTTGGACATTATAGTTTACATGTTAGAGGGTGTTTTGAAGTTTCATTGTTTAAATTGTTTTCATCTGTGCGTTTGTAGTCAGCTTGAAAACGAAGATCTAGGGAGTAATTTTTCAAAGCCAGACTTCTTGGGGATTGCAGTGATGCTTTTAGCCGTAATGAATCACGAGCTGTCTGATAAAAACCTTCAGGGCAGGAGGTGGCAAACAGCAGGCAGTGGACAGATGTGGAAATCTCAGCACAGAAGCCAAGTCCCGTGCATTTCGGACTAGCCCAGACACTGATGTCTGAGTCTGGTACTGTCTAAAACTGACTCTGGGAAATCTACAGCCCATCTGACTTAGTCCATCACCATGAAATGTTTTATATGTGAAAATTTGAATAAAAAGGAATAGTAGAAGTGTTTGGAAATTCTGTTTGTTCTGTTGTGATTTTTAGTTGTGGTGCAGCCTGGGGACCAGCTTCTTAGTCCAGAAAGAAGGAGGAACACTCCAAAGGCTTCCAGAGAGGACGAAGTGGATTCAAACACACAAAGTAAGTCTCAAGATCCGTTCTTTCTTACCCGGTTTTTCTGAGGGCTTGAAATTCATTCATAGAAGAGATTTTTAAAAGGGTCAGTGTGGACACTTGAAAGCCTACTTCATTTAGCTACATTCTGTTGCTCATCTCCAGATTTGAGGGCAGTTTGCGTACATCACCTCGCATGTGCCCTCTCCCCTGCGAGCGCGCTGCTCTATTCACCTGGCTTTCTTTGGCCCAGCAAACTTGGCTGGGGCATCACACTCCCAGGGGAGCCCTCCCGATGCCCCTCTTGTCACAGCTGCTCCTTCATCCTAGTGCTTCCTGCTCTAGGCCTCACCGAGACTCAGCGCCCTCAGCTCCAGGGGGCAGGGGCTGCGCTCCCTCTCTGTGTGCTCACTCTCGTACGTACTCCCTCTCGTACGTACTCGCCCACGCATGTTCACCGAGTGATGAACGATTACCTGGAAATACTGAGGGACTTGGAGTTAGTGTATGTGCCCACACGGATGTTTGATGACCTGAGTGTCTGTCTCAGCCATCTGTTTTGCTGGATTTTTAAATGAAAATTATTGCTCTTCCCGCAGAAAAAACATCCACATCCCATCCACCTTAACCCTCTTCTGGACTTAGACATGCACCATCGCTGTGGTTGTCCTCTCCTGACTCAGGTCTTCTGCTGGCAGTGGGGTGAGGGAGGCCGGGAAGAGAGCTCTTGTCTGAGTGACTGCTTGTCCCTGGGGGCCTACAGGCATCTTCACCCAGAGGGTACGGCTGGAGTGCCAGCCTGTAGCCCGTCCCCAGACAGGAAGCACAGGCCCACCTGGCGGTTCTTGGCTGCCTTTTTTATGGAATGCTCTTCCTTGAAATCCTGGAGTCTTAGCCATGCTCTGGTGGCTTAGGAAACGTGCCTTTTTTCAGAGCAAGTGCATACATGGTTTGTCCTTTTGCCGACATTCGTGCCAGCCAGATGAGGATAGCGTTTTCCTGTCAGTCATAGTCAGCACAGTCACCTGTTTAAGGTTCTGTGATCGTATAACCATCCAGAAACGGTGTATTGCACGACACAGCCAAGCTCCTCTCCAGCTGTTTACCTCGAAGCTCTCTGGTTCTGTCAGCCCTTAGTTGGTGAATTCATGACTTCTTGCTGGTGCGTGAGGGATATGCAAACACTCATCTCCCTGCGTGGCCACGTTCTAGGCGAGTGGCCTTGGCAAGTTATTATCTGGTGTTTGTGCAGTGGAGACACGGTGGCACTGACCTTGGGCTGGTATGACCCAGAACAAGGGCCAGTGTTGCTTTAAGTACTCAGCAAATATTCCCATAATTTTAGTCATACTTTGAATTTCCATTCCTCTGAAAATAATTCCAGCATTTCAAGGGGTCAGGTCAGAGCAGACAGGCCCGCAGGCTGGAGTGTGTTTAGTTTATGTTGATGGTGCTTATTCCCCGTGGCCCAGTGTAGGCCAGTTATCTCATCCTGGCCAGGGGAAGAACCTTGTTCTTTTTATCACCTTGATACGATGCTAACTCTTCAAGGTTGCACGCCAGGGTGCCTGGCTGGCCCAGTCGGTAGAGTAGGTGACTCTTGATCTTGGGGTCAGAAGTTTGAGCCCCGGGCACAGGGTTTACCTAAGAAGTATTATTAAAGGCAACTTCGTTTCTCTCAGCTTGGGGCTTGACTCCGTAAGCCCATTAAGAATCCCCTGTCCTTGGGGCGCCCGGGTGGCTCAGTCATTAAGTGTCTGCCTTCGACTCAGGGCGTGATCCCAGGGTCCTGGTATCGAGCCCCGCATCGGGCTCCCTGCTCAGTGGAGAGCCTGCTTCTCGCTCTCCCACTCCCCCTGCTTGTGTTCCCTCTCTCGCTATGTCTCTCTCTGTCAAATAAATAAAATCTTTAAAAAACAACCGTCTCCATGGGAACAAGTTGCTTAGCCTTCGAACCTCATGAACTGTGGGTTATATTCATGCACAACCGGAAACGTTTGTCAACTCAACAGATAATGTTTTGGCACATCTTGTGCTTCAGACTCAAAGTGAATGTGAAGCAGGCCCTGCCCTCGAGGTGCTGTGGCTTTTACCTAAGGCTGTGGGGTTCTCCTCAGCACTCCGCCTCAGGAGTTCTAGGGGAGACGTGGCACCCCCTCAGAATCCCACCCCCAGCCCAGGAGAACCCCTGATCTTGGGAAACAGTGAGCCAGAGACTGACAACCTGGTTCTATGCACACCAGCGTGGAGAGCAGCACATGGTCGTGGGAGAACCAGGGAAAGCCAGAGCATGAGGGGTACAGCACGATCGCTCCTGGGTGTTCACCAGTGGGTGCTGGCCACGTTGTGCAGTGTAGGCAGGAGGGCTAGGACCGGGAGCAGGAGACAGGTTCAAGACCACTGTCCTGGCCGGCATGGAGAGGATTGCCAGTTTCGATAGGTTGGAAGGAGGTCAAGTCTGCAGGCCCTCAGTACCGCCTGGGAGTTTAGGGGGCTCTGCACCTGTGGCTTGAGCAACTAGTCGTAGGGTCGTGCCTTCTGCCTTGGCAGGGGTGGAAAGATGAAGAGCAGAGGTGGCAGGTTTGTGTTGTGTTTCGACAGAACAGCCCTCTGATCCCAGTGTTTGTTTTTAGACCCAGCATATATCACCACAGCCTGTGGGATGGCAGCAGAAATGGTGGAGTCTTTGCCTTCGGTGTTGGCCTTGGGGCATAAAAGGAATAGCAGCACCCCTGCGTTTCTCACGTCGGTGCTCAGGAACATCATCATCAGCTTGGCTCGCTTACCCCTCGTCAACAGCTACACGCGCGTTCCCCCCTTGGTGAGTCCGGTCATTCCTTGGCAGAAAAACTGAGATGAACGACCATGGGCAGGCCAGCCCCTGGTGGGGGCTCCCGGGGCAGAGAGCAGGAGCTGGCTAACCATGCGGTGCTTCCCCTGTGGCGGCCAGAGCCTTGTGTGAGGTTGGTCCTGACCCATCTGGTTTCCTTGGGCGTGATAGTGGTCATTGCTAGAAGTGCTGGGTTTTCCATCCAGAAGTAAGATTTTGTCTCCCACTGGTCGGTACTCGATGTTGGATGTGATTAGAAAGTAACGGTGGATTAGAAGTTGTGCCCCTGGGGTATTTGCCTTTAAAATCAGGCACTGTCTCATACTGTCCAGCTGTCTGGGCACCACCACTTTTGAAATTCCTGATTCCAAATTGTTCTCAGAATCAGTTTCAAGTTGGCAGAGTAGGATTCTTGTCTCAGGTGACAGGAAGGGCTTAGTGTGAGCGGGTTGAGGGTCAGTGGTGGCGGGACGGCCCCTCCCTGGGGAAGCTGCTGAGACAAGAAATGGGGGCACGGGTTGAACACAGCACAGCTGGGGGTCATGGTGAGCCGGGACTGAGAGAAAGGGGGCTTGTTTCTGCCTAGAATGGACCTGGGCCTGCCAGTGGGCCCAGCCTCCGTGCCCGTGTCTGAGAGGGAGACGCTGGGCAGGCTGCCCTGGGGAGCAGTCCTCCTCGGACCAGCATGCAGCGGGCGCCCACCCAGAGGGCTCACGCAGAGCAGCGGCCACAGCCTGGTGTGCCGGGGCTGGCGCGTCTGAAGCTCCGTGCCCTCTGGGAAGAGAGCAGGAGGAGCCCTCTGGAGAAGCAGGGTCGCCACTGGGCAGGGTGTGGCTTTGCACACAGGGAGTCGCTGCAGGTCTGGAGACAGCTGCTCCTCTGGAGGGGAGCGGGGAGCCGCTGTGGGAAGGCCCGTCCTGGAGGTCACGGTGTTTGGAGCAGACGCGCCAGTGGGCCAGCACAGCGCACATGCTGCAGGGGGGCGCTCCTCAAGGGTCAGCAGGGTCTTCACCTGCCCAGGGCAGTGTGCACCAGTGCCCCACGAGGCGTGTGCCCCGCCAGGCTGTGCTGAGTCTTCCTGAGGCACCGGCGCCATGGAGGTGGGCTGGCCGTGTCTCTGAGGCCCCTACGGGGAGCTGAAGGGGGTCTGCTCAGCTGGCTGGAAGGGTGGCTGCTTCTGCTGCCAGGACAGCGTCAGGTCCGCCTCAGGTCAGCCTTCCAGTCGTGGAGTTTTCGAGCGCGGACAGCCCGGCTTTCCGCCCGCTCACCAGTGACTTGTTCTGCGTGCAGCTGAACCTCCTTTGATGCCTCCTTCATCTAACACACCAGCTGCTGTTTGTGGGCGAGTGTGCTCCTGCCTGCCTCTGACGGTCGGGAGCTGCCAACGTGGACCTTCACGAACCCAACTCGAGAACAGCCAGCTTGGGGAACGTGGGGGGGGTGGCAGTTAGGGAAAGGGGCCGGACCAGGCGAGTCAGGGAAGCGGGAAGTCAGAGCAGACCCGGGAGGCTCACAATGGGGCAGGAGATCCTCAGGTGACACATGGGAGCTGTTTTCCCGGAAGGATGGTGCACTCGCTTTTGGGAATCTTGTGAGGGCCGTCGGTAGGCATGTGGCCTCCGGACGGACACTGTGCGTAGAGAAAGGATGTTTCGTGGTTTCCTCGAAGTGTGGCTGTCCTGACTTGACCGGGGTCACTCTGTTTCTTTTTCGTCTTCTCAGGTTTGGAAGCTCGGATGGTCACCCAAGCCGGGAGGGGACTTTGGCACAGCCTTCCCTGAGATCCCTGTGGAGTTCCTCCAGGAGAAGGAAGTCTTTAAAGAGTTCATCTACCGCATCAATGTGCTAGGTAGCCTGGGTTTCTCTTCTAGAATCGTTAGTCCTCAAAGCATCTAGTTCTTGTTTATTCCACAAGGGGTGTAGGGCGTGATGCAATCACATGTGAGTACATTCTGCAGTGGATATGAACTGTCACTGTGAAGAATTCTCTCCAGGTGGGTGTGGTGTTTGGGGGGCGGGGGGCGGTGTGTGAGAGAGACAAGTCTTCACACTCAGGGCTTGCTGGAAGTCAGGCCAGGCCCCCCGTGGCAGATCCCCTGCAGCCCAGCTCCGCCTGCTCCTGTTTCCTCGGGCACAGAGCGAGCAGATGGAGCGAGCGGGGGAAGAAGGCTTCATCCTGTGAGACAGCACTGGCCTCTGGGCTGTGGGGGCAGGCGTCTTAGCCTCTAGGACCCCCAGTGTCGTGGTTTCTAGCGTTGTTACGGATTCAGAAGCTAAACAAGATGCAACTGGCGCACAGTCATCAGTAAAGGGCAGACTTCGTGGTTTTCCTTCAGGCTGCTTCTCCACTTCCTGCAGCACGGTGTGTGTTGCCTTTTTGTCCCCATTTCATGGCTGGAGGTCCGGTCCGGTGGGAGTGTTGTAGTTGGTAGGTCCCGAGTGGCTGTGCCCAGCTGCAGTGTTTCCCGGAGCGTTGGTCTCCTGACTCTGGCGTGGGCACCCCGCCTGCCCATGAGGCCCACCCTTCACCCCCGTGACCCCCTACCGTCTCAGGCTTCTGCAGAATTTGTGCTCCTCTTGATCCCAGAAGGTTCAGACAGCCGATACTGTCTTGCCTCTCCTTTTCCCTTGAGCAAAGCAGGCAGTTGGTTACGCTGTCCAAAGTGCAGTCTCAGCAGTGACCCAAGACCGGCCACCTCGGGAAGCTTTGTTTCTTTCCTGTCCTTGAAGCTGGTTCCCAGGCAGTCTCCTGGCCGCCCCCTGCGTGCTGTTCCTTCCTTTCTTATTCAGGCGTTTTCGTGCTCGAATCCTTGCTCAGACCTGCAGGAGGGACCCCGGATAGCTCCACAGTCTCTTCCTGATGTTGTCTTTGCTCTTGCCTTTGTCTTTGTTCGTTCTTTTCTTCTCCCGGAAGTAAATTGTGTAAACATCTGTCTGTACGTCTGCCCGCCTCATTAGGTCAGTCTGTCTGCGTCTAATCCCTCTGCATCCAGTTTACCAAGGACATCCTGAATTTGGCGCTCTGGTATTTCTCCCCTCGACACCCCCTTTCTGTCCCTCATAGTCCTAATGCAGTTGTGCGGCCGCCTCCACCTCCCAGGTCACGCGTGGGAATAGGAAGCGTGGCACTCATCCCACACCTCGAGTGTGCTTGATGGTGCTTGAGGGCAACCTGCTAGACGCGCCTCAGCCGGATGCGAGTGCCCCAGCTAGGTCACGTCAGTTTTGATCTGCTGTTCTTCTAGACAGGGTCAGAGAAACCATTGCTTTACCTTCTTTATTTTTAACAGCTTTACTGAGAATTCACAGAGCACACATTGCACCCACTCCGAGCGCGCTGTCCAGTAGGCTGGTGTCTGCACACGGTTGTGTGGCTCGTGGCTCAGTGCCGTGGTTCGTCTTTGGGGAAGACTTGTGAGCCCTCTAGTGAGCAGGGCAGGAGCGGCTCTGACCCACGCAAATGTGGCCTGCTGCTTGGAAGTCCCTTCACTTTACCACATCTCCGCAGCTGGGGGTGGGGAGGGTGCCACTGCTTGTTGTGTGGCCTCAGACATCTGTGCTTCGGTGTCCTCGCTGGTGGAGTGGAGTTGGCAGCGTGGCTGCATCTCAGAACTGGCGTGCGGGTCACAGGGGCTACTGTGTGTGGTGCCCGGGGGCAGGGCCTGTTCTGGCTGCAGCCGTGCGGCCCAGCTTCCAGGTCACATCAAGTCTGGGGAGCGGGCGACCCTGTCTCACGTAACATTTGTGTTCCTAGGGTGGACCAGCCGCACCCAGTTTGAGGAAACGTGGGCCACCCTCCTTGGTGTCCTGGTGACTCAGCCCCTGGTGATGGAGCAGGAGGAGAGCCCACCGGAAGTAAGGCTGCATGTAGGCCCGCGCGTCCACTGGCTGGCACCTGGGCAGTCAAGGCAGCTGGTGACCTGTTCATGGGGGGCAAAAGAAGGGCAGCAGGCTCGTGTTTTTGGTCTTAACTTAGGTTTACCAGGGCAGCCCGTTCATACCTAGACCAATGTTGCAGAGCGGGAACAGATCCCCTCAAGGTCAGAGTGGCCTTGATTGCCAGTGGCCGCAGTGCACTTTGTCATCGGCGCATCACGCACTAAGGGTCAGTAGGATCACACCCTCTCGTGAAAATATGTTTGAGTTCTGCTTATCAGTATTCACGTACAGTGTGTGGGTTGAATCAGAATGGAAAGGCGTGTATAAAGGCCATGCACGTGTATGTACCTGCGTTCCTTTGACTGCTTTGCAGAGGTCTGTCAGGCTTCTTAGAGCGTCACGGTACGTCATGTTACTGTAACATTAGTAAAACCATGTGCTGGTAAGGCAAAGCCTGAGATATTTAAAACCCTTGGTTAGAAGTCCTTAATTCTGGTAGAAGGTGTGGCACAAACTTGTAGAAATGTCAGTTCAAAAAGTAAACGTATGTCATAAATTCATGTGTAGAACTAACAGGTTGTCATATGCAGTGTTCCTAAAATGAGTGTGGAAATTTAAAGGCAATTTTTTAAAAAGTACTTTGTATTTGGAGGTTTGTGCCTGTTGGAGACCTTGCTTTGAAAGGTAGACATCAGCCATCAGATTTATTTCAAATCACAGGTGCAGGGAACTTGGAGACAAAACAGGACTCTTGCTGGGAAGGTGTGTCCCTCTGCAGCACTCAGGGCTCCCCCATAAGACCATGCGGCCTGAGAACCACGACCTTCGGGTTCTGTGTGAGGTGGGGGCAGAAGGGGTTTCCGGTTTCTGGCCTCTTGTGACTTAATAAAGTGTGGGCTATCCTTCCAGGAAGACACGGAGAGGACCCAGATCAATGTCCTGGCCGTGCAGGCCATCACCTCGCTGGTGCTGAGTGCAATGACCGTGCCCGTGGCTGGCAACCCAGCTGTGAGCTGCTTGGAGCAGCAGCCCCGGAACAAACCCCTGAAAGCCCTCGACACCAGGTGGGAACAGTGAGGCGCCTGTCCACCCTGCCCAGAGTGACCAGCACCTTCACCCCAGGCCCTGTGCTTTGTTGCCAGAATGACAAACAAAATACGTGTGCGTGTAGCCTTACGTAAGAAGTGCAAATCCAGAAGTGATTTGGTGACCCGTGGCAGTGAGGCCTAAATGCCGTGGGGTCCATGGAGTGTTTAGGGCGGACTTTAGCAGAGCAAGAACTAGCCAAGGGCACGTGGACAGGAGTCTCCCCTCCAAGAGAGTGTCATTGGTTATTACAGGGGCCTCTCTTTCCTGTAGGCAAAGCTGGAGAAAGCCCTGAAGTTTTTTGCTTTTAAGAATTTGAAGGAAGCAAAATATTCTTTAACCTTTGTTCTGAATTTTAGGTTTGGGAGGAAGCTGAGCATTATCCGAGGAATCGTAGAGCAGGAAATCCAGGCGATGGTCTCAAAGAGAGAGAACATTGCCACCCATCACTTATACCAGGCGTGGGACCCCGTCCCTTCTCTGTCTCCAGCTACGACAGGTACCTGTGGGAAGAGGGGTCGTTTGTCCCTGGGCTAGAACGAGAATGTGACCAAGATACTAACACCACCAGTTGGGCAGAAGGACCGGAGCTGTCTTTTTGGAGGCCGTGGTGCTCACTCCACTGCCCTAGTGCATGAGGACCCGTCTCACTCAGGACCAGGGGAGGTTAGCAATCTTGAGGAGCCCGAGTCTGGAACTGAACTGGAGCCCTGTCCCTCACCGGTCAGGCCCTGGGGGTGCAGCGGCCCTCAGCCCGAGACAGGCAGCCCGCGAGGCAGTGTAGGAGCCAAACTAGTCGCTCACGTGAAGAATCAGCAGAGTTCATCGGCGGCTCCCGTGACTCTTCAGCTTCCAAGCGTAGAGCGCTAAGCCCCTGTTCTGTCTGGGCCTGTGGGCTGCGTGTCTGCCCTGTAACGGGCACCGGAGTTTGTCACCCTGGCTTCAAAGAAGGAAATATTCTGGGTCTTTAACGCACGTGTTTTGTTGGACAGACAGTGTTTTAGCACAGCATTTTTGTGATCCCCTGGTTTATTTTAGGAGTCGTTAGATCCGTGATTTTTAAACATCTTGAATGCTTTACCTGGAGAGCATTCTGTGCGGACACTCAGCATTTACCGGAGCGCTGGACGAAGCGCAGGACTGTGCCCTGCGATGGCCATGGGTCCCCTGAGGAGCTTGTGCCCCCAGGAGAGAGACATGGCCGTACTCCTTGTCACCGGAGGCTGGGGCGAGTGGGTGCCCAGAGAGGTGCAAACGCCCCAGGAGAGCGTGGGCAGGAAGGCTCTTGTGTTGATTCTAGATCTGGTGAAGGGTTAGCCGGGGACCTCTGGCTGGGGGCGGGGGTCGTTTGGGGTGTAGAGGGTGTGAAAGACAGTGGTTGTGGAGAAGATGGGTTGAGTGGGGGCATCCGGTTCAGCACAGCTGGATGGCCTGGACACCGGGGCAGGGTCCCGGGAGGTGTCACCTGCCAACATTGTTGTCTGGGCCCTGAGAGTGCGCACCTGCGGGGCCACCGCCCCATCTGCAGCTATGGATTGACGCCTTGGTAGCTCAGCCCCCAGCCAGTTTCCATGCAGAGTCAGAGGCTGGTTTGTTACAGAGAAAAAGTGATAATTCAGCGTTGCCACACTGGCCCTGCCAGCTTAGTAGGTTATGAAGGGCCAGAGAAGACCCCAGAGATCTTCGGGCCTCTGCAGGGCTGTCCATCCTGCCCCCCAGGGCGGGTGCTGTCGGGCAGGCTCCACACAGGACAGCGTTCATGGTGTTGTCGCCCCGCAGGTACCCTCATCAGCCACGACAAGCTTCTGCTGCAGATCAACCCCGAGCGGGAGCTGGGGAACATGAGCTATAAGCTTGGCCAGGTCAGTGTCATCGTCTGTCCATGTCCCCCTACCCCACCCCCACCCCCACCCCTGCACGTCCAGGGCACATCCTCCTGCTTTCCTCGCTTTCTCGTGTCTGCCTTGAATTTGGGCCATTGGATGCATCCAGAAAAATTACATGCATTTTTTAAATAAAAGATAAAAGGGTTTTTCTTTTATTTGTCCTCATTTATATTCTCTACCCCAAGGAAGATTTAAGGTGTCGTGTGTACGTAGTGACGTAGTGAGAGGGAATGGGTAAGGCTTAGGTCCGGGGCATCAGACAGCCAGGCAAGAGCGGCTTGGGCGGGGCGAACACACAGAAGGGCCCTTGCTCCAGTGGGCCACGGAGTTGGCCACGAGCATCCCAGCTGCCAGCTCGGAGGGAAGTGTGGTCGCACAACCCAGTGCGGCAGGTGGGCCAGCTCTGGGCACCAGGTCGACAGCTTCCTGGATGGGTCACTTGGAACTGTGTATTTCAGTGTCCTTGTGAGAAGAACAGGACAGTCATACGTACGATAGTGCGGGTCAAGGAGCTGGAGGACAGGGCTATGGCTCCTGGAGCCACGGGGATGTGTGTGCTGGGTGGAGGGGGACTCCCACGGATGGCCCGCTGGCTGCTCTGTCTGCTGCTGTGTCCTCTCAAACCTTACTGGTTTACTTTGAAAGCAGTTATGCAGGACTGTTTTCTTTTTAGCTTTTGTTTTAGGTGACATTGTCCAGAGCAGGGGAAACACTTGTTTGGCCTGAGGGCGTCCCCAGCAGGTCTGGGCACAGCTTTGCGGCAGAGCCCCCAGGCCTGCTCCATCCCGTCCTCTCCTGCTCATGCACATTTCTCTGTGAGCAAGGAGCCACAGCCAGGCTATCCGTGCTGTCCTTGCAGGGAAGTTTCTGCCCCTAAGATAAATCAGGGTGGTGGGGCTCAGGGCTGTTTCTACAGAAGTGAGTTTCTGAGGAGCAGGCTGGGAGGGAGCAGTCTGAGGCTCTTGGGCGCCCGGCCTCCTTCTGGGTCCAGAGGCATTTGCCCAGCCGCATCCTTTCTTCAGCATCTGTGTTCACGTCCAGCCATTGGGAGCGGAGCCCTGACCCCACCACCCTGCCCTGTCCGGAGACCAGTCGGCTCCCGCATCCCTCTGTGCTGAGCCATCACTGGCTGTCGGGGAGTGAGGGGAGCAGAGGGGCCACCTCTCTCGAAGCCTGAAGACGGCTCTGAGGCTTCACTGCTCATATTCTATCTATGGCCGCCTTCAGGCAGCCGCCTCCAGCCTGCTTGCCCACTGCCAGGACCTCCACGGCTGGCGGGAGCTGAAGGGGAAACGGCTGTTTGTGCCGAGTGGGAGTTGGGGTGGTGTCCGGACCGTGCTCGCTGGCTGGCAGTGTGAGGTCGCAGGCATGTGAGAGCATAAGGGCTGTGGGAGCACAGGGGCTGTGGAGCGGGTGGTCTGTGTGAACTGGGTGCGTAGGGAGCACCCTGGCGTTTGGGCTGACTCCTGTTCCAGCACCCCTGCCACCATCTCCAGAAGCACGAATAGGCCAGAGAGTCTGCAGCTCAGCGGACGGGCCCATACCTGTGCTCTGAGTGCTGAGCCCAGGGTCCTTGTCTCCCGAAGGTGTCCATTCACTCCGTGTGGCTGGGGAACAGCATTACACCCCTGAGAGAGGAGGAGTGGGAGGAAGAGGAAGAGGAGGAGGCCGATGTCCCTGTCCCTGCGTCACCACCCACATCACCCGTCAACTCCAGGTTTCCCATCTGCCTTTCATTTCAAGCAATTTGAAATTTCCTTAGTCATTTGATTTGTTTGGGGTACCTCCTGAAATGAGTGTCTCATCTTGTGTGGGGGGCCATCACCCCTCTGGTCTGCTCTGTAGGAAGCACCGGGCTGGGGTCGATATCCACTCCTGTTCCCAGTTTTTGCTTGAACTGTACAGTCGCTGGATCCTGCCGTCAGGGTCAGCCAGAAGGACCCCCATCATCCTGATCAGCGAAGTGGTTCGATCTGTAAGTCTGCCTTCCCTGTTCTCCTGCAGGCGCGCGGTGCCCTTGCCGGTACGTGTGCAGGCGTGGGCATTCACACATCCACACCAGCACAGACGCGTGCACACTCGCGCAGTTCGTGGTCTCGGGGAACCTGGGAGGGAGCTCTTAGCGGTTTATAGGTGCAGGAGGATGAAGTAGTATTTCTCCAGCCCGTGGAGAAATTTCTGATCCTGCAGCCGGTAGGACTGCCGTAGGGGTGTCACGTTGTGTGAAGGCTCTGAAGGCCCCCCTGCTTACCCATGTCCATCTCAAGGGCCTGTCTCGTAAACGTCTGCTTTATTAGAGGAGAGCTAGACAGACAGTCCCACGTCCACACCCCCTTCGAGAAGCTCTGACGCGGAGTGGTCGTTCTCAGACTGTGGACTCAGGCTTCTGTATGTTCGAGGACCCCAAAGAGCATTTGTGCGTGGGTTAGGTCTGTCAGTGTTTACAGAACTGGGAGCGAAGTCGCACGTGGAGGTTTAAAAATAGTTCCTCGTTAGATGCCACCTTTGCCTCTTTACCATCACGTGGCGAGAAGTGAGTGAGAGTTTGGAGCCGAAGACCCTCAGTCCCTGCTTCCCAACTGTGGACCAGACAACTAGAAGCGTCTCCGTGGTCTCTGCCGTGTGGGGCTCTAGTTATCTGTCCCTGACGCGCCTCCGTCCAGTGATGGCAGGCATGTGGTTTTGAGCCTGGCTGTGATCAGCGCGCACCTTTTATCGTTCTTAAATCATTAGATATCTGGTCAAGGTGAGATTCTTAAGAACATCATTTTTAATTTGCTTGTTTGTTTTTTTTTTTTTAAAGATTTTATTCATTTATTTGACACAGAGACAGCCAGCGAGAGAGGGAACGCAAGCAGGGGGAGTGGGAGAGGAAGAAGCAGGCTTCCAGCAAAGCAGGGAGCCTGATGTGGGGCTCGATCCCAGGACCCTGGGATCACGCCCTGAGCTGAAGGCAGACACTTAACAACTGAGCCACCCAGGTGCCCCCATTTTTAATTTGTAATAGAAGTTTACAACCTGGTTTTTTTTCAAAAATTAATAAATTTATAAGCACCTGTAATAAAGGTCTTATTTTTTTTACATATTAATCCATTTAACAATTTTTGTTTAAAAATAACACTTTTTAAACTATTAGTGAGAAGGGCCTTGTTTTACATTTTTGCAAATCTCTTGGCTGATTCATTAGAAGAGTTGGATTCTGATGTCTGCTCTGCATTCAGTCTAATATCAAAGGATTTCTAGAAAACACCTCCCTATGGTGAGAACGGGAGTAAAAAGGCAGACGGTGTCTCTGTTACCACAGACATGGTTCTGACCTCTAGAGGCCTGGGAGGCCCTCTGGTGTCCGCTGTGTCCGCCTTTGGCGCTGCTGCTGCCGGCGACTTGCTGAGCCCCACTGGCTCTGCGCCCAGGCCTCTGAGGAAGGGCCATGCTCCTGCCTGCATGCCTGGTGACATTCGTGTCTGGATGTCGTCTGAAGAAGTGAGCCTCAGAGAACTGAACATTTTGGGGAGACGGAATCATGCAAGCATTTATTTCTGAAACAGTTGCCCATTCCCCTGGGCAGGGCTTTGGAGAGCCTGTCCCTGGTGCTGCAGGGGCTTGGTATTCTGCAGAATAGCAGTCGGAGAGCTTCTTGGTGGCCCCATGGTCGTGCCTTGGGTCCAGGCATCAGCTCTTGGGGGGCATTAGGGGTGTTTTTAAGTAGGTACTTGTTGACTAGTTGTTCTTATGCTGTTTACGCTGTCACTGTAGGTTTCCGGGTGTGGGCCAGTCACGTACCGGTCAGGACTCGAGAATGCCGCATTTCATTGTCTCGAGGCTGCCAGCACATGCCTTGTGGACCTTGTTGCTCACTTCCCCTCCGAATGCTCTGTGTCTGCAGCTCCTGGTGGTCTCAGACTTGTTCACTGAGCGCACCCAGTTTGAGATGATGTACCTGGCACTGACGGAGCTGCGGAGGGTGCACCCTGCGGAGGACGAGATCCTCGTGCAGTACCTGGTGCCCGCCACCTGCAAGGCGGCCGCCGTCCTCGGAATGGTAAGCGAGAGGTGGGGGGGCGCCTTGGGTTGGCTGCACGTCGCGAGCATGGCCTCGGCCTTGGGGGGGTCTGATGTGGGCAGGAGGTCATCCCTGCCTTTCCGTGGGTCGCCGTGAAGTGGGTTGTGGTGGGTGAGCCGCGGTTTGGGGCTCCTGTACTCCTTTGCTCTGCGTCACCATGGTGACCCATCCCCCCAGGGGCCGGGGGTGTGGGTGGTGCAAAGGTGCCTGGCTCCTCCTCCACAGCCCCCACGGACCCCCGTGCTTCCTGTCAACGGAGCCTCCCTCCTAGGGGCCGTTTTCCCCCAGAAACCCTGCATTTCCTCCCCCAAAGTCTGGGGGCTCTGGTCTGTTCTTGGCAGGAGGGCACACGGCCTACTTTTGAATTCTTCCTTACTCTGTACCCAGTTGATGAGAGCTCGGCCGGTGCGGCGAGCACCCATTTTCTGTGTGTATGTCCCCACGTGATGCCTGCTCACCAGACGGGATGTGGGCTCATGAAAGTGCTTGTGCGCGGGCCCCGCCTTTGTTAGCCAGTGAGGGACAGAAGTCCTGCTACCAGACAGAAGTAACCTGGCCTTCAGCCTGTGCAGAGCTGGCTTGTGCTTTTGGCTGTGTGGCCGCCGCGACTGTGAAGCCCTCCTTCTCGTTGGCAACAGGGACTCCTTCATCCACCCAACACGGGGCTGCCTCCCCCACGCCCCCACACAGTCCTGTCTGTCCTGGCACTGCGGCAGCTCTCCCGCACCTGGCCCGATGCAGGGGAGGCTGAGACCAGCTCACACAGGACGTGGCAGAGGCGTGAGCCCATGTCTGTGGCCTGCAGCCCTGACTCTCGCCCCTTCCTGGCTGTGTCCCCTTGCTGAATTTGTCCCTCTGACCTGAGGTGCCCAGGCAGGTATCCTCCATCCTGGGTGGCCGTCAGCCGTGGTGCCACCATTGAGGAGCAGGAATAATGAGTCCGTTGGCTTTCCCCCGTGAGCACGTCACTTCAAAGTGTGTGCCCTCTGGGTGTTGAGAGACATGTGAAAGGAACTGGACTTGAAGGGGTCCTTTTGTCTTTGTGGGGGGTTTCAGCTGCTGGGTTCGTTTTCATTACAATTGTGTTTTTGTGCTCAGGCCTGGATCCCCCTAGACAAATGTTGTGTTGTCAATAAAATAAGTAATCATCGTTTTCTAAGAAAACCCTAAGGCAAGATGCTGCATGTTCACACTGTCCCTATCCTGACATGCACGCAGAGGTCCCTCGTGAGGGTGGAGCCTTGTGCAGGGCGGGGTGGGCTGCGGTGGCGCAGGCCGTGGCGCTCTGCAGCTCGTCTTTTCCTGCCAAGATGCTTACACGCTGTTGGGAAACGTGCCTCCCTCAGCAGTCCTGCTGGTGTTTGCAGAGGCAAGGAGTGGCCCCCCGGAGGGGGACCTTAGGAAGGCATCACACCGCCCTGGTGTGTGCGCACTGGCCCTCAGGCGGCCTGGAGGGACCCTCAAGCGGCAGGGACTGGCCCAGGTGGGGAGGCTCAGAGCACTGGGGGCATCCCGCCCCACACTGCTTTCTGTGGCGCCTCTTCTCCAAAAAGGAGCGAGTCTCAAGGGAGGAGTGTGGTGCGGGGTGTTCAGGTTCTGCTGTGCCCCACTGTGTCTGGGGTGCTAAAGGACACAGGTAACGTTTTGGTCCAGGTCAGTATAGACTACTGTTCGGGGTCCCCAAGACCACCCTGAGTTTTTGCGGGGAGGATTCACATATACTCCTGGCTGGCATTTTCCCCAGTGAACACAGACAAAGCAAAATCAGTGAAGGGAAAAGGTACGGGGTGGGGGACGTTGGGGGGACGAAGGGCAAAGGAAGCAGGTGCCAGCTTCCAGCATCCTCTCTCCCAGGGAATCATGTTGTGACAACACGTGCAGGGTCTTGTCTGCCGGGGAAGCTCCTTAGAGACACGGAGCTGGCCTCTCGCTGGGGCTGGTCCCGCAGGCGCCTCTCCCTGGCTCGGCCCAAACTGCAGGCCCCCAGGAGGAAGGGGTGTCAGCACCGACCACAGCACTGGCACGGACAGGGAGGCACCGCTCAGGAGCCGGGAACGTTCCCGATGGCCAGGAGCCTGGATGCCCGCCCCGGGCCAGCACTGCACGGGCCTCTCAGAGGACAGCGCGGGCCTGCGGCCAGCTCCTGCTGCACGCTGTCTTCCTCTTTAGCGTGCAGTCAGCCCCTTCCTGGCCTGTCCCGTCCCGTGGTGGGCTAGCCTCTGCTCCTGTGCCTGTGCTCTAGGACAAGGCCGTGGCGGAGCCGGTGAGCCGACTGCTGGAGAGCACGCTGAGGAGCAGCCACCTGCCCAGCAAGGTCGGGGCCCTGCACGGCGCTCTCTACGTGCTGGAGTGCGACCTCCTGGATGAGACGGCGAAGCAGCTCGTCCCAGTCATCAGCGACTACCTCCTGTCCAACCTCAAAGGGGTAGCCCAGTGAGTATGATGGCGCTGTGGGGGTCTTGTGGGCCAGGGCAGAGCAGGGTCACACATCAGGTGTGCACCCTTCTGTGGGGATGGGGGCTGAGGTCCCTGAGACGTGAGAACACCACACAGCTGCAGCTTGGTCCTTTACCTCATGGTTTCAGCTGCGTGAACATTCATAGCCAGCAGCACGTGCTGGTCATGTGTGCCACTGCCTTCTACCTGATCGAGAACTACCCTCTGGATGTAGGCCCAGAGTTCTCTGCATCAATAATACAGGTGAGCGGCCTTGGGCGCCTTCCTCTGGAACAGGAGTGGGTGTGCGCGTACTGTCCCCTGCGGGTGGTAAGGTCAGGTCATTTTGATTTGGGGAATGGGCATGAGCAACAGAGGCTTGACCCAGAAATCTTCCTTCTTGTTCAGATGTGTGGAGTGATGCTGTCTGGAAGTGAGGAATCCACCCCGTCCATCATCTACCACTGTGTCCTGCGGGGCCTAGAGCGTCTCCTGCTCTCCGAACAGCTCTGCCGGCTGGACGCGGAGTCACTGGTCAAGCTGAGTGTGGACCGAGTGAACGTGCACAGCCCACACCGGGCCATGGCCGCCCTGGGCCTGATGCTCACCTGCATGTACACAGGTGAGCTGCGGGGCCCCAGAAGCTCTGGCCCAGGTCCACCTGTGTCCCTCAGGTCAGTGTCACTGAGTTCTAGGCCGTACGGGTCTCCTGTCTCGGTGAGAGAGAAGCATTCTCATTCTTGGGGTGCAGACCACAGGGCCTCACCGGCACTGGAGGGAGATCCTAGAGTCTGGAGCATGTGGTTACTGGCTCAAGGTCACATTGCCGTACAGGCTTCAGAGCCAAGCCTGGGGAGCAGGTCTGTTGACTGACCGCTGCACCCCGTGTATCTGGGCTGGGCCCTGGGCTGCTAAGAGCTCCCTTCACCTGGTTTCGCATCGTCTCTCAGGGTTTGTCGAGCTCCTGTGTTAGTTCAAGGCACAGTCTTCAAAGCAAGTAACAGTACAGAACAATTCGTTTCAGGGAAGGAGAAAATCAGTCCGGGCAGAAGCTCAGACCCTAGCCCCGCCGCCCCGGACAGCGAGTCAGTGATTGTGGCTATGGAGCGTGTGTCTGTGCTTTTTGACAGGTAAGCAGTGAAGCCCACCTTTGCCCTGAACTGCCCTGGGATGCTTGCCAGGAGCAGCTGCCTTCCCACGCACCTGCTCTCCTCCCAGCCTGGCCCCTGTGGTCCGCCAGCTTCCCACTTGTGTCCGGACCATGCACACATCTCATTGAGGGCTCTGCGGGAGCGGGCAGTCCTTGGACCCCAGCACCCGGGAGTTTGGGGTTGACCAGCTCTAAGGCTAGTCCGAGTGCTTGCCCATCTCTTGTGAAGGGAGGGCAGCACCCCTCAGTTGGAGGCATCAGAAGGGGCTTGTTCATGAGATGAGTTCTGCGCATGGAGTTCTGAGCAGTCCCAAAGATGTCCATCACACGCTGCTGCCTTTGGGGAGAGAAGAGCCTTGCGGTCAAAGCAGGCTTGGCCGCATACCCCCAGGGCCGTGGGGGGCAGAGCCTTTGAGCAGCGTTAGCAACATCTTTAGGATTAGTGTTGAGTAGACTATGGTAAAGGTTTAGACAATAAACAAAAGTGCTTCTGAGCGCTTGTAATTAACCCCTGCCTCTCCCCACTGTGTGCACTTGTGTCCAGAGTTGGCTCGGCTTGCCAGTTCTGGAAGATGGGTTGGGCACCTTGCCAGGCTCTTTCCCCAGGACAGGGCTCCAGGTTCTGATCCAGGCCTCCCAGCCCAGGTGACATGATGCATCTGTGGCCTTGGGAGGCCTGTTGTATGCCACTCAGCCTGTTCCGTCCCTGCAGCTCAGTCAGAAGGAAGTATCTGGCTTTCACAAGAGCACGCTGAGCAAGGCCATCCCTGTGTCCACTTGGGCCAGATGAGGTGTTGTGGAAAGCCGAGCGTTGTGGTCTGTTATGTGTTGAAATTTAAAATGAGTGTTTATAGCCATTCTTCCATTCCACACAGATCTGTCAAACCCGGCCACCGCCAGGTGGCAGGCAGGGGAGCCCACACTCGGTCCCCGCCTTCATGGACCTTGTGCCCCAGTGCTAACCAGATACACTCGTGCTTCAGTGAGTGCCATCAGGCATGCAGCCTGCTCTCGCTCCGGGCATCAGGCGGGGACGCCGCATTGATAGGAAGCTCTAGCGGCAGCCTCGTACGTGTTCGGCCGTAGCTGGCATCTGTCGGCAGGGGATCTGAGCACACCTGCAAGGAGGCATGGGTCCAGTTTCTGGGCTCTCAGTATGCACACACGGGAGCGTGGCAGCCCGCGGGGTGCAGACCGGACTCTCGGGGTGGAGGGGCATCAGCAGGAGCGTGTGCAGGCGCCGGTCAGGGAAGAAGAAAGGTCCTCGCTGACTGCAGTGCTGTGGTGTCAGAAGAGGGTGCTGAGAAGCTCAGAGCATTTGGCCATGGCCGGAAACGAATGTAACATGGACAGTGTTCTTATGAGTTTCATTTTGTTTTTGTTTTTTTAAACTCTGATGGCACCATCTCAAAGCCTTTCTGCTTATTACTTGACATGACTTGGAAACCCCTCTCTGAGTCATCGGCCCTCACGTGGGGTGGGGACCCTGGGTCTGTGCATTCATCTGCAGGTCCCTGGTGAGGCCGTCGAGGGAGGGGTGTCGTCTGTTTGCTCTGCAGGTCACATTCTAGGACCCAGGGCATCTCCCAACTGGCTTCAGACACAAGGCCTCTCAAGGTGGGGCCAGACTCTGACCTGTGTCCCCTCCTTTTAGGGTCAGGAAAGGGTTCCCCTGTGAAGCCAGAGTGGTGGCACGGATCCTTCCTCAGTTTTTAGACGACTTCTTCCCACCCCAGGACGTCATGAACAAAGTCATTGGTGAATTTCTGTCCAACCAGCAGCCGTACCCGCAGTTCATGGCCACTGTTGTGTACAAGGTGAGGGCACAGGTCACGGGGCCGGGGAGGCTCCTGAGGTAGACCGACCCAGACTCTCCAGAGTGAATGACTTGTACCATCTGGATGTGCTCCCCCAGTGTGGCCTTGCCAGTGGGCCCAGTTCCTCACCTTTGAGAACCAGCCGCACCCCTCTACCCAGTGTGTCTCGGGAGAGTTGTGGCCCCCAACTTTGAGTCTCTCGTCTTTCTCAGGTTTTCCAGACTCTGCACAGCACCGGGCAGTCGTCCATGGTCCGGGACTGGGTCATGCTGTCCCTCTCCAACTTCACGCAGAGGACCCCAGTGGCCATGGCCGTGTGGAGCCTCTCCTGTTTCTTTGTCAGCGCTTCCACCAGCCCGTGGGTCTCAGCCGTGTATCCTTCCTGGGTCCAGGCCAGCGTGCGGTAGCTCCTGCTTACTGGTCCTGTGCACTCTTCTCTCAGCGTCTGGGTTCATGTTTTCTGTTCAAGTTTTTGAAGCCTAATCTTTGTAAGGAACCCAGCTGTCAAATGGCATTTACCTTAAGCCTTGAGAGGGTGCAGCATTGGTAAGGGAACAGAAAGGGGAATGTTTACCACAGTGACCAGGACCGCCAGGAGAGGCGGGGCGGGAGGGGTGCTCCAGGCAGCAGCAGGTCCCTGTGGACCTCCTCCTGCCCGCCCGCCGTCTCCGTGCAGCTGGGTATGTGGCCGATGCTGCTTTTCATTATTCCTGGTCCATTGTGCCTTGTGTCATCCTCTCGGGTGAAAGGCTTAAGTAAAGAGCCAGTTCCCACCCCAGAAATGCTGGCTGCCAAAAGGGGCTGTTCTCCTTTGACAGCCTTCCCCCAAGACGGACCAGAGCCTCTGAGCAGACGGCTGTCCTGGTGCTGGCGGCAGGCCGCGCTCATTGCCTGGGAGGGCCCAGGCTGGGTGGCCATGGCTCTGCCCGCACTCTGCGGGAGCAGGGCCAGTGGGAGCATCAGCGGCCAGCACTATGCAGGGAGCCAGGCCAGGTAAGTGCTGTGGAGTGGAGCCCCTCGTTGTGGGCCTCCCCCAGCCGCTTGCCCGCTCCCCCTGCCTCACCAGGCAGAGCCGGGCGTCCAGCCAGAGGAGCAGTGTCCGTTAGCTGTGCCCGGCTTGGCTGGCGGGAGCCGAGGTGGGAGGCAGCGGCTGCTGCTGCTGCACAGTCCAGGCGCCCTGGCCCCTGCTCCGGGCGGCTCTCGGCCCCCCAACCCCAGGCCTGTCTGTAGACCTGTGTTGGGGAAGGACAGCCTGGTGAGGACGGAGAGGCACGTGTGGGAGACCACTCTTCCCTCACTTGAGCCTTGCTCCCTTAACTCCTCCGCCAGCCTTCCCCATGTCATCAGCAGGATGGGCAAGCTGGAGCAAGTGGACGTTAACCTCTTCTGCCTGGTGGCCACGGACTTTTACAGACACCAGATAGAGGAGGAGCTGGACCGTCGGGCTTTCCAGTCCGTGTTCGAGGTGGTCGCGGCACCAGGAAACCCATATCATCGATTGCTGACTTGTTTGCGGAACGTCCACAAGGTCGCCACGTGCTGAGCGCCCACGCGGGGCAGCAGCACAAGAGCCGGGGGGCCTGCCCGCGCCGGCGTGGCTCCGCACACAGGCCTCCCCTCGAGTCGCGTCACGGCCGGGCAGGCGGTGTCCGGCTCTGCCACGTGGCAGAGGAGCTCTGTGGCAGTGAGGCTGCGTGCAGGGAACATATGCAGTAACGTGGGGTTGAGCCTGAGTCCTTGCGGAGAGCGGGAGCAGCTGTGTCACTAACCCTCTGTGCTGCGGCTAGCGCGAGATGCCAGCTAACCGGCTCTTCCCGTCCTCTCAGCGCCCAGCCTGCTCGCGGTCACCAGGCTACTGCTGCTCTCGCGTCCAGGATGAAGTCCTTGGTCTTGCAGGTTGGCCGTGGGCCCCTCCGCTGTCCCACAGGCAGAAGGTGGCACCAGCAGGCTTTCGGGAGCACTCCCCGGGGCTCTGGCCTGAGGGTCAGGGCCACACCCAGCCCCAGAGAGGAATGCTGTGGTGTGTGCGGGTCCGGGGGGGGGGGGGGCTGGGAACACAACACCCAGCGCCATACTTCCCTTTCTCTGTTTCCTTCTCAGGATTTAAAGTTTAATTATATCAGTAAAGAGATTAATTTTAAGGTACCTTTCTATGCCCGTGTAAAGTATGTGCATTGCCAAGTCTGTGCCGCATGCGACAGCACCTGCGGAAGCTTCCCTGAGCCCGTCCCCTCCCGGCAGCTGCCTGCTCTCTGTCCCGGGGCTCCTCCCACTGGACACTTGTCTTCCTTATTAACACGCCGGCGACGTTCTGTGGCGCACTCCACCCTTTATCACACATTCCCATCTAATAAGAATTTAGGGATGTTTACTGCTCAGGTGTCTGCGTCAGGAATGCACACAGCCACTCTGAGGATTGAAAAGTGCCCTCTCTCCTGTCCCCTGCACAGGCGGCGCTTCTCCGGCCCGCCCGCAGCACCCTCCTCCTCCAGCAGGGACCGCTCTAAAGCTTCCACTCCCCAGTGAGGGACAGCTGTGCTGCACCTCGCTGACAAGGCCAGCCCACCAGGTTGCGGCAGTCTGTTGTGTCCAGTGATGCTGGCCCGCATGTCCTACAGTCCTGACCTGAGCAGAGTCTGGGCTGCAGTCTGCCGAGGGGCCGACTGACCGCTGTTGGGGTCTGCTTCCCATGCCGTCCTTCGTGTGTGTTAGGGCCCAGGCACGTAATGGAGTTATTGTCTGCACCCCTCTTGGTCAAGAGCAAAGCTTAGTGTCTTGGCAACCATTAGAGAAGGACCCAGCACCTCCTCGGCCTCCTTTCCAGCTCAACCCATACACTGGGCCTCCTTTCGGGAGGGTGCAGATCTGTGCCCACTGGACCCATGAAGGAGCTTGGTTGGAAGGAGACAGGACTGGGTCATGCCTGGCTGGCCTGTGGCCCCTCAGAGCCGTGCTTCTCCCCCAGACCCAGGCCACTGGACCAGCTTTCTGTTTCCAGCCCCAAAGTAGCCAAATTGTCCAGTGCACATGCAGCCTGGATGCTCGGGTTGACCTCTGCTGGGCAGAGCTTGTGGTATGTCTACAAGTGGGACTGTGTTTGCTGTGTGACGAGGCCGGCAGCACTGCCTTCTTGGCCCCCAGAGCCGGGTGGTCACATGGTGACCACCACACGGTTAGTTTGGTCGTGAGTTCAAGTGCAGGCGGCGTTTTGGGTATTTCACGTGGTAACTAGAGGTAACTTTGAGGCCCTTTTCCGGAGTCTGTGAAGGGGGAGTTTGGTATATGGTTAGTTGCCCTGATGTCTGGCCAGTACGGGCCTGGCATGCCGCCGCAACACAGCCAGCTGCAGGGCTCACACCAGACTGCCTGGAGACCCCTGAGCGGGCCCCCTGCCCCAGAGCAGCCGTTTCCTCCCTGACCTTGCCTGCCACAGCGGGTTGGGACCTACTGGGTGCAGGGTTTTCCCGCCAGCCCCTGCAGAGGCCCCACTCAGCCAGGGCGTGAGTGGTAGAAATGGGTCCCATGTCTGAGCAGGACTGGAAGGGAACCTTAACAGAAAGTAAGTCACCATTGTCCCCCCACCCCATCTGGGCTCCCATTTCTCTTCCTGCCGTTTACCATAAAAAGCCTGCTAGGATGTTTATGAGTGGGGGAAAGTGCTCCCCCCACTGCCCCATAACCTCCATGACTCTGAGATGGAAGTAACACTGTGAATGTGAGGTTTGGAACTGGTCCCCTCAGGATCCATGTCCCTGGGCTCACCTGCACGTGTCCTCGGTCTTCTCTTGTTTGCCATCGACCCGAAATAGTCTGTTCTTAACAAGGGGGCCTGGGGCCCAGCTCTGGCCGTAGGCGCCGACCAGAGGACTGGCCTGTGTGCTCAGAGAGGGACAGGAGTTGGTGAGCGAAGTCCTCAGCCGGGGAGGGTGGGTGTGTGCTCTGTGCAGAGCTGTAGCTGTATGTGTCTCTCAGTGTGCAAATATGCAAGGCTGCCAGGAATGGCCGTATCAATTCTTTGCAGAAGTTGGCTTTTCTGAGCCCTGCCATGTGGAATTGGTTGAATGGCCAGGATGTCTAGGAACTGTGTCATTGCTCATTAAAATCCTGAGAAAAGGGTCCACACACCTTGCCAGCTCTGCACAAGGAATTAAGACTTTATCAAGTTCTAGAAGTCTCTGGCAAGCAGCATATCATCAATTCAAATGTTGTTGAAAATGCTAATTTGTCAGGTTTGTTTGAGGAGGGGGGTTTTGTTTTCCTCCTGGCGCTTTGAGCACAGACTTGAATGAAACCAGGGTGATGCACGTAGGCAGGCCTTCCCCAGAAATGTGCCTCCCTTCCCCGCTGCCCCCCTGTGGGCTGCAGGCGACTCCTGGCTGCCAGTGCCCCCTCCTCCTGCCCTGTCCTATTTTTGCCAGCAAATGGATCCTTTCTGGAGGATGAATGAGGCAGACGCCTCCAGACACCCTGAATATAGCATCAGAAGGCCCTGCCTCGTAAAGGACCCCCCGCCGCACCCAGGCCCCCCCCTCCATTGCGGGTGTTACTTGCAAGTCCCCAGGGCCACAGGGCGGCTTCTCCGGGGCGCTACAGCGAGCCCTTGTTGTGGGTTCCTTTGGAACGGACTCTGACCAGCAATAACTGCTTCTGGCTGTTGTGCAGACAAAGCTTCCTTCTGCTGTGGGGGCTGCAGTAGGTGGGGCTCTCTGGCATCTGGGGGGAGTGGGATTCATTTCCTCTTGATACTGTGAGCGTCCTTCCCAGCATACGTCCTCACTTTGTGTTGTGTCCTTCCCTCGAAGCCATGGCTCCCGGCCTAGTGACCGTGGGATGGTTCTGTGTCGGGGGCAGGGGGGCAGCAGCAGGGGACCGGCCTTGCTGGAGAGCTCAGGAGGGCTGTGCTGGTGCTGCTGGCCTGGAAGGTTCAGGGGTCACTTTCCCCCGTGCACCCGTCACTTTTAATGCAGTTGAAGGAACCCCCCTCCCCCCGCCCCAAGTGCTTCTGGGAGCACCTGGCCCTGGACAGTCACTGCCGTTTCCCGGTGCAAACTGGGTGGTGACCACCAGCGCTGGAGGATTGTGGCCGTCGTGGACCTGCCGCAGGTGGTTGGGCTCTGAGCTGAGTGGGGCCGCCTGTCCGCACTCGTTGCTACGCGCTGTGGCACAGTGTCCGCAGGGTGTGCGCTCCGGCCACGCCGCCACCGCCATCCCCCCACGCGGGGAGCCAGCAAGGCTGTGAGGGGCACGTCCCGGAGCCCTGGCCCGGACCTGACTGTCCACTTCCAAGAGGAGGGGGAAGGACTGACATGGGATGTGTATTTAAATTTTTTAAACTGCTGCAAACATTGTGTATCTGAATTAAAGGGAAATGACACCACATGCTGCTGTGCGAGGCATGCTTGCTCACAGAGAACCCCCGCGGGGACGCCGGCCCACACCCGGGGTGAGGAAGCAGGCCAGGCGTGGGCTGGCTGGGTGCGTCCCAGAAGCGCCCCACGGACGCGAGCTGCTCAAGTGACATTGCCATCTGGTTGTGCCAGGGCCACATGGTTTGGGTGTTGAATCTCTGGCTCCATGTGTGTCCGGGGCCCTGAGGGGTGGTGAGGGCTGGCGCAGGGCTGGAGGGCTCCTGTGGGCTGGGACCTGGCCACTGAGCTCCCCTCAGGGCCCCGCCGGCACCTGGGCTCTTGAGCTCCTGGCCTGCCCATTCGAGCTTCGAAGTCTGAAGTCCTCGCGGCTCCCCAGAGTCTTGCCTACTCCGCTGAATGGGTGCCGTGCTTCTTAGCTCTGGGCGGCCCCTCCTCAGGAGCCATGGCAGTAGGTGTTGCAGTAATCTTGGGGTGCAGGTGTCCTACCACCCAGCCTGCACAGACCACGCCCCCAGGCGGCGGGCTGCCCTGGCAGGAGGCTGTGTCTACGTTCCCTCCAGTCCTGTGGGTTCCCGTTGGCAGGGCAGCCGCAGAGCCCACACCACGGTGGGTGGCAGACAGGCAAACACGGGCAGCCTAGTCCCTGCCCCTGGGGTAGCAGCGTGCCAGCACACGGACTTCTCCTGGATTCTGTGGAGGCCCCGTGCCACTGCCGTCAGGAGCCATGGCACCGCCTTGCCCTGCACAGGGACCATGGTGGGGCATTCGGCTGCTGGGGCTGGGTTCTCACTTCGGTTGCTCTAAACATTCGATGGGGGTGACTTCAGCTCCCCAAGTGTGTCTTCTCTGTGGTACAATTCCGAGGCCTCCGATGATACCTCTAAACTTCCAGGGCTCTATCCCCCTTCCCAGTGCAAGTGTGGACAGCCAGACCCTGCCTGGTGCACCTGAGCGTACCTGGCCTACCTATTCTTTCTAGAAGGAAGGGTCCCAGAGCCCCTGGTGTGAGTGGGTTTTGCTGTTGCACACACACCCCGCTTACGCTCCCGCCGCTATGGCAGAGACGCTCTCCGTAGAGGGTGAGACCCCGCTGTTCTTCAGAAGAAGCGTCTGAGGCCCTGCTGGGTGTGTTGGAGGCAGCTGACCTTGCCTTCCAGGCAGCCTGGTGGTGCTCAGCGCTGCCGGAGGAAGCATTCTGCCAGGGGCTGGGCAGGGACGTGGGCCTGCTTTGTGGTGTCACCAAGGCTCCTTCCGGAAAGCCATGAGCACGTCCTGCAGCTTCCAGTGATTTGGGGGCCTTAAGAGCCTGGCCCCTGCATCTGCTTGGAGGGCACGTCTCCTCCAGCCTCCCAAGCAGGAGGCTGGGAGGCCACTCCAATGGCCTTCTCCCTGCAGGCCATGTCCTCTAGGGAGCCTGGGGTTCACAGGCCTGAGGGGCACTTGGCGTGTGGGTGGGCCCAGGGGAGCCACTGGTGCAGGGTTGGGGCCTGCCCGCTGAGGCAGAGGTCTGACAGGTAAGGGTCTGGGCTCCCCAGGGTTGTAGGGAAAAGGGCAGTGGTGCCAGCCTGGTCAGCTGGGCTTGCAGCCCGCCCCCACATACCCACCCCCGACGCAGCACTGGGCCGCAGCTCGGAGCTTGCTTCCACTGTGAGCCAGGCCATCCTGGGGCAGTCGTTGCCCCCTTCCATCGGACAGCCCCCACCCTCTGGCCCCGCCCTCCCAGGACTCAACCCTACCGTACTCCCGCACCCCCCCCCCCACATTCCAGGTGCTTCCCTGCCTTTGCCTGGGACGGAGTGTTTCCACAGCTAAACTTGCCTGCCCACTGTGATAGGCTCAGCTCACTGGTGTCTGCTTCTGGCTGGTCCCCGAGGCTCCTCGTGGCCACACCCACTTCCCACCCTGGGCCCCTGCGTCCGCCAGCCTGGCTGGGTAGGCCAGCACACCAAAGTATCTCAGACCCAGCATCAGTTCATGGGGAGACTGAGGCCCACAGGACGTGGCCGCACAGGTGCCCCTGGCCTCCTGCTGAGGTTTGACTACCCCTTCTCCCTGCAGGTACTGCCGGATACCCAGCCCCCGGCCCTCTACCTCCCCGTCCCTCAGAGACTGAGGGTCCCAGCAGGCCATGCAGCTGTGCCAAGGTATGGAGCCCCTCCCCAGCAGGGACAGACAGGGCCCTCCCACCCAGCGGGGCTTGCCCTTGGAGGCCCCACATGAGGGCTCTGCTCCCGGAAGCTCCTAGAGGACTCCCCACTCGGGGTTTCTAGTGCCCACTGAAACCTGAAGACATCTGGAGCCCAGCCTTTTACCCTGACTCCTCTGGGCGCGCTGGCCGGAGGGGAAGCAGGAGGTGCAGAGCCTCCTCTGGGGCCACCTGTTTGCCAGAGCCCTGAGCACAGAGTGACACCCGCAGGCCAGCGGCCACCCCTGGAGGCAGTGGGACCAGCTAGCAACTGTCCTGATGCGTCTTCCCCGTCCCTGGCCAGGCCAGCGTGCTTGTGTCTGCCCTCTCCAGCAGCTCCACGGCCATGCTCCTGCGGCCTCTCCCTTGGGCCCCCACCCCTGTCCCGGGAGGTTCCAGGAGGCAGCCCTGCTCAGCCCTTGGAGCTGTGCTGGGGAAGGCTCTCAGGTGGGGCTGAGAGCCTTTGCCTGAGGACTGGGGCTTCCTGGAGGGTACAGCAGCCCTGAGCCCTCCTGGGGTTTGCTGCCTGGCCAGGTGGCAGTGTGCCTGTGTCCCCAGGTGTCCCCTGAGGCCTGGAGAGGAAGGAGCTCCTACAGGGAGCTGACGGCAGGGCCAGGCCTTGAACCAAGAATCCACTGAAGGCGGAGTAGAGGCCCCTCTGAGCACACACATGTGCCCCTACTGCCCTCGCCCACCGCACTTCCCACTCTCACCCCAGCCCCCCCGCCCCATCCCGGGCACCTCCCGCCCTTCCATCTGATGGATAGTTCCCCATTCCAGCCTCAGCTCTTGGACGCGTGGTCAGGGCTGAGGAGGACCTCTGTTAACCATGGTGATTTTCAGCCTGGACTTCAGGAGCCCCTCCCCTGGGTTTAGGCCACTGCCAGAACCCCACAAATACCAGGCAGGCTCACTGACGGCCTGTGGACCCCAGGGCCTGGCTGGGCTCCTGCGCCTAGGGGGCGGGGCTGGGGCATGTCCAGCAGGTGCGATGGGCTCCTGCAGATAAATCACTGGAGTTCTCTCTCGTAATCCTGAATGTTGATGCCTTTGGGTGGTGCTTTCTCTCTATAGTGCCCATGGGTTCCGGGGCCCTGGTCTCCTGCCCTGGCTGACCCTCCTGCTGACGTCAGCTGGCCAGCCCCAGGGGCCACCTCGGCCCATCCCCAGCCTGGCTCTCAAGCCCACCTTTCTACCACCCCCTACCTTCCCCCAGGGACGGTCATGTTGTCTCACTGCTGGCTCCCCTTTGTGTTTCGGCAAGCGGGCCTTGCTGCCGCCGTGAGCCTGGTTCTTTCTGGAGGCTCCCTCTGCCTTCCTGGTGAGCCAGGCCCATCCCCTGTGTTGCGGTGCCAAACTCACTTTTGTCCTGCGGTGTGCCCTCCCAGCTCCACCGGTGCTACCAGTCTGTGGCCCTGGCCCTCGAGACATGGGGATGAGCCTCTCTCAAGCCCTGGTAGAGACCTGCTGAGGGAGGGTGAGAGTCCCATGGCCAAGGCCCCTGCCATGGCCAGCAGCCACCTTGTCCGCACTGGGGGGCCTCCCAGGAGATCCCAGGAAATGAAGGGGAGGTTGTCCAGACACACAGCAGTTTGCATTAGCTATGTCCTGTGTGCCCTGCCCTGGCCCAGGAGGGGTGACAGGTGTCTTTTACCGGAAACCCGCCAGCCTGTGCTCCTTCAGGAGGACAACACAACACAGGGTCAGACTTGGCTCCAAGCCAGCCCCTTGCCCACAGACTGACCTCACCTCTCCACCCGCTGGGCTTTTCAAATGTAAAATGGGAGTAACCACGAGGATCAAAGTGGACGATACTGTCAATAGCTCTTAAAACAGTGTCCAGTGTTCAGAGAATACTCAAGTTTTTATTTTCTCACTTTTGCAAGTGTTCTGAACCTGGGGTCACACAACTAGAGTAGAAAATAAAATGGCCTGGCTCAAGGTAGGTCCAGTCCGCATGAGGGAAGAAAAGAAGAAGGACCAAAATGCAGTAGGAAGACCTCAGAGAGGAGGTGATGCCAGAATAGGGCTTTGAAGAATGAGTAGGAGTTTGCCAGTAAGTCCAAAGGCAAAGTCTAGGTGATCTATTGGGAAGGGAGGGGCACTACTTAAGATTGGTCTCTTTATTTGTTCATTTCGTTACTCAGCAAGCCTTTAGCAAACCCTTTTCTGTGAGGTACTGGGGATGCGAGAAGCATGCCACCCACCGGGTGGAAGCAGGTCGAGTACAGATGGCACGGAGCCGGGTTGGTTAGGGCTGTGCGGGGGCTGCCCAGGGTGGGAGGGACAGAGAGACACTGCCCGCCCGCTGCCCGCCGCTCTCTGGCCTCAAGAACTGCCCTGTCTTCTCCACTCACCCCACATCATCCAGGCCGGCAAGCAGTCCCACCTTCAAGGAGGGAGACAGGCCATCCTGCCCAGCCTGGTACCGGTGCATTTCCCATCACAGTGTGACACGCTGGCCAGGGGCAGGCCCAGCATGGAGCATGTCAGGGGTAGGCGAGGGTTGGCATGCGTGCATGTGTGTTGCCGCGGGTCCCCGGGGCGTCTCCTCCTGCATCTGTCTCTGCTCTGCGTCCGCCTCTGCACCCTCACCCCTCGCTGCCCACCCTCCTCTCTGTCTTCGCATCTCCCTCTTTGTTTGCCCTGGTCCCTCATTTTGTCCCTCCCTGACTCCCCATCTTGGGCTCTGCCTGGGTCCCTGGGCTGCGTGAGTGGGGCGGGGCTGAGGTGGGGCCGTGGCCCGGACCCCAGCCCTCGGGAGTCCTGCGAGCCCAGCGCGCCAGGCTCCTGATGGGCCGGGGTGGGAGGCGGGGCGGGCGCCTGGGCTGCAGGTTTTGGGTCTGGCCCGCTCGCTGCAATATTGATGGCCCGTCAGGGCAGCCCTGATTCCTGTGCTTTCAGTTAAAAGGTTTCTGTTGTTGTAGCTTATGCAGTTGCTCTGTTGCTATGGAAACGTGACATCAAAATGACGTTTCCCGTTTAAAAGCTTTTAACTAAATTCCTGCCTGTCAGATGTAGGCCCCATTTTGAGCGTGGAGCTGCCTTCCAGGAGTGGGGCTCCTGCCCTGGTGCGCAGGCCGCAGGCCCGCCTGAGTGCGCTCTTTTAACCCCGCAGGTGCCTCCAGCATGGCAGCAGCCGAGGTGCCCGGCTACCTCGTGTCCCCCCAGACGGAGAAGCACCGGCGCGCCCGCAACTGGACGGACGCGGAGATGCGCGGCCTCATGCTCGTCTGGGAGGAGTTCTTCGACGAGCTGAAGCAGACCAAGCGCAACGCCAAGGTGTACGAGAAGATGGCCAGCAAGCTGCTGGAGATGACGGGGGAGCGCCGGCTGGGCGAGGAGATCAAGATCAAAATCACCAACATGACCTTCCAGTACAGGTGGGCTCCACGTGCCGCGCGTCCCCGCGCACCCGCACCCCGCGCCCCAGCTCAGCGCCCAGGCTGCTGGGGCTGCCGCGGCCCCGCGGAGCTGAGTCAGGAAGGCCTTGTGTGGGCAGAGCCCAGCCGCGAGGTGGGGCCGGCACACTTTGTGCCGGCTGCCCTCAGGACGGTGGGGAAGCTGAGGCCCAGCGAGCAGGCCTGGGCGAGCGGTACCCTCCCCCAGGCCCCTGCCATGGCTGCCACCTTCAGGCGGCTCCCACTCGGCGTCCACACACCCTCCCGCCGGCCGGAGCATGGCCGGTTGCCCAGGCGTGCCTCGGCTATGCAGGGAAACTGAGGCCAGGGGTGAGAAGGAGGCTCAGCTCCCAGGCCTGCAAGTCCCGCCTGGTGCTGACGCTCCATCATTTCCAGCAGCCACCGAGCCCAACTGTGAGCGCAGACCCGTAGGCCATGGTCAGGGAGCGGGGTGTGTAGTCGGGCTAATGTTGGAGTACCCAGGAGGCCCCCACTCGTGGGAGGGGACCTGTTTGTAGAAAGAAGCAGTGGGGACCCAGGCCTGGCCCCATATCTGCCTCCACCCTACCCCGCTGTGGCCACCCAGCCCTGGCAGCCTGACAGGAGCTGCTCGGTCAGGACCGCAGACAGGGTTCCCAGGCAGGGGAGCTCTGGCACCCGGCGGGGTGAGGAGCCCGCTATGGCCCCACAGGCCCAGCACCTCAAGGTGTGTGGGAGCCAGGCCTGTCTCCTGACGGCCACTGTGTGCAGAAGGTCCTGGGTGCAGCCAAGGTCACAGGTGTAGACTGGGTCATGGGCATGGCAAGGGTCACGGGCAGGGCAAAGGTCACTGGTAGGGCCAGGGTCGTGGTCAGGCTAGAGTCTCGCTGGGGGGAAGGTCGACCTGGAGCTGGGGGCCATGGGGGGAACAGCAGCAGTGAGAGTGGAGGGGGGCATAGGGCATACTGGCAGGGGTGGGCCTGTCAATGTCCCCGAGAGGGGCGCTGTCCCTGGAGCACGTGCAGGTGCCCGGCCGCGTCCTGCTGTTCCTAGTGGCTGCTGTGAGCAGGGGGCAGAGGTGCAAGTCAGGGCTGGGTGTAGACAGGGCCTGCAGGCTTGCCCTGGGCACCTTGACAGGACCCGCCCTACCAACAGGAGGCAGGGGCCCTACCCCTGCCCCTCCCGGCCTGCAGCTCCCAGCCCGTCTGGGACCTGGAGATGAGCAGAGGCTCCAGGGCCCCTGGCATCCAGTCTGCTCTTTTCAGTTGTTAACTTTTCCTGACTCTTGGAAGAGTAGTTCCAGGGCTGGACCTGCCCGAAGGCCCATCTCCTCCTGCAGCCCCTGCTCCCAGGCAGGCCCAGGGGCCAGAGATGAGGCAGCCACTAAGGGCCTGAAAGCCTCAGTCATAACATAAAGTGTTCAATTCCAGCCACCAGCTCATGATGTGAAGGCTGAGTTGTCCGCAGATGTGTGTGGGTCCCCGGTCCCACGCCCCTCTGTGCCTGGTGAGGGGGCTGCCCATCTGACTCAGTAATTCACGGGCTCTGATTGGTGTCTGGCTGGGTTATCCATTATTTATCCTGAGAGCCTTCTTGAGAGTCCTAGGGGAGGCATTCTGTTCCATTCCTGGAGGTGGGGGATGTGGGCCAAGGAGGCCATAGGAGAGGAGGGTGCAGCCAAGCAGGGGCTGGGCCCTCTGGCAGGGCTCCACTCCAGATGCTGCAGTTTGCTGCTGGAGCTAAGGGCTGCACACATATATAACACTTCAGTTTCCCCTTCCCTGAGGGGGAAACTGAGGCCTAGAGCAGAGGACGGACTTGCCTAAGGCCACGCAGCCTTTAACAGGCGGATGCTTTCATTGCTTGACTAGTTCTTTATCTGTTTCCTCCTACCCACACCCAGAAAGCCTCTCCCAGCAAAGTTTTTTCTTATTTTTTCACTATAGCTCTTTATATATTAAGGTTGTCAGGCTAAGGAAGGCTGAGGGGGTATCTGGGTTCCATGGAGCATGGTCTCTTGGAATACGCTTCAGGGGCCTCCTGTGCGGGAGGCAGGCCTTCCCTCATTTCTCCAAGGAGTAGCCTGGCTTGAGTAGTCAGAATGAGCATGGGGTGGGGGGCGGGGGCGCCTCCGGAGTGGCTGGAGGGGAGCCTAGGCAGAGGCTGGGTGTGGGCCCAGGCACAGTCCTCCACTTCCTGCACCTGGAATCTGTGCAGGCCTCCAGGGTGATGGATGGTCCCAGGCTCGGGAGACAGAGCAGCCATGCCTCTCCCTCTGTGGCCTGTCCCTGGCTTTCTACTGAGGACATTCTGCTTGGCGGATGCTGTTCCTAAGGCTGCCCCCTCCGTGCCTGGCCTCGGCTTGCTGCCCTGAGCCACAGACCCCCTTGCCATCCAGGCAGTCCCGTTTACTGAAGGCACCTCGTTCAGATGGTCAGCTTAGTATTTCCAGTGACCAGTGTGACCAGGGACCCACACTGGCAGGAAGCCCACATCAGGAGGGAGGAGCCATCCGGCCATAGGGGTCTCTGTAGCTTGTGGGCCTCCCTACTTGGGGGGAGCGTGGGGCAGGAATATGGGGGCCACAGACTAAGGCTGAGTCTGATGGAGCAGACAGCAGCCCCCCCAGTTGTGGCCTCCTTCCTGGCCTGGCCAGGGCTGCCCAGCTCTCCTGTAGCCTTGTCTCCTATCGCTGAGCTCCCAGAATTCGGCCACGGCCCAGGGACCTACAAGGCCTGTCTGCAGGGAAGGGCAGGACACAGGGCTGGGCCGGGTTCTGGCCCAAGGTGGGCAGAGCTATGCTGTGCACACCCTTGGCCCCGGAGTCTAAGTAGGGATGGGGAATGTCAGGTCCAGCCCTGCTGCCTCCTGGTACCTTCATCCAAGAACGTTATCCAGTCGGTTTGCTGTTTGCCAGGAACTGGGTATTGTCTTATTAAATTCTCCCTAGAGCTTGTGAGGAGTTTCCTTTGCTCATCCCCATTTTACTGATGTGAAAATGGAAGCTCAGAGAGGTTAATGAACCTTTCCAAGGTCACACAGCAAAGTGGTGGAGATGAGACACAGCTCAGATCTGTTGGATGCTGAAGCCTGCACTCTTAACTCCTGTCGTTCTCGTCTCTAAGACGTTCTCTTTAGAAAAGCAGATTTCCTGTATTGTGGTATCTTCTGTTTGCATTATATGATGCTTAGAGTAATATTTCATTCCTGTGTTCGCCTGATATATTTTATTATTGCTGGTTTACTTACTTAAAAGCAATATTTGTTCCTTGTAGGGAGTTTAGAGACTACAGACCAGCAAGGACAGAAACAGTACAACACAGCCCAGGGCCCCAGCACTCACAGACGACCTTATTCATATTTGGGGCATGTGCTTCTAGTGACCACCGCGGGGCAGGTCCCCAGCCTGACTTCTTTCCATGCCTCCTGTCACCTTGGCCCTGGAGCCTGGCCAGTGTTTCTGGGGAGGCTGTCCGGCCAAGAGTGGTTCCCTGGGGCCCCCGCGCCCCTGAGCACCCCTCAGCCTAGGGCCAGACAGGAAGGGCCGGGAGCAGCTCCATTTCTCACCCTTGGCTCTTGTGTCTCTCGTTTCAGGAAATTAAAATGCATGACAGATAGCGAGTCCGTCCCGCCCGACTGGCCCTATTACCTAGCCATTGATAGGATTCTGGCCAAGGTCCCCGAGTCCTGTGATGGCAAACTGCCGGACGGCCAGCAGCCGGGGCCCTCCACGTCCCAGACCGAGGCGTCCCTGTCGCCGTCTGCTAAGTCCACCCCTCTGTACTTACCGTATAACCAGTGCTCCTACGAAGGCCGCTTCCAGGACGATCGCTCCGACAGCTCCTCCAGCTTACTGTCCCTTAAGTTCAGGTAGTGTGTGTCTTCCTTCCCTGCCTCCACCTCCAGCAGGGGCCAGGAGCCCGGCGGCCAGAGAAGGGGCTGGGAGCGGTGAGGGGCGGCGGCTCTCGGCTCCCTGGCTGGCTGCAAAGGCCTAGGTGGTACGCGAGGGCCTCCAGGGACAGGGAGGCCTCAGGCGGGGAGGCCTCAGACCAGGCTAGCCTCAAACAGGGAGGCCTCAGACGGGGAGGCATCAGACGGGGAGGCCTTAGACAGGCTGGCCTCAGACAGGGAGGCCTTAGACAGGGAGGCCTTAGACAGGCTGGCCTCAAGCAGGGAGGCTTAGACGGGGAGGCCTCATACAGGGAGGCCTAGGATGGGGAGGCCTCAGACGGGGAGGCCTCAGACGGGGAGGCCTCATGCAGGGAGGCCTCAGACAGGCTGGCCTCAAACAGGGAGGCCTCAGACGGGGAGGCCTTAGACAGGCTGGCCTCAGACGGGGAGGCCTTAGACAGGGAGGCCTCATGCAGGAAGGCCTCAGGCAGGCTGGCCTAAGACAGGGATGCCTCATACAGGGAGGCCTCAGACGGGGAGGCCTTAGACAGGCTGGCCTCAGACGGGGAGGCCTTAGACAGGCTGGCCTCAGACGGGGAGGCCTTAGACAAGGAGGCCTCAGACAGGGAGGCCTTAGACAGGGAGGCCTCATGCAGGGAGGCCTCAGACAGGCTGGCCTCAAACAGGGAGGCCTCAGACGGGGAGGCCTTAGACAGGCTGGCCTCAGACGGGGAGGCCTTAGACCGGGAGGCCTCATGCAGGAAGGCCTCAGGCAGGCTGGCCTAAGACAAGGAGGCCTCATACAGGGAGGCCTCAGACGGAGAGGCCTTAGACAGGCTGGCCTCAGACGGGGAGGCCTTAGACAGGGAGGCCTCAGACAGGGAGGCCTTAGACAGGGAGGCCTCATGCAGGGAGGTCTTAGACAGGCTGGCCTCATGCAGGGAGGCCTCAGACAGGGAGGCCTCATGCAGGGAGGCCTCAGACAGGCTGGCCTCAAACAGGGAGGCCTTAGATGGGGAGGCAGGAGGTATTGAAGTGCAGGCCGTCATGTCCATAGTCTGGGTTCATCTCCCGGTTCCATCACTTTCTAGCTGTGTGGAAAGCCCTTGACCTCTCTAGGCCTCAGTCTCTCTCTGTAAAATGGGGATAAATCAGCACTTTGTCTGAGGATGGCTGGGAGTGTCACAAGAGAGAAGGGTGGGGCCTGGCACATGGAGGAAGACAAAGTGCCCCACCCCCCCCACCCCCAGTTTCTGGCTCCTGGGCTCCCCATCACCCCCAAGCAGACCCTGCCCTGGGGTCCTCCTCCTCCTTGCCCTGGCTAGGCTGGCTAGGAGTGTGCTCCTCGGCGGGTGGCAGTGGGTGTGCCTGTCCCCTCTGCTCTCCTTCCCAGACATCCTGCCAGGCCAGCATGGGCTGCGTGAACCTGCCCTCAGGATGCCCACAGACAGGCACACAGGAGGCACAGCCCGTGGTGTGGAGGCCCGGGGAGCCAGAGGAGGGATACTGGGGGTTGGCTTTCAAAGGTGAATAGGAGTCGGCCGGTTGGGCAGAGAAGGCAGAGAGCAGGTTAGAGTGCGGCCCTGCCTCTCCCTCAGCTCTGGCCTTCAGGTCTGTCAGACAGGGGAGAGATGAGGAGGGTCTGGGGGAGTCTGAAATCAGGGGCTGCAGTTCAGTTTGTCCAGCGCCCCTTCCCTGGAGGGGATTTCTCAGCAAAGACCCCAGACAAGAATGCCTTTGTGACGGCCAGACGGAATCAGCTGGAAACCTGAGGTTTATGGCCAGGTGTTTCCGTGGATTGACCCGGTTCCCAGACTCACTGCTGCCCCAGGCACGGCACCAGGGCTGGGACATGGGAGCCACTCTCCTGCCCCTGAGGTTGGCTGGGGCGCCGTTCTGCTGTGAAGCACAGGGCCCAGACGAGGGGACTGGCAAGGCCTTGGCAGGACCGGTGCAGTGTGACCAGTTAGACCAGGGATGCTCCCCGCCCCGCGGCAGGGAACACAGGGCATGGCCGCGGCGCAGGCTGCCTTTGCCTCCCTGGACCCACCAGAGGTTCCGGTCCCGGGGAAGAAGCCACAGCACCCCTCCCACCCAGCCCCCCTGGTCTCTGCCCCGGTGTGGCCACTGCCCCTGAGCCCCCACCCACCCCGCTCAGTGGATTCGGGGGCGCTCTTGTGGCAAGGTGTACCCCCCCCCCCCACGGCCCTGTGAGCCAGGTCAGCGGCTTGCCTCGAGACCCGCAGGGCGGCGTTGCCTGTGGCCCCCGCGGCCCCCTCGCCATCACGGCGGGAGGGCGGCAGCCGCTCCTCACCAGCTGCCCGGGGCCTCCCGTTCCCACTTGTCCACTGAGGTGGTTGGGAGAGTCAGGCGGGCGGAGCCCTGGCTCCGCGGCCCGCCGTCCACACGCCGGCACTGTCCTTCCAGGTCGGACGAGCGGCCCGGGAAGAGGCGCAAGGGGCAGAGCTGCCACCTGCAGAAGAAGAAGCTGCGGCTGCTGGAGGCCATGCTGGAGGAGCAGCGCAAGCTGAGCCGCGCCATGGAGGAGACGTGCCGGGAGGTGCGCCGCGTGCTGGACCAGCAGAACCTGCTGCAGGTGCAGAGCCTCCAGCTGCAGGAGCGCATGATGGGCCTGCTCGAGAAGATGATCGCCAAGTCCAACGTGTAGGCGGCGGGCGGCCCTCCCAGCACGGAAGCCCCTCCTCGGACGCAGGCCGGGGACGCCGGGCTCCTCTGGGGCGATTCCCCGGTCGGAACCCCTAGAATCTGTTCTCCAATGTCGTCACCATCAATGATACTTGAAATGGCTTTTGATAGTAAATGTGTAATTTTTCATGACTCCCTGGAAGCAGAGTTCACTTTCTCAGCTCAGAGGGAATGCACCGGGTTGGTCTGTTCCCCAAACAGAAGCGAACGGAAACGGGCTAGTGGCAGCTTTGCGCCCGTAACAGAAACTCTCCGGAAGGGGAGACGGCTGTCTGGTCCCGCAGCGGCGTCTGCAGTGTCTTTCCGAGCTAGCCTCTGACACCGGGCGAACCCCTGAGAGTCCACGGCCCTCTCCTTGGAGCCCCAGATCTTCCGACTGCCTCCCTGCAAGAACGCTAACAAAGCAAGGACGGCGGCCCACATGCGTCATCCTGTTCGGTCTTCTAGGCCCGGGGACGTGGCGCTGAGGAGATGGAGATCTGGCCTGGCGCACTCATGCTCCAGTCGGGGAGGCAAACAAGCACAGAGGGAAATGACGTGATAGCAGGCTGTGGTCCGTGCTGCACAAGGGGAGGCCGCGCAGGAGCAGCCCGCAGGAGCAGCCCCACGGCTGGCCCACAGGGGCACGGGAAGCTGTTGGTGCTGCGGTGGCTGTGGCGCTCTGGATCGGGACCCGCGGCGCAGGGACGGGCTCTGAGGTAGAGCTCACCTCCCTGCCTTTGCCCTGTCACCAGGAGGAAGACCTTTCCAGATACTTCTCTGCTGAATTCTTCCTAAATCTTGTTGGCCACTTGGATTTTGGTCCCTGGCTGCAAGGGACGAAGGGCTCCCCGCCTGGGACCAGCATTTTGCTGCCCATGCAGCAGGGTTCTGAGGCGACATGGCAGGTGACGTGGTGTGACTTACGATCTAGAAGACCTCCTTCTGGCTGCTCCTGAGCAGACCTGTGGCGGGTGGGGTGAAGGCAGACATCCTGCTGGGAGGCTGTCACGGTCATCCCGGTGAGACTGACCAGCTCCTCTGATGCGCCAGCGGTCCTCGAAGTCAACCGCCCGTGCTCGCCCAGGTGGGGCTGAGGCCAGCCCCGGGCCTGCTGCTGCGGTGGGCGAGAGGCTGGGCGGCCGTGGAGCCCAGAGGGGCAGGACAGCCCCGGCTCAGCCCCCTCGGGGACCTCCCCAGGCACATGCCGTGGACTCCAGCGACGCCACTTTGGGATGGAGGGCAGTCCGGTGAATGCACAGCAGGCGGTTCTGCTGAAGTGTGAACTCGCCAATTTCTGCTGAGCCAGGCAGTGTTCCCAGCAAGGCCAGTGTCAGCTGGCGACACGACGCCCCTGAACCTGTGCTGGGGGGCACGCACGGAACGAGCCCCCTGCAGAGGAGACCTCGGCATCGTGTGCTGAAGCCCCGAGCTGGGGGCTGGCTTCAGGCACAGGAACCCAGCTGCCTCTGAGACAAGATGCCCCGGTGAGAACTCGGTTGTTTGACAGACGCTGGGCTGGGCCTGAGGCTGCTGCATGCAGCCCCGTCAGAGGGGCCGTGCCCGAGCGTCACCGAGGTGGTGACAGACTGCGGCTCTAAGTGACACGGGAGCTCCTCGCCTTGACTGTCCTGGTGTTCCTGGAGCCGTGGCCGTGGCACCCAGTGTTTCCATAGTTGCAGTATATTATGTAGCATTTTTGCATTTGTACTTAGAGGCCATTTGCACTATTATTTTCCCAGCTGTTTCTGAGTGTGGGGTCAGTGCTCGCTCTCTCCACATCTCACCGAATCGGTGCTGCCACGCGCTCCATCGGGCTGGAGCGGAACTGGTGAGGTCAGGCGGAGGTCAGCCGCAGGGCTGCCTGCGTCGTACCCTTCGTGCACAGCGTGTCCGTAGCGAGTTTCTGATTTCTTCTGTAGTTACCGGTCCGTTAAGGGGGGAAGGTGGCTACATCAGTAAACGCTAAGCTCTTTGGTAAGATCCATCAAGACAACCTGTTAATACCAAAAACTGAAATCGGGAACCAGACGAATGTGCTTGCTTTCACCTTTATCGTTTAACGGCATTTTTAGCTAATACATTCAGACAGACAAAGTAAGCCGAATAAAAGAAAGGAAAATTACCTTTATTTTCAGATGATATTTTTATATTCCCAGAAAGCAGATATACAAAAGGTCAAGAGCTCTTTAAACCACCTTGACCCTGTGGATTATGAGAATGGAATATTCCGTTCACAGTCATGATTGAGAACTGCAGGGAATCTATGAACAAGTTTAACCAGGAAGGTCCAGGATCGACATGAAGGAAACTACGTGGTTTTATTGTAAAATCTGAAACTGAGTGTGTGGAGAAATCGCACACTCCTAAAAGCTCCAAAGTAAAGTGTCATCATTTTATTAATGTGATTCCAACAATATTCTCAATAACATTGTGGGTTTTTGTTTTGAAATGGATGAAAGTACTTTTTTTTTTTTTTAAGTGGGCCCCGCACCCAGCACAGAGCCCGACTCGGGGCTGGAACTCACGTCCCTGAGATCATGACCTGAGCTGAGATCAAGAGTCAGATGCTTAACTGACTGAGCCACCCAGGCGCCCTTGAGGAAAGTATTTTTAAGTTCAAATGAAAAAGGAATGAGGCGAAGGGTCTGAGGACAAAAGATGGAAGGAGACCCGCTGGGCCTCATGTGGCACCGGGAAATGCAGAACAAGACGCGAGCATGCCATCTTGGTGTGCCGTCTGTCAGGGTCAGAGCGGGAAAAACGTCAGGAGACAGAGAAGCTCAGACCCTGCAAGGGGCAGTGGAAGGTGCCACAAGCCGGCCAGAGCAGTGGGGCCTCACCCACAGAGCTGAGGACGCTGCGCACGCTGATCAGCGCCCTGGGGCTCTGGCCTTGGTGCTCGCAGGGCCCTCCACGCTCCAGGAGTGACTGAAGATGTCACACTTGTGTTCCTGTGGGTCCTAACTGCTGATAGGAACCCAAGACTTGAAAATTACTCATTTCAAAATAACAATAAACCCATTACTTGTTGACATGAACAACAGTTGCATGAAAACTACGTTCTCCCAAACAAAAGGATTTCACGAGAAGAGGGGATTGTGTTACATGCGCTCAGATCTCTGGCTGGAGAGAAGGCAGTGGGCTGCCATGACCGGCTGCAGCGGGACGTGCGATGTCAGTGGGAGATCCGGCGCCGCACGGATAGGTGTTTGGAAAAGAAAGGGATCTTTTACTGACATGGCGGGTGGCTGGGGACACCCCTACCGGGGCCCCCGGCCGTGCAGGCCGGCCACAGCGTGGACTCAGCCGGCGGTGCTCCCAGAGCCATGTGCGTCGGCCGTCCGTCCGTCTGGTACCTGGGGGGTCCTCCTGCGCTTCTGTAACACGGGGCGCTGGGTGTGTGGGGCGGCCTGTCTTCTGTGCTGACGCGCGCCCCACACCCGCAGAAATGCGCTCTCGCCGCTCTCCCGGCGCCCCCTCGGCAGCGGAGCCATTCCCGGGGCAGCTTGTCAGCCTCGTGGCCCTTTTGTTCTGATCTCCGCCCGCAGCTGGAATTTTGGCACTGGTCACATGACCACACGAGCTGTTTCCCCGCGGGGACAGCTGTCCGCCAGGCGCCCGAGTCCCTTCAGGTGAAGAGCGTGTCCGCGTGAAGAATGTGTCCAGCTGTCCTTCTGCCGGCAGCGCAGCGCTGGTGCCCGGGCTGCTCCCCAGACGGTGTCGCACTGAGGGGCAGGGCAGGGGTGCGTCACGCAGAATATTAAAAAGATGTGTGCCCAAGGGCCCAGATTTAATAAAATCAGTACGTTTTACTGCCGCGTTGGGGATGCTCTTAAAGGAAACTGGTGTTTTTTTGTGGAGGGTGCGTGGTGGGAGGGACGTGGACGGCTGGCAGGGTGTTTGATGCCCGTCCTGATTCTCACCGAGACCTCGCTGTTCGAGCCGGCGCTGCAGATGCCAACACACTGAAGACAGCCAAGGGCGTTTTCCTTCTGTAACAGTCGTTCGGGGCTCAGGGACCCTCGGAGGCCCGCAGACCACTGTCCCTTCGGGGGAGGCCCCGGCACGTGTGCAAGGCAACGGGACGAGAATATGCACGGTGGTCTTATTTGTAGCTGTGCCTCCTGGAAAGTTCCAGAGTGTCCCGCCGCCTGTGTGCGTCCTCCCCCCACCCCAACAGCCCCCGGGAGCAGTGTCCCCCAGGAGAGCCCAGAAGGAGGCCCTGCCTCCCTCCCTCTAACCGCTGTCCTGCTGACCACCTGCTGTGTGCCTGGAGCAGGGGAGTCGATGGGGGGTGGGGAGACCCCCCCCAAACAAAGAAAATGGGTTCTTGGCTGGACGGTTGGCGCTTCAGAGAGAAACCGCGCCAGAGGGGCTGCTGGAGCCCAGGGCTGTGCTTTGGGATGCACGAGACCCGGCAGAGCCCATCTGGGGCGGGAATTGGGTGAGATGGGAGCCCGCGCTCTCCCGCCGGGGACGTGGGGTCAGCGGGGGCTTCCCGGCCTCCATCAGCAGTCCCCGCACTGACTGGCTCTGAGCTAGCTGCCATCGCCAGGACTCCCGGTCCGGACACTCACACCACACGCGGGCCCAGCCCCGGTCCACCTCGGGTGGGCCCAGTGGGACCCCGCACCCACCCCCAGGTCGCCTACCTGCTTCCTGAAGGTGTAAGTGGACCAAAGAACAGGCCCAATCCCCCAACGGTCCCAGAGCCACCTTACCCTCTGGGAGTGTGGGTTCCCGGCACATCGCCGTCTTTGAGAACAATGGGGGATGCTTCAGCTCAGTCAAGAGGGGACACCATTCACAGCCGCTGACCCACGTGAGGACTGTTTACTGGAGCAGATCCACAGGCCCACAACCGGCATTTCCGCCCCCCGGTAGCAGTGGGCACCTGCTGCCCTTTGGTTTTGCCTTGTAGGGCACTACGTCAGCAGCACTGCTTTCCTCCAAGGTGGTATCAGTCCCCTGCTCCGTGCCACTGTCTTCAGGGGCCCCCACCGTCTCGTGTGGATCCACAGTGGTGACCCCACCACCACTGGTCAGGGCAGGGGAAGAGGAGGGAGCGGGTGCGGAGGCCTCATGGTGAACCACGCATGCGCGTCAGAGCAGGAGGGAGGGAGAGAACCCCGGAAAATGCAGGGGTCATCTCCCCAGGGGGGCTGTGGGACTTCGGTGGCCCTCAGAGCACGGCCACTCATTGGGGCGAGAGCACAGGATGTGCTGGCCTCTGTGGGCCTGGGCAGCCACACGCACCTCATTTTTCGTCCTGCGGATGTTCCGACCACGGCTGGAAGTGGGCCAGGGCGGGAGGCGGTGCTGGCCGACCCAGCAGGATGGACGGGGGACGCCCTGTGCTTTGGGAGCTGGCCACGCCATGGTTGTCAGGTTACTGTTCTCCTTGGAAAACAGCTCTTGGTGCCGGGGTTTCTGGCCCTCGTGCGACCCTGGGACTCCTTCTGGTCTCCCGTGAGCCCATCCTGGTTACCCTGGTGTGCGTGCGTGACACGGTCGGGGAGAGGAGCTGGCTGCCATGTGCGCGTGTCTCCGCACCCAGCCTCTGTGCCCCGCGCAGCTCCGAGCCTCCCTGTTTAGGGTCACAGACGCCTTCCTGGGCGCCGTCCCTGCAGCGGCTCCCCTGCCGATGGACAGATCCTTCCAGGCGCTCTCAGCAGTGGCGCGGTGGATGTCCCTGTGTGGGCTTGTCCACGCTAGCAAGCATTCTTCAAACCAGACAAGACAGTTAGCTCTAGGGGACCTGAAAGTTGACCAGGAAAGTGCCCATGCTATGCTCTGTGGCTCCTGGGAGAAGGAGGGGTCCGGTGTCACAGCACCGTTGGCGGACAAGCCTGGCCCTCCACTTCCGAATGGTTTTGGAATTTTCCTTAGATATAAGTTGCCCAGGGGCGCCTGGGTGGCTCAGTCGTTAAGTGTCTGCCTTCAGCTCAGGGAGTGATCCTGGCGTTATGGGATCGAGCCCCACATCGGGCTCCTCCGCTGTGAGCCTGCTTCTTCCTCTCCCACTCCCCCTGCTTGTGTTCCCTCTCTCACTGGCTGTCTCTCTCTGTCAACTAAATAAATAAAATCTTTAAAAATAAATAAATAAATAAGTTGCCCAGGGACGTGCAGCTCGCTCAGTCAGCAGACCGCGTGACTCTTGATCTCAGGGTTGTGAGTTCAAGCCCCACATTGGGTTGGAGAGATGACTAAAAAATAAGCTTTAAAAATCAATAAATTGCCCCCAAATGCATGTGTCTCCATCTACAGTCTTCATTCTGTCCGATAGTGATGATTTCTATTCTTGTGTCAACACGTAACTGTCTGAACTACGGTTGGTCTTGAGATCTGACATCACACGTCTTTCCACCTTGTTCTTTTGACAGATCGTTTGGGTGTTTTAAGTCCTAAGCATTTCCACATAATTTTTTAAATGTAGTAAGAGACACATAACATAAATCTACCACTTTACCCGTTGCTAAGGGTCCAGTTCAGGGGCAGTAAGTTCGTCCCGCAGCGCGTGCCCCCTGCCCCCCCCCCCACTGACCCTGTGTCTCCGCGGAGCAGCATCCCCGCCTTCTCCGCTCCCGGCCCTTGACACCCGGTGCCCTGCGTTCTGACCCCTCCAGGGCATCCCGTGGGTGCTGTGTGTCTGCGTGGCGCCCTCCACGTTCATCCATGTGGTGGTGGGTACACCAGTCTGCATGCCCAGCAGAGCACCAGGGTCCCCTTTCTCCGCGTCCTCGCCAAAACGGGCTCTCTCTGGCCTTGTTGATGACAGCCATGCTGCTGGGGTGAGGTTCTGATTGGCATTTCCCTGACGTTGGTGACGCTGAACATCTTTCCACGTTGGCCACGTCTTCCTTGGAAGAACGTCTGTGCAGATCCTCTGAATTTCTTTAATTAGATTTGTTTCTGATGTAGTTGTAACTAGCAAGGACTTTGAGGCAGTAAATCCCTGTGTGCAGGATTGCAGGACCAAGAGGATAGGAATTGTCCAGATGCCTTCCCAAGATGCTCTCCAAACTATGCCCAGCCCTCAAAAACGAAAACATCCCAGCTCACGTCTGAACCAGCCAAAGCCTTAATACCAACCTGATTCTTTAAAAAAAATATAAAACAGGAAAATAAAGTGAAAGTTCTAAATAAAAAACTAGCAAACGTAAGACAGAAGATAACATAAGCAAACATAAGAAAAAGTGAGGGCCTTCGCAGTCAGAGAACCTCCAGCAGAATTACCAAGTTCACCAAGTCAGCGTGGGGGACGCCATAGGATTGCATCGCGCAGACAGCCCCTTCAAAATCTCCCAGCATGACAGGATTTGCAGGGAAAGGGACACAGATGATACCCCTACCTCCGCCAGCAACAGCCACGCCCAGGACTGTCACTATGGGTCAGCATCAGCCAAGGACAAGGTCATGGTGCAAATATTGGAAAAGGAGAGGCAACAATTATCTGTTTTTGCTAACGAAGTGATCATAAAACCAGGAAACTTGAAAGATTTAACAAATCCTACTAGATTAATAAGAGATAAATACATAGAATTAATATATAAAATCCCTTTTTTCTATATTATTAACTGGTTAGAAACAGGAAAACTCCCTTCGTAACAACCAAAGCTATGAAATACTTACGAATAAGTAGAACTGGAGAGGACTCTGATCATAGCAAAGAACAGAGAGGGACATCTGGACAAAGGTGTGACGCTCGTCCCTGGGGGGGATGTCCCAGGGGGAGTAGGACGTCCCTGGGGGGGGGGATGTCCCTGGGGGAGTAAGATGTCCTTGGGGTAGGATGTTTCTCAGGAGGATGTCCCTCGGTGGGGAGGATGTTCCTGAAGGGAGATGTTCCTGGGGGAAGGACGTCCTGGGGGGAGAGGACATCCCCAGGCTGATGTCCTGGGGTAGTCTTGCCTGACACAACACATTCTTTCCTGTGTCCCCACTTTTGCCTACAAATGGCTTCCATTTTGTGCATCTCCTTGGACCCCTTTCTAAGACAAGACACTGCCTGGTTCATGAACCATTACGTAAAGCCAATTCAAACGTACTCAGTTGAATTTTGTTTTTTCATAGATAAAAAGCACTCAGGGCCATGTGGACCTGCCTCGGGGAGAGACCAGTGTTGGTGGGGAAAGATCCAGAACGGGCCAACTCACTCAGACTTGGGATTTGACAGCCATAGTGGCGGAGACCCACGTGCCCAACGTTCGGTGATGTGTAGTTGTCTGTGACTGGCAAGGAGACAGGGACAGATGTCTTAGAACCTTCTACAAGGTTCATCTCGGATGGATTAAAGATGCAAATGTTAAAAGTGGAAAACTTCTAGAACAAATTTTGGAAGAACATATGACCTTGGCGCCAAGACCTCTCTGATGAGACTAACCATAAAGGAAGAAGTGGCCTAATTAATAAAATTTCAAAATGGTGTATGACAAAGAGCTTTTAAAAACTCGCAAGATGTGGGGTAGATGGCGAGGCCTGCAGGAGGCAGGACAGCAAAGGAGCTCCCTACTTGTAAGCTCCTGTGCACAGGCTGGGGGCCGCGGCCCAGTGAGCTGAGGCAGGTGGCAGGTGTGCAGGGCGGGGGGGGGGGGGGCGCAGGCGGGGAGGGCCACAGGGGTGGAGCTGCAGCCCCATTCACCCCAGACAGCACTGGACTTCCTTCCCAGCCCCCCACCAGGCCACCTCTGCCCCCCAAGAGCGGGTAGGGCCACCTCCCTCCCTCTTCTGCAGCAGGGCCCCTTGAACGGCCTAAAGTAGATTTCTGACACTGTGTGTTCTGGAGTGTTCCTTCCATGCTCTCTATGCTGGAAGCCACATTTGTGAAGATCCTTTCGTGCATGGTTCCAGGGTAGATGGGTCCAAGGTGAGCTTTGTGTGAGGCTGGGGAGGTGGAAGTGATGGAGACGCCATGGGGCTCTGAAGGCTGCAGGTGGTTAGAGGCTATGAGTGGGCAGGGCTGAGGCTGGTCAGGGATGTGGGGTGAGCAGGGCTGGGGGTCAGGCCTGGGGGTAGTTAGGGCTCTAGGTCAGGGCTGGGGATCAGAGCTGGGGGTGGTCAGGACTTGGGGGGTGGGCAGGGATGTGGGTGGTCATGACTATGGGTCAGGGCTGGGGGTGGTGAGGGCTGGTGGTCAGGGCTAGGAGTGGTAGGCTGGGCTGGGGGTCAAGGGTGTGATGTTAGGGGTGTCAGTGTACGATTCTACACCCAATTCTGATGTGTTTTCCCCCTGACATCGTCAAGTAATTGACACCAACTGAGTGTCCCCCAAATCTAACTCAGTCCCCACATGCTCCTGGAGGTGGTGTCAGATCCCACAGGCAAGGGCTCAGTCCTGCAAGGCCACCCCCCCCCACTTCAGACCCTCCCCCCCAGTCACCTGCACTCTGACCGTCTGCCTGTGCATCCAGGGGTCCCATGGCCCCCTCCTCGGGTTCGACAGTTTGCGGGAGCGGCTCGCGGAGCCCGGGCGAGCGTGTTGTGCGCTGGGTCACTGGTTCAGGATAAAAGGGTGTCGCTCAGAGCAGCCGGATGGGAGAGATGCTCTCTAGGCACACACCCTCCCGCACCTGCCCCTCCGCGGTCACCGGCCTGGACGCTCTCCCACGCGCCCTCTCGGGGTTTTCTGGAGGCTTCACTACACTGGCCTGACGGATCTGATCAGGAGGCCTTGCTCCTGGGTCTCAGTCTCCAGCCCCTGTTCCCTCGAGGCCAGGGGAGGGCATCTAGGGGAGGGAGGCCCCGGGCTCCTCCTGGAGCTCTGCGGGGCTGCCCCCAGAATTACGGGCTGCATTCTAAGGCATGTCCAGGACTAGGCTCAAAGCTGTGGCGGGCAGCAGCTGACCTCCAGGGACACGTCCTGCCGTCGAGCAACCGGACAGCACGGGAGGCGCCGCATGGCCCACACGCCTGCCTGCAGGGCAGCGGTGATGCGGGCGTACTGGGAGGCAGCAAGGCCTTCCCTGCACCTCTAGGTGGCTCCGAGGGATGTTCAGGAGAGCTCAGAACCCAACAGGGAAAGGGGAGCTGGGGATATGCAGGACCCACGGTCGATGTCCCCCACACCCTGCGTACATGGAACCCGAATCAGAAGGGAGGTAGGAGGGCCACCAGGTGTGGGGGAGAGCCCTGGAGAAGCCAGGGGGCCTGGGGCTCCAGGCTAGCTCTGCCCCTGCTGGGGGGCCCACAGCCAGCTCTGCCCCCCCCCCCCCCCGAGCTCTGTCCTTTTGGAGCAGGGGCTGGGCGCAGAGGCCGTGGTCAGCTGCCAGCATCTCCCGAGGCCTTGTTCCAGGGGAGGGCAGAGGGCACTGGCCCCCACGTGTACGGGGAGCAGTGTGGGGGGCGGTCACGTCACTGCCACAACATGCCCTCGAGCACACGTCACCCCACAAGGGTCTGCCGGCGCCAACCCTGCGTTGTTACACCTGCCTGTGTTCCTTAACCCCCAGGGTCAGGGTCCGAATTAACCCCAGGTCTAGCCCGTCCTTCCTGGGAGTGCCGCGGCTCAGGCTGGCTGCAGGGCTGGGAGCAGCCCGCGTGCTGTGGGGACCCTGTCACGAGAGCCCCGGAACGCTGAAATTCAGATTCCAACTATGTGCCTGACCCCCCACCTCCCTTGTTTTCAGAACGGCCTTTGTCTTTTCCTGTTCGGAGAACTTTCCAGAGACTTTCCAAGTTCTGCCTGGGAACAGCACGGGTCCCTGGGTGCCAGCTGGCTTCGCCAGCAATTATCCTTAAAGCACGGGGACAATTTTAATTTCACAATAATTAGAAATATCAACTGCAGCTCAAGCCTTCGAAACTCATGGAATTTTAATGGGCAGCTGGCTTAGGTTACAGCCAAGAATAGTAGCACTGCGCCCAGCCTGGGTCCAGGAGCCCGCGCAGCGCTGGCCTCTGCGAGGAGCGGGGCTGGGGGAGGGGACAGGCCCCAGCTGAGCGTTCTGTGGTACCCGAGGGGAGGCGAGTGAGATTTGGACCCCAAGTCCAGTGCATGTGCCCCTGCAGATGCCGCCGGGCCCCATGTCATCCCCGCCCCAGCCTCCCTGCTGCGGTCTGAGCCCTCCCACCCCAGCCTGTGCCCACAGAAGGCTCCCTCTGAGCGGGGTTGCAGGTCTGGGGTGTCCCCACCACACCTTGGGGCCATCCTGGCCCCGGGCAGAGAGCCAGGGGCTCACAAGGCTCGCTGGCCTCCTGTCTTTTCTTGGAGGCACAGTCCCATGTCTGAAAACAGCCCTTTGACACATTTTGTCTGGTTTTCAGTTTGCAGTGGGCAGGGTGGCGAGCCTGTCCCAACCTCGTGATGCCACCATGGAGGAAAGTGGACGTTAATGGTGTCTTTAGGTGGGCAGAGGTTTTACTTTTGATAAAATCAGAATTATCTAGTTCAGTTTTCTTCTGTGACTAGAGCTCCCTGTATCCTGAGAAATCCTGACCCAGGTCAGCAGGGTATGCTCTGTGCCGTGTTCTAGAGGCCATGGTTGTGTCTGGGCCTTCTATCCATCTCAACTTCATCGTTGGCTGTGGTGTGAGGTAGGAATCAAGGTTCATCATTTTCCCCATGATCACCCAGTTATTCCAGTACCATTTGTTACAAGTCTTTCCTTTCCCTCATTGAGTTTCTCTGGGGCCATTGTCAAAACTCAATTCACTGAACAAGAGTGGGTCCATTTCTAGACTCGGTTCCACTGGTCTGTATGGCTACGTTGCCTTCACGACTGCAGACTCCTTTCCTTTATAGAAAGTCTTGAGGTCAGAAAGTACAAATCTTCCAACTTTGTTCTTCTTTTCCAAAATTGCTTTGGTTATCCTAGATCTCTTACTTTTGCATGTAAGTTTTAAATCAGTTTGTCAATTTGCACCCCTAAAAAAACCTGCTGAAATTTTTATGGAGATGGCATTGAATCTGTAGATCAGCTTGAAGAGAATTGACATGTTAGCAATTAATATTGAGTCTTGCAATTTATGAACATGGTATATCTCTCCCTTTGGCAAAGTCTATACATCCTTTATTAAATTTATTCCTCAGTATATTATTTTTCAATTGTTTGTTGGTAGTATATAGAAACACAATTGGTGTTTGTATCTGTAAGCTGCAACCCTTCAAACTCACTAGTCTGATAGCTTTTTAAATAAATTCCTTAGGACTTTCTAGGTTCACAATCATGTTTCTGTAAATAATGCGTTTACTTCTTGCTCTCTGATTTGTATGCCTTTTGTTTTTTGTGTTTTAGTCCTCTGACTAGGACCTCCAATACCATGTTAGAAGAAGCTAGGAGAGCCCCGTCATTGCCATATGCTTGATCTTAGGGGAATACACTCAGTTTTTCACCAATTGAGTAGAATGTTAACTGTAGTTTTTCACAGATGCCATCTACCAAATTGAGGAAGTTCCTATTTCTAGTTTGTTCATTTGGAATTTTTAATCATAAATGGGTGTTGAATTTGGACAAATGATCTCTTGGCATTTACTGAAATAATTACAAGATTTTACTCCTTTATTTTGTTGACGTTATGAATAACAAGGAATGATTGCATTTTATTTTTTTTAATTTCTATTTATTTATTTGAGAGAGAGAGAGAGAGACTGGGTGGAGCGGCAGAGGGGGAGGGAGAAAGAGAATCTCAGGCAGACTTCGCACTGAGCACAGAGTCTGAGGTGGGGCTGGATCTCATGACCCCCAGAGCACGACCTGAGCCGAAATCAAGAGTCAGCTGCTCAGCCAACTGAGCCACCCAGGTCCCCCAAGAATTGCTTTTTAAATGTTAAATAAACCTTGCATTCCTGGGATAAACCATACTTGTTCATGGTGTGTTATTCAACCGAGCAATATTTTGCTAAGGATCGTGGTGCTTATGTTGATGAGGACATGGGTCTCTAATTTCTTTTCCTCATGATGTCCTTGTCAGGTTTTGGTGTGAGAGTTATGCAGGTCTCATTAAATGAGTACTGAAGTAGTCCATCTTTCTCTATTTTCTGAAAAAAGTGTGTAAGAATGGTCTTTCTTTCTTAAATGGTTTTACTCACTCCAACACCATACAGTCCTGGGGTTTCACTTATGGGTAAGTTTCTTTATGGAAAATGTTGGCTTTTTACCTAAAATTTTATTATGAAAAGTTGAAACCATTCAGAAAAAAAGACAGAATTGGATAGTGACAGTCACTTGCGCGTCCTAGATTAACATGTTATTATACTTTCCTAATCAAATATCCTTCTACGTACCCATCAGTCTCTCTCATTTTCTGATGCATTCCGAAGTAAGTTGTAGGCAGTGGCACTTTCTCCTCAGAGGTTCTTGATTATTTGATTTCTTTTACCCGTATTGGGCTAAACTTTCTATTTCCTCTTGTGTAATTTTGTTGTGTTTTTAAAGAAATGTTTCCATTTTATATGTTGTCAAATCTGTCGTCACAAAGTTGCTCACACTATTTTCTTAATGTCCTTGAAGTATCTGCAGTCTCCATAATGATACTCCTGATACTGCTCATTTGTGTCTTCCCTCTCCTTTTCGTTGGTCTTACAAGGGATTGGTAAATTTTATTAACTTGTTTGAAAAACCAATGTTTACCTCGCAGTTTTTTATGGTGGTTTGCCTCTTTATTTCATTATTTATTTTCTTCCTTCTATTTACTTTAGTTTCATTTTGCTGTACATTTGCTGGCTTCTTAATATGGAGGCTTAGATCATTCATTTTAAACCATCTTCTCTAATATAAGCATTTAAAGTCATAAATTTACTTCCATGAGACTTTATCTATATACCACAAATTTTGATATATTGTGTTTTCATTATATTCAATTAGAAATATTTTTCAAATTCCCCTTGTGATTTGATCTGTGAATTATTTAGAAGTGTGTTACTTGTCAAAAGTTGAGTGCTTTTCTAGATATCATTATTGATTTCTGTTGTTGAGAGAAAACATATACTGTACGACTTCAGCCCTTTAAAGTTAATAAGATTTATTTCACGGCCCAGCATATGTTCTCTCTTGGTAAACGTTCCATGTGCACTTGAAAAGGATCTGTATTTTGTAGCTGATGGATGTGGTCTTCTAGTCATGTTAATCAGGTTAGACTGTTTGATGATGTTCAAATCTTTTATATCCTTATTGGTTATTTTGTCTGATTTTCTCATCAATTTATGACATAAAAATGTTAAAATATTCAACTATTAAGTGTGCTTTTGTCTATTATTATTTGTCTCCTTTTAGTTCTCATTATTTTTGCTTCAAATATTTGAAGATACAGCTATTCCAACTTTCTTAAGGTAATTTTTTCCATGGTATTTCCTTTCTGTCCTTTTACTTCCAATATAAATGTGTTTTTATATTTAACGTGTCTTTGTTAAACAGAGTATAACAGGTTTTTTTTAATCCCACCTGACATGCTCTGCCTTTTAATTTGAGTGTTTATCCCATTTATATTTAATATAATAATTGATATAGTTAGGTCTACATCTACCTATATTCTTGCTAATTGTTTTCTCTTTGTCCTGTTTGTTCTTTGCTCTTTTATTTCTTCTTTCCCATTTCTTTTGGATTAACTGATTTTAAAATTTTAAAATTTTATCTCCTCTATAGTGTTTTTGGCTACCATACCCTTTTACTATTTTCTAGAGTTTGTTCTGGGGATTCCAATATGTATCATTTGCCTCAAAAGACTTTGAAATCACATTATACTACTTCATGTATAAGGTAAAGACCTTTCCAAATGGAAATTATAATTTACATGTACATATAAAAATAAACATATAATGCATTGTTATTATTTTTGCTTAAATGTTCAACCATCTTGCGGCTCCTGGGTGGCACAGTTGGTTAAGTGTCTGACTTTCAGTTTCAGCTTGGGTCGTGATCACAGGGTCATGAGATCCAGCCCTGAGTTGGGCTCCATGCTCAACGCAAAGTCTGCTTAAGACTCTCTCTCGCTCTCCCTCTGCCCCTCCCCATTGCTTACTCTCTCTCTCAAATAAACAAACCTTTAAAAAAATGCTTAACTGTCTTTAAAGAAATGAAGAAAATAGAAGTGTAGTCTTTCATATTTACAGACATATTTACCATTTCTAGTGTTCTTCATTCCTTTGTATAGATCCAAGTTTCCATCTGGCATCGTTTCCTGTCAGCGTAAACAACTTGTTTTGGCATTTCTTGCAGCATGCATACACTTGCAATGGATTCAACAAGCTTTTGTTTATCTGTAATTACCTTTATTTTGCCTTTCCTTTTCAAGTGTATTTTCACTGGATGTAGAATTCACAGTTGACAGTTTTTCTTCCCAGTCCTTTAAAGATGTTGTTCTTTTGTTTTTGGTTCTCTATTGTTTCTGATAAAACCGCAGCCATTTTTATTGTTTTACTAATGTATATAACTTATCCTTTTCCCTCTGGATGCTTCTAAGATACTAGGTTTTGTTTTCAACAATTTGTGCCTCAGTGTGTTTTCTTTGTATTTATTCTGCTTGGGGTTTGTTGAATTAGGGGATCTATGAATTGATTTTTTTAAATAAAATTTGAGAAAAATTTGGCCACCATTTCTTCAACTATATTTTCCCCACGTTACCTTACTGGGATTCTAGTTACACGTATGTCACATTACTTGATGTTATCCTACAGGTCACAAGCACTCTTTTTATTTTATTCAATCTTTTCTTCTCTGTGATTTCGTTTGGAATATTCATACTGATCTGCTTTCAAGTTCAATGGAAGTTTCTTCTGCAGTGTCTCAGAAGCCTAGCCAATACATTTTTATTTCAGATATTGTGATATTGTAATTTTCAGTTCTTGAACTTCCTTTGCAATTTTGGAGTTTTCATTTATCTTCCAAAATATCCCATCTCTTTATCCATTATAGCTATCCTTATCTGTGAATTCTTCTACATATTACTATTATTTTTTACATTATGTGTCTGCTAATTTCAGTTACTAGACATCTAGAGTCTGCATCTTTTGATTGTGTTCTCTCTTGACATGGGTCAAATTTTTCTGCTTCTTCACATGTAATTTTTTAAAGATTTATTTATTTGAAAGAGAGTGAGAGAACAGATATGCAAGAAGGGGGAGGGGCAAAGGAGAGGGAGAGAATCTCAAGCAGACTCCCTGCTGAGCTTGGAGCCCAATGCGGGGTTTGATCTCACAACCCTGAGATCATGACCGGTGCTGATATCAAGAGTTGGATGCTAAATGGACTGAGCCACCCAGACGCCTCCACGTGTCTTGTAATTTTTTATCCATCCCAGACATTGTGTGTAAATGAACATTAGAGACTGTTATGTAATGCTTTGTTTTTATTTTGTTCTTATTTCCCCCAAAATGCAAGCCATTTCCTAAGTTTGGGTGAGGGGCTTACCATTCAGATTCCTCCAAGAGTCAAGTTGACTCTGGAGCTGGGACACAGCTTTAATTATATTGAATTCATGTACGTTCATCCCAACCCTCTACCTCTATTGCACTGCAGCCTTTTTGATCTTGTCAGAGTTTGATCCAGGGGCCAGATTCAGATACATTCAGTTCGCCTCAGATTTAACCCTGGTGTAGCCTGGAGTCTCAGCACTTCGAGAATGTGGAGGACTAAGTGATTTCACTTTGCTTTCCACTCTATTTTCTCACTTACTTTGCAAAATTTGAGTCTGGGTGGGAGAAGGTAGCTTGTTGGGGCTGACTTACCATCTAAGTCTGTATTTGTTTCTCTTCCTCTCGGCTCCTCCTTTTGCCAGTATGAGAACCAGACTTCCGCTCCAGGCATGGACATTGCTATTCTCTGGACATGCACATTCTGTTCTCTCTGAAGAGCTTATCTTTCTCAGGAATTCGGTTCATTGAAATTTCTGTACTGGCTACTAACCCAATAAAACAGTACAATGATTTCTTTCCTGTCGTTGTCGTTGTACTATGGGAGCGAAAGAGTTTTGCATCCACACTCCAGGTGGAAGAAGACGTCCCATTTTCTTTTATTCATTATGCTCCACGTTGAAGCTGCTTAGGTTGATGTAAGAGACAAATTAGCACATTTGTTAAATCCCCCTCTAGGGTGGAGCAAATGCCGTAGATTCTCATTGAAAACACTGTTTCCCCATATGGTGCTGTTTGCCTTGCTCTTCTCCATATTTCTATTTGTGACTGTTTCCAGAGGTTCTCAGAAGTTAGCAGAACATTCGTTACAGTTTCACACGGCAGCAGAGGAGCGTTTTGCAATACTGAGCCCTCCTACTTCTCCTCTGTTCCCTGCGTGTTGGGCTGGACCGAACGGTGGAGTGGCTTACCTCTCCTGAGCACCGGCAGCAAAATGGACATGGAACACGGAGGTCGTGAATCTTTTTACTTAAGAAGATTCCATTAAATTTAAAAAAATCAAATGAAACGATTTTACCTTTATTTAATGCTTTAAAAATTGCCAGGCGAGACCGTAACAACGGTGCTATCACAATGCATAAAGGAAAAGGTAAACAAGCCAGAATTTGGGCCAGAAACCCAGAAGCCTTCGTGGTGCCAGCTGTGGTACAGAGTCTGAATTTGTCATGTGGCTTTGAGGATGCCACAATGATGATGTGCTTTGGAATAATTCAAGGGTTCTAGCTGATGTTTTCTGCATCTGCCCAAAGATGGAACCTCTCGATGAGACGCGTATCATATTTGACCTTCTAATCACCCGCAGGAACACAAAAAGAATGTAAACTAGATGCTGTTAGAACAATTAGATTTAATTTACCCAAGATTCCAGCTGCGCTGGAAGAGTTAAGTGAAATAGCAGAATGTCCTCAGATGAGGAGGAATCGTGGTCTTCAGAGGAAATTGAATTGTTTGCTCTGTCGCGGTCATTTGCTGTGTCCATTGCTATTGATGATGTTAGGAAAAGCTTGCCAAAAAAAGGAAAAAAAACCCAGGTTGACTACTCAATGTTTTAAAAAATTAAGCCTTTTTTTTAAATTGGAGAGAAAATAGCTTTTCTCCATTAAAATAAAAAAAAAACCTGCCCGTGAAATAAGCAATAAAAATAGCATTCTAGAAAATGTTAGGAAATCAGAACAAGGAAATGAAAACATTTGCACAAAGTTGAAGGAGACGATTAACATAAAAATGATCTTAACTAATTCCATAGAGATTAGTTACTGTCAATTTAGATGAAGGCATGATCTTGATTGAAGAGAGATTTGAAAAAAATGGAAAACATTTTGGTATTTCTTTTTTTTTTTAAGATTTTTATTTATTTATTTGACAGAGAGACAGCCAGCGAGAGAGGGAACACAAGCAGGGGGAGTGGGAGAGGAAGAAGCGGGCTCATAGCGGAGGAGCCTGATGTGGGGCTCGATCCCAGATCGCCGGGATCACGCCCTGAGCCGAAGGCAGACGCTTAACCACTGTGCCACCCAGGCGCCCCTATTTTGGTATTTCTGAAATAATGCCTCAGTGTTAACAGATTGAAAGGAAGAACTTCAGAAATACTGCATGAATTTAGCTACTGCTTTGAGGTATGGTGAAAATCTTGCTGTTAATAGTGATTTCTATGATGAAATTGATTTGCCGTATTTCTTGTGATAACGTTTCATATGCAACCCCATAACAATGTTTGAAAACGATACATAAAATCTGTGGTTCTTTTCCCACTATAAATACTTGCTCTAAGAATTTTAGTGATGGCCCCAGTTGCTTCTGCCTCAGCAGAAAAAAGCTTTCTCCAAATTGAAAATTCAGCACAAATTATGTGGAAATCTGGATTATAACAATGTAATTACGGATTTTGCTGAAGTGAGCACAAGAAAAGGTATTATTGAAATAATACGTAAACAGTTAAGAATGGGGCGTGTCTTTCTGTTACCACTCATCCGGTCACAGTTGACCATTAACGGTCCCTAGACATAAGCAACAAAACATAGTCAGTTTGGGTATTTTGCTGTTGTGTGGCCGTATGCAAACCATAGCTTTAGAAATACAGAAATAGTCAGTAAGTACATAAAAACACACTCGACATCACTAACCATCAGGGATATGCTAATGACAACCACAAGGACGGGGCGCCTGGGGGCTCGGCGGTGACGCGGCTGCCTTCAGCGCAGGTCAGGATCGCGGGGTCCTGGGATCGAGCCCCACGTCGGGCTGCCTGCTCAGCGGGCAGCCCGTTTCCCCCCTGCCCCTCCCCCTGCTTGTGCTCTTGCTTGCACGTTCTCTCTCTCAAACAAATAAATAAAAAGTCTTAAAAAAAAAAAACCAACCCACACAGCAATATGCCACCTTAGACCCAGTAGGATGACTACTTTCAAAAAACCCCAGAAAATGCCAAGTTCTGGTGAGGACGAGGGGCGCCAGAAGCCTGTGCACTGTGGGTGGGCACGCAAACCAGAGCCACTGCTGCGGCAAACAGCGTGGAGGGTCCTCAAAACACCAGACGCAGAACCACCCTACGATCCAGCAACTCCCCAAAGGAATTGAACGCAGGGACGGGATAGGGGCTGGTCCACCCGAGTTCCCAGCAGCATTATTCGTGATAGAGCGTGGAAGCAGCCCAGCGTCCATGGATGGGTGGACGGACGGATGGATAAGCAAAACGTGGTCCATCCACAGAGCGGAATGTTATTCAGCCCTGAACCGGAAGGAGACTCTGACACCTGCCCCACGTGGATGCTCCTGGACCACGTGAGGCATTCAGCTCGGTGAAGGAAGCCAGTCCCCGAGGGACAAATGCTGGGCGGCCCCACGTCCGGCAGGCCTCCAGCCGTCAAAGCACGGAGACGTAGCTGGGGTGCCGGGGTGGGCAGGGCGGAGGGTTAGTGTTCCTGGGGACAGAGGTGGAGCTGTGCAGGATGAACGGCGTTCCGGGTGGAGGGCGGGACGGCCGTATGTCATGCATGCTCTTGACGCCCCTGACCTGGGCACTTAACAACAGTTAAGACGGTAAATTTTGTGTGTCTATTTTACCACATTAAAAAAAATTAGGAGAAAGACCTCATCGCCTTAGCTCTGCTTTTTGATTTTGTTGTTTTATAGGAATTTTTGACCGGAAGACGTTCTACTGGATAGTTTGTTTGGTTTGGGACCAGACCTCAGAGGAGCGAGGTGCCTCCTGGGGGCCACCCTGCCTGACGGTGGGTGGCGTGGATTCTGAGGGAAGAGACAGCAGCAACCTGCCCGCGAGGCCTCATCTCTGCTGGGGCGTTGGACCCAGCGTGGTCCTGCTGCCCATGGGAGACCCCCGGGAGCCCGCCTCTCACCACGGATCCGAAGGGGGCGACATAGAAATTATATGAGGTCTGTTCTCTGGAGCACCCGGGGCCCAGGGCTTTGTAGAGTTCTCTAGTCTCCCAGGAGGAGGATGGGAGCTTCCCTGGACAGGGACCATGTGTTCCAGTCTGGAAAAGGTCCTGCAGGCCCTGGCCTGGCACCGCCACTGGCCACGCCGGCTGTCCCCATCAGGCACCCCGTAGGCGGCATGCTGGGGCAGTGTTACCAGGAGCAGAAGAACCAGGGTGTGGAGAAGGGTCCCACTTCCTTCAGGTGCGAAGGAAGCCCTGCTTAGCCCTGAAGTGCACGGACGCAGGGGGACCTGGGATGGGGGGTACTGGGGATGCAGGACTTCCACTGCCCAAACCCAGCAAGGCCCAGCCACACTGGGGTGGTGGGTCCCTCCAAAAGGGAAAGGTCACACTTTCACCCCCAAAGAGCTCCCAAACCCTCCTCCGCCCTCTGCAGCGGATGCGGGGGGGGGGGTGTGTACTGTGGGAGCCCCCCGCCCACCTGTCTGCCCCCGGCCACCAGCCGTCCTGCTGCTGGCGTCTGCAGGCCGGGCTCTGGCCTGACTCCATGTCACCGGTTGGTATTGGGATAACACTAGTCGCACCCGCTTCCTGAGGCTGGCTCATGAGGGTGGTGCCCAGGGTTCCCTGCACAGTACCCGTCACCACCATAGAGTGCAGCAAGCGCCTGGGAAGGGCCCCCGCAGCGGCCAAGGGGGAAGCTGACTGTCCTCGGGCCAGCGTCGTGGGATCCTGCCCTCCAGTGCTCGCCCACCGGCCCTGGGCTCGGTGCTCCATGGGTCCAGACGGAGGAGGACACACAGCGCACAGGGCGGCCCCTCTGGCCAGCCCCACCGCTGCTCCTCCGCGACAGCAGAGGCTCTGCTAGGCCCTCCTCTGGGGACACGGCAGGCCTGTGGGGGTTCCGGAGCATTCTCAGAGCTCAGAGCCAGCTCAGGGGGGCAAGTAGGGCAGCCGCTGGGAAGGCTGGAGGCCGGGCTGGGCGCCGCACCCTTGCGCTCTCCAGGAAGGCTGGGTGGTGGTATGTCTGCGGCCAGCCTCAGTCTGCACACCAGTGAAATGGGCACATGTGGGGCTGTGTGGGGATGAGGAGCCTGGGGTAGGGAAAGCACCCAGTGCTGCCCAGAGCCCAGCAGCCACCTCACTGGTGGTAGCCAAAGGCCATTCTGCACCCAACTGAGAGCTCCTCCGTCCAGGACGTGGCCTTGACCTGGGTCTTGCTGGGCGAGGGCGGGGTCGGTAGCGTCAGCACATCATTGACTCAGAAAGAGGAATCTGCCATTTTTAAGAAAGAACGCTCGTCTCTTCCCATCTAAAAATTCTCATCCAAAAGATGCGTTCTGGACGCTGCCTGCTCACCGGGAAGCCGGAGAAGTGAGCTGTGCGCAGCGGCGCACTGCGGCCCCGGAGCAATGTGCCGGAGGCCTGCGCTCACGGCGGAGTCGCTCCGGGGGACTCAAAGCGCAACGTTTAGAAATGTCTTACGCTGTTGTTGTCCTGTTTGGAGGCAATGCTCTCCGAATTATTTCACACCTATTTTCTGTGAAGGGAAACACTCTCCTAAGACACGTTTCCCCCAAATAGGAAGAGACATTTCCAAGTCAGGTCTGCCCAAGGTGGTGTTCACACCATGCTGGGGACTCCCTTTCCTGCTGCATGACCGTGCCCGAGGCTGGCCTGCCTGGGGTCCTCCCTGGCCCCGGCCCCCCACGGCCCTGCGCGGCCCTTCCCGGGGCCCCCGGGGAATAAAGTGTGTTCCAAGCAGGGACAGGGTCCCAGTTTGGCAGCCCGTGTTCTATGCGGGAACAATGCGGTCTAGGTAATCCATGCGTACTCTATTTGGTAACAATGTCCCTAATTAATACGAGCTCTATTTAGTAACAATATGCTCTATTTAATTAACTTCATGTGTTCTGGGTAAAAACATCAGGCTTCGTGTGACTTATTCCCCTGGTCACTGGCCTTAATGAATTCCACAAAACAGAGGCGTCATGGGCGGGTTGGGGGGCATATGGGGAAGTGGCGGCTTGACCCCCAGAAGGTCAGAGAGGGCCTCAGGGGGGGACCTGGAGCCGGAGCGGTTCAGGTGCGGCTGGGGCCCGAAACCCCATGTGCCTCTCCCCAGTGTCCCCTCTGGCTCCTGCACGGGCCCTGTCCTTCTCTGGTCCTGCCTGTCCCCTTGGTTCTTGGGCCAGGGGCCCCGCCCCTCCCCTCCCCAGCCTCCCAGATCCTCTGCTGCTTCCCTGGGTGCTGTCCCTCTCTGAGGCCGGGTCACTGTCCCTGCTTTCCAGCACCATGGCTGCTCCCCGATGGAAACACAGATCTGCCCGGGCTCCTGGGCACGGCTCCCAAGCTCTTCTCGCAGTGGCCCTGCAGGCCGTCACATGTGCGGAGCTGGTCCACTGGGATCCTGGAGCCTCCTGTTCTCCTGCTCTGGAAGCTGTCCCCAAGCCTGGCGTGCACCCAGTGCAGGTGGGGCATCAGGGTCCACCCTTCTGATGGTCCTGTGGTCCTTTCTGTCCTGGAGCGCCGGGGGCAGGGGTGCTGTGGGACAGATGTGAGCTTGACCCCTTTACAGAGTGACGGGATGGTGACAGGTGTGTGTGGGGGTCTGGTGGGTGCACGAAGGGGCCTCCCTTCTCCCCGGGGGGTGTGTCGGACACACCTGAGTTGAGCCCTGACAGATGAGGGGGAAGCCCCCAGGGGTGGCTGGGGAGCAGGCCTGAGAGGACAGGACAGCAGGAAGAGCACCGACTGGGGAGGCAACAGAGGACTTGGGCCTGAGGCTCAGCTCGGTCCACTGGGTGCTGGCCCACAGGCGTCTGATCCAGACTTGTCCGCCCTGGCGGGGAGGGCTGCCGGCAGCGAGGCCCGGCGGTCCTGTCTCGTGACTTCTGGGAAGCCACCAAGGGGACTTGTGTAGGGGAGCCCAGAACGCCAGCCTCGGGAACTGGACCGTCCCTTTCTTCCTGCAGGTGAGGCCACCGTGGGACTGTGAGCAGGGACCAGGGACTGCCAGGAGGGATCGCACCGCAAAGGCAGGCTTGGGGGATGGGCCAGGCAGTGCGTGTGGCCGGCCTCAGCTGGTGGCCCAGGGTGCAAGGGAGCAGCTGCGTCAGGCTTTGGGTGTCACTTAGGGCTGACCTGTTGCAGACCCCTGTCCAGCCTCAGTCCCCATCTGTAGAATGGGCTGGTGCTCACACCCAGTGCACAGGGTGGCGGGCGCATCCGATGCGAGCAATGCTGAGCACAGCTTGGCACCAGCCTGGGCTCCAAGGTGGCCAGTGACGAGGAGGGACAGCGGGGGGGACAGTCAGAAGGGGCAGTGTGGGGGACAGTCAGGAGAGCAGCGAGGGGGGCAGTGAGGAGGAGGCAGTGAGGGGGTGTCACAGGGTAGGTGAGGTGGATAAGGCCACGGTCCTACTGAGGCTCACCCGGCTTGGACCCTGTGATCCAGGTGCTGCATCCGCTCCTGTAGGCCTGCATCCCAGGACAGTGAGGAAGGTGAGCAGGGCGCCGGCCGGGCCGGGTGGGGTGCACTGCTGTGTGGCCTGGCTCCCTGCAGCACCCCCCCCCACATGGCAGATATAGAATGTGACTCATGCAGCAACCGTGACCCAGGAGGACCACGGGTCACATAGAGGCCCTTGTTGAACCGACCCTTCCGAGTGTGGCTTTGCATCTGGTGGAGGGCGGCAGGTCAGGAACTTCCCACCACGGGATCCCTGACCCCGCAGGGCAGCGGGCGGCCAGGGCGTCCCGCCAGCAGTGGGGCAGGGCGTCTGCCTGATGTTCCGTGTAGGGGCTAGGGGACGACTGCAGGGGTTGGCAGACCCGCTGCTGCCTGCCATCCGGACTGGGCCACTCTGCACAGACCCCGGCTCTAAGCAGATACGGAGCGGAGACCGCAGTCACGTGCGGGAAGAGTCGTCTGAGCACCTGCCATGGGGACTGTGTGTCAGCCTGGCTGAACCACGGGGCGCCCAGATTTGTGGCCAGATCTTTTCTGGGTTTGTCTGCAGGGGTGTCGCAACTGCAGGGCGGGCGCAACTGTCCCAGGCTCTGGCCACGGAGGCTGTGACCGTGGAGGCTGTGACTGTGGAGGCTGTGCGCCAGACTGGGGGGGGGGGGGTGAGGACTGCGCAGAGAAGAGCCCTGGGGCTAGAGGGGGACGGATCGAGGAGCGTGCCCTGTCCTTGTAAACCACCGGATGGGCAGAAGGAACTTGACTTAATTGAGAAGACAGATCTGCTCCCACCGGGACTCAGTTTCCCCTTTCACCTCTTTTCTCAGCGTGACAGACAACACATTTCCATCTTGCACAACTTTTCTGCACTCCTGGGGGTCCTGACGGCTCCGCAGGGATGGGCCAGCACGCTCCCTCCCAGGGAAGCAGCCCCTCAGCCCCACCCCTGCTGGACCAGCACCCTCTCTCCTCCCGGAGTGTGCTGCCTCCCTGACGGCCTCGGCTCAGCCACGCTGCACCCGGGTCCCTCCTTTCCCACCCAAGCCCAAAACACTCGTGGACGCTGCACGAGTGCGGAGAAGCAAGCCGAAGGCAACGAGAGCCCTGCCGCTGCGTGTTCCAGAGCAGCTGTCCATCCCTCTGCTCTGCACCGGGTGCCGGGAGGCTGGCCTGCCCCTGCCTCCGGAAGGTTCCATCGGTGGGCTGGGCAGGAGCCGTGAGGGTGGGAGGATGGTGAGGGTGGGGACTTCTTTCCCAGCCTTCTCTGTTCGGGGCCATCAGAGCTGGCCGTGCCCCTAGCAGGGTTCTGTTAGGCAGCTCTCTCTCCCTCTCTCTCCGGGTTCTGCCCATGTCCCCTCAGCCCTGGAAGTGGTCCCTGTTCCCCTGCCCACTGTGACCTGTCCTGGCCCTCACTACCTCTCCGGTTTCCCTTCCAGTCGGGGTTTTACTGGACTCTTCTCAAATTTCCTCCCGGGACTGGAACGAATAATACGAGACCTAAAGAGAAAGAGCTGCCAAAAAGGAAAACTTGAGGGGGGAGGCACGGAGTGGGGAGGGGAGTATTTTTGAAGCCAAACAAAGCAGGTGATCAGTTGGGAAGAGGAAGAAGACAGGCGAGGGGCTGCACCCGCCCCCAGGGCGTGAAGCTGGGGAAGGGGGCAGGCAGTGAGGGACAGGTTTGAGGGAGAAAGAAGGCAGAGAAGAGGGAGGAGTCAAAGGCAAGCAGGAAGGGGAAGCCCCTCCTTCCCGGGGCAGGTGCGGGGGGAGGAAACAAGAGGATGAGAAAAGCCCCTGGCTTAGCAGGCTGCTGCAACAGGCAGGTGGGACACATGATCTTCTCAGAAAGGGGCCCTGGCCTCCGACTGGGCAGGACACTGCTCCCGAGCTCTCCGGCCCCTGGCCCTTGGACAGCAGGGTGGGCTTGGGTGCTTGTCTCAGTCCATTTGGGTTGCTATACCAAAAATACTGGACTGGGGGGCTTAACAACAACAGAGTTCTGGAGGCTGGAAGTCCAAGGTCAAGCCATCAGCAGCTTCGGTGTCTGGTGAGAGCTTGCTGGTTCATGGACACGGTGGAAGGGACAAGAGAGCTCTCTGGGCCTCTTTTATAAGGCACTAATCCCACCCATGGGGGCTCCACCCTTATGACCCGATCACCTCCCCAAGGCCCCACCTCCTAACACCCTCGTATTGGGGTTTAGGCCTCAACGTATGGATTTCTGGGTGCACGTTCAGTACTGGGCACCACAGCAGTGCTGCTGTGGAGACGATCGGCCCCCAGGGCGCCCCTGGCCTTCGAGCTCCCCGTGGCCGGCCCCCCGCTGATTGCTCCCAGCATCTACAGTGTGAGGCCCACATGGTACCATGCTTGGCCCGTATCTCACCTGCAGTGAGGGGAAGACGCACGTGGACGACATGGTGTAGGCAAAGAATCACCCTTGCTATGGTTCTGGGAGGAAACATAACTTAGTTCTCTGGTTTTTCCATTCAGGCGGGGCATTGCTGGCAGTGTGACGCTGGTTTATCTGTCATGATGAGCCCAAGCGCAAGCGGCTCCGGCCAGGTTTGGGGGTGGGCTGCGGCACCAGAGGTCAGGGCCCAAGCAGTCAGGAGTCCTGGGCTTGATTTATTTCCGCACTTGGACCACAGAGCAAATGCCCAGGGCACTGTTTCCCCCAACCACTCTGGCTGGTCACTATGACTCCAGGGAAAGTTATTTCCAAAGAAATAGTGATTGCTGAGGACAAAGACAACGGGTCTCCGGTGGGGTCCAGGCAGAAGGGGAGGGGAACGCCAGCACAGCAGGGAGAAGCCACCTGGGTCGAACCCCTGTTGGGAGGACTAGAGGATGACTGTGCTCCGCGGGGGACACCACACTGCTCCTCTGCTCTCCTCCCTTAAAAATAAAACGATCTCTGGGTGGCTGTGGTCTAGAAGCACATCAAGGTCTTCAGAGGGTGTGGGATCCCTGATGCTGGGCGCCTGGCTGGGGCCCAGAGCAAGTGTTCTCTCACATTCTAGGGGACCAGGGCTGGAGGCGAATCCCCGTCGGGAAGACGGGACGGGACCCGGGGCGAGGGAGCAGGAGGGGACCGGGCTGGGGGGGGACCCGGCGCCGGGGAGACGGGAGAAGACCCGGGTGCGAGGGGGTGTCGGGAGGGACCCGGGGCGGGGGTGCAGGAGGGGCCGAGGGTACGGAAGGGGACCCAGGCACCGGTGCGACGGGATCGGGGCCGGGAGAAAGGAGAGGACCCGAGCGGGGAAACTGGAAGGATTCCGCCGCCGGGGTGAACCACCGCCTCAGCTCCGGCAGCGGAAGTCCCGTCCAGGGTCTGGGAGGCCTCCGCCCCTTCATGGCCGCCTCGCTGGCCCCGCCCCCGGGTAAGGTCCCGCCCTCATTTCTTTCTGCCCTCTTCCCTTGGAAGCCCAGCCGCGTGCCCAGTTTCTCGCCCTTGTAGGCCCCGCCCCCGTAGGCCCGCCCACCCAGTAGGCTCCGCCCCGCCACCGAGGCCCCGCCCCACAGACCGAGAACTCCTGTTCAGTCCTGAGACCCGCCCACGTCTCTAGAAACCACGCCTTCTCTCCGCCCCCAGGTCCTGCCCCTCCTGGCCCCGCCTTCCCCGTCGGCCCCGCCCCGTCGGCTCCCGCCCCCCAGGGCCCCGCCCCCCGGGCGGGCGGCGGCAGCTGAGCGACCGTTGCGCGCGCGGGCGGAGCGGATCGCGGCCGGCGGAGCGAGTGGCCGGTAGGTTGCGGGCCGGGCGCAGGGCCGCCCCGCCTCCGTTTCTTTCTTCTCTGGGCGCGCGCTCGCGCCCTCCGCGGCCCGGCCGCCGGCCCCGCCCAGCGCGGCCGAGTGGGTCTGGGGGCGTCCGGCCGGCGTCTGGCTAGTCCGGGCCCCCCGCGCCACCGGGCCGCCCGGCAGCCGGCCGCTCTCCTTTTGTTCCTGGGCCCTCCGCCGGGGACTTGTCGTGGGCCCGGCGCGCGCGGACCCCGCCCGGGGCCTGGCTTGTGGGGTCGCCGTGGGGCCGGCCGCTCCTTGGCGGGACCTGAGGGCCCGGGGCGGGGGCGGGGGGCGGCGGCGGACGGGCCGAGAGCCCGGGCCTGCCGTGCCCGCCGCGCTCGCCCGGACCTGGGCCGGAGCCGGGGCGCCCCGGGGCCCGAGTCTGCTCGGGGTCTTGAGTTTCCTGGCCGCCCCCGGCAGGCGGCCGCATTGTTTGAGCAGAGCTGTCTCCGGAGACTCCAACTCCGGCAGTTAACTGCCCAGCGTCAGTGCCGCCGCCGTGCGGGTTTCCCGGTCCAGGCTGGGCTGCCAACTCAGGGGTCCTGGGGTGTATACAGAGCGGCTCGGAGTTGTGGGGTGTTGACAGCGGCCCGGAGTTGTGGGGTGTAGACAGGGCGGCCTAGAGTTGTGGGGCATAGTCAGAGCCCCAGAGTTGTGGGGCATAGAGTGGCCCAAAGTTGTGGGGTGTAGACAGAGTGGTCCAGAGTTGCAGGGTGTAGACAGAGCCCCAGAGTTGTGGGGCATAGACAGAGTGGCTTAGAGTTGTGGGGTGTCGACAGAACCCCAGAGTTGTAGAGTATAGACAGCCCCAGAATTGCAGGGTGTAGACAGGTCTGCCCAGAGTTGTGAGGCATAGAGTGGCTCAGAGTTGTGGGGTGTAGACAGAACCCCAGAGTTGTGGGGCATAGAGTGGCCCAAAGTTGTGGGGCATAGAGCCGCAGAGATGTGGGACGTAGAGTGGCCCAGAGTTGTGGGGCGTAGACAGGGCAGCCCAGAGTTGTGGGGTGTAAACAGAGCCCCAGAGTTGTGGGGCATAGAGTGGCCCAGAGTTGTGGGGTGTAAACAGAGCCCTAGAGTTGTGGGGCGTAGAGCAGCCCAGAGTTGTGGGGCGTAGAGTGGCTCAGAGTTGTGGGGTATAGACAGGGCAGCCCAGAGCTGTGGGGCGTGGACAGAGCGACTCCCAAGTTTGGGGTGTAGACAGAGCCCCAGAGTTGGGGGTAGATAGAGCCACCCAGAGTTGTGGAGTATAGACAGAGTGGTCCAGAGTTGTGGGTTGTAAACAGAGTCCCAGAGTTGTGGGGTACAGACAGAGAGTGCCCAGAGTTCTGGAGTGTGGAGAGTGCCCCAGAGTTGTGGAATATAGACAGAGTGGCCCAGAGTTGTGGAGTGTAGACAGTGCTCCAGAATTTTGGGTATAGGCGGAGAGCAGCCCTGGAGTTATGGGGTATGGACAGAGGTCCTGGCACCTGCCTGGCCACTCTGCTGGGATATGCCCTTGGGCAGGTGGCCACCTGAGCTGTGCCTCAGTCGCTCATGGCGCATCGGCTTGGGAATGGGGCCTGCCAGGGGGCCGCTCGGCGTTCTGAGGGGTATGTCCGAGGCCCTGGGAACGGCCAGAGTCAGTGAGTCTGCGGTCACAGTGTGCTGTGGGAGGGGACCCGTGTGAGGCCAGGGGTCCTGCAGGAGGGTGTACTCCAGAGAGGAGGGGCGCGACCCGGGGTGAGGCACGGGGAGGGGTCCTGGAGTCTAGAACATGCAGGGGGCGGGAGGCGAGGAGTAGGAGAATGTGGTCACGGTTTTACTAGAGACATAATCGTCTCCGTGTGCAGTTTCATAAAAATGCCACCTCACCCGGTGGGTTTGAGGACCAGACATGGCACAAGGGTCTGGGACCTCTGTCTATACCCCATAATTCCAGGGCTGCTCTCCGCCTACACCCCACAATTCTGGAACACTGGTGGCCACGAGGGACACCGCTGGGACCACTGCGATGGGCGGGGCAGAGGAGGCCACAGTGACTGGAGGGAAGGCCATGGACTTGGGCTGGACGTGTGGAGCGACCGTGGTGGCACAGTTGTGGGGCGGGTTGCGGCGAGGAGGGAGGCACTGAGCTGGCCTGCGTGGCAGAGAGGAGGGCGGCTGTGGGCTGGTGGCCCCGGAGTCCAGGGCAGGTCTCCTCCTCCCCTCTTTCCAGAACGAGGGTGGCTGAGGGCGGGGGCCAGTGGCCAGGAAGGGGAGGAGCGGAGGGGCTGCGGGAGAGGCTGCAGGAGGACAGGAGGGATGGACACGCTGGCTGCTTCCAGGGGAGGTCCCGCGGAAGGTGAGGGTGAGCTGGTTTTCTGCTGAAACTGTTGTCTGTCCCTGAGGCGGCCGAGAAGCAGTCAGGAGGCAGGGCAGGCCCGCGTGCGGCTTCCCGCGCTGGGCGCTGGCGGTGCGGCAGGGACCGCTGTGTGTATCTTACACGGCACGCTTTCTTTGACTCGCGTGGGATTCCTTGAAACGTTTTACTTTCTAGTGGGCACTTGGAAGAGTTTCCCGTGGCCGCTCTCACAGCCCCCGCACACGTAGTGGCTGAAGCTGCAGCGCCGCGTTCCCTTGTGTCCTGGAGGCCAGAAGTCCCACGTGTCACCGGGCTGAAAGCGACGGGGCGCCTGTGCAGGGGAGAGCCCCTTCCCCAGCCCTGCTGGCTGCCCCCCTGCCGCCGCGGGCCGCCTCCCCGGCTCCCTCGGCCTCCTTCCCGCAAGGACCCCCGCGATGGCACTCAGACCTGGGGGCCTCTCCCGTCGCGGGGCCCCCAAATGTAATCATACCTCCAAGTCCCTGGTGCCTATCCGGTGACATTCACGGTCCGGGGAGCTAGGAGCTAGTCTCAGGGGACCACTCTCTAGCTGACGTCCATGCTCCTGACCCCAGTTTTGGGAGGACTGGCTCTTCCCTCTCCACGCCAAGGAGCGGCCATCTCCTATACCTTCCTCGGTGGCTCGGGAAAGCAGATAAGCCTTGCTCGGGGTTCAAAGCTGGTAGAGGACTCGTTTTTACCTTTTTTGGGGGGGTGGTCACCAGCTCCCTTGCCCATCTGGTAAAAACTTTAGAAGTGCACTCTGTATGCACGCACACGCGATTTTACTGTAGATACAAGTTTCCCATGATTGTCGGGGGGTCGCCCTCTCGACGTTCACCAGATCGATTCGTGCTTCTGCTCCAGGCAGAGCTCTGGCGTCCGAGCCGCCCCCAAAACACGTGTAGTTTGTCCTTTCTGCTTTCCTTCCGTCTCCCGTCCAATGGCTTTGCTGTCCCCAGCCCTGTAATCACGGTGATCCCTGATGTATATCCTTCCCCATCTTTTTTCTTGTTCACACAGTCATTTATAGGTGGCCATGTGCACACAGTCACACCCCCACAGATACAGACACACGCACACTCACATAGACATGCACACCTACACACACAGACACCAGGGGCACACACCCCATGCTCCTTATCTTGTTCTACATTTTACTGTTGTCCCTTACCAGTGGCCCTAGTCATCCTTCCGGGACACTGGGCGACGAGCCAGCCTACGATGAGAAAACCAGGCGGTAGTCCTGGTCTTGTCTGCTTCCCCGCATCTCCCAGAGGCACGCGTGCTCCGCTTTCCGGGCCCCTGGTGTGCACTGCTGTTAGGCTGCTGTTTTCATGTGTGTGCTGTGGACGTTCGCTCTCGATTTCTCTCAGGTGCAGAAGCTTCCGCTGTCCCCACTGCCCTACCCCCCCTTCCTCTCCATTTCCTGCTGCGGTCCCGTGTTTTGGTGGGGCCTGTAGTCATGGCTTACCTTTCTGACGCTGGGTGTTGTCTGTTGCTGACCCGTGAGGACACTCGTGCATAGCTGCTTTCCCATCCGGCCCTGTCACCCGCCTGGAAAAGGACTCTCTTGCCTCGCAGCCAGCATGTGTCCCGCTGCAGCCCTGTGGTGGCTGTGCTTGTTGTTGGGGGGTTTTCTCCCCGAGTCCTGCGTCCTGCCCCAGGCTGGCCTGGTCCTGGGGAGGCCCGTGCCCGGCTGCTGTGCGGGGTTCCCTGGGCTGCTCTCCCTCCACATTGGTCCCTGCTTTCTGGACCCCTCTCTTCTCTGCCTGGGCTCGCTCCTTGTTTTGTTGAAGGTTGGACTCTGGATGGCTAAGAAGCATTACGTAGTATAGCTTTTTAAGAAAGATTTTATTTATTGAGGGGGGAAGGGGCAGAGGGAGAGAGTCTCAAGCAGACTCCCTGCTGAGCACGGAGTCCGACACGGGGCTCGAGCCCAGGACCCCTAGACCATGACTTGAGCCGAAACCAAGAGCTGGATGCTTAACTGACATAGCCACGCAGGCATCCCAATGTTGACATTACTTTTGTCTTTGATTTTGAAAATATCTTTACTCCTCAGTTACTTTTAGTTTAGCTGGGTATAGAATATCGAAATACTGACAAGTATTTTCTCAGGATTTTGAAGATGTTGCTTCGCTGCCTTGGTTTCTAGCGTGGGTGCCGTTCTGATTTCAGTCCTCTGTCTGTGATGTGGCGCAGAAGCTCATGGGAGCGTCCCTCGTTGCCCTGTGCTCTGAGGTAGCCCGTGACGGGGCGTGCTTTCATTGCTGTGCCGGGCGCGTGCTGGGGCCCATCAGCCTGAGCACTGACATTCTGTATCACTCCCGAGAGAATTTCTTGCTTCCAGTCTTGTGCTCTTTCTTTCTGGAATCCCTTTCATTTGGCGTTTGGATCTCCTGGCGGCCCCGCTAATCCCTTGATCACTTGTTGACCTCAGACATGTTTGCTCAGCTCTTGGGCCGAGCTTTCCATGGTCTTCCAGCTCTTCCTGTAGTTACTTCATTTGTTATGCTTTTCAGTTTGCAAGAGTTCTTTTTTGATTTTCCTTTTTTAAAAAAGATTTATTTATTTGAGAGAGAATGAGAGAGCGTGTGTGGGAAGGAGGGGCAGGGGGGAGGGGGAGAGAGTCTTCAGTAGACTGCACTGAGTGGAGAGCCCAATGTGGGGCTCGATCTCATGGCCCTGAGATCATGACCTGAGCTGGAACCAAAAGTTGGACGCCTAACCGACTGCGCCACCCACCTGTCCCCAGATTTCCCTTCTCTTTTTAAAAAATATCATCTTGTTCTTCATTTAGAGATGCAAGACCTTATTTTTTAGGAGATAATAAACATACTTCGAGTTTGTTGTCTTATTTTCCTTTTTCCCTCAATTTTTCATGAGACTGTATCCTCCATGAGACCAGGGTTTTTTCCCTCATTATTATTCATGGCTAATTTCAAACACCTAAAATTATGCCTGACACATGGAAGAAGCACTGTATAGTGTTCGCATGTCCTGTATTCTTTCTGCTGTTTGGGGGGTAGGGATTTCGGTTATTCTAACAGTTGCCGAGAAAGGTTTTAAATCTCCAACACGCTGGATTTGTCTGTTTCTACCTTTAGTTCTTTCAGGTTGTGTGCGCGGGTTCGAATCTCTGTTAAGTTGGCACACATTTGTGGTGGTGGGCCTGCTGATGAGGGGGCTTTGGTCTTGAAGTCTGATATATAGGTGTTTTAGAGAAGGAGGGAGGGGCAGAGGGAGAGAGAGAATCTCAAGCAGTCTCCACGCTCAGCATGAGCCCCGTCTCACCTCCCTGAGATTGTGACCTGAGCCAAAATCAAGAGTCAGATGCTTAACCAGCTGAGCCACCCAGGCGCCTTTGAAGTCCGGCACTAAGCCGTTGCCCTTCCAGTGCTCTCCCGTTCACTGTTTCCGTGGCACAGCTCTCTGTTCTTTTACACTGAGCCGTGTGTGTTCTTAGATTCAGAGTCAGCTTCTTACAAAGCATATGGTTGAGTCCTGCTCATTTATTCCGTCTGATAGTTTCTGCTTGTGAATGTGAATGTTTTGTCCATTTACAGTTTTTACTGTTTAAATATCCCTCAAATGGAAGACTTTTTAATTAACAATAAGCACAAAGTTTTCCAAAGCAGCTTGGGGGTGGGGCATGAATCATATTTGGAATACTCTTTTTTTTTTTTTTTTAAGATTTTTTATTTATCTGTTTGCAAGAGCAAGAGCGAGCACGAGAAGGGGGAAGAACAGAGCGAGAGAGAGGCAGACTCGCTGCCGAGCAGGGAGCAGGCTGATCCCAGGACCTGGAGAGCAGGGCCTGAGCCGAAGGTAGCCGCTTCACCGGCTGAGCCCCAGGAGCCCCTGTGGAGCCTTCTTCATCAGGCCCCCGCCATGGGGCCGGCTGTGTTCTCCGTGGCTCCTCTCAAGTGCAGTCCAGAGTCGCCAGGCCCAGGACGCGTTTTCCCCAGGAGGTCCTGGGGCAGGGCGAGGTGCCCAGGCCACCCCGCTCCCAGAGCCCCATGTCCCTAGTTGCCTGGAGTCCAGCCGGGAGGCCAGCTCTTAGCAGCCTCCCTTCCTCCCTGTGCAGCGGGGGTGGTTGGGCCCCAGGAGGAGGAGGAGGGGTCCCTGGGCCCACCCGTGTTAGTTCCCTGCGGCCCTTGTCACAAAGCACCACAGACCGGGGGAGCTTCAAGTCGCAGAAATGTATTCCCTCGCAGTCCTGAAGGCCAGAAGTCCAAGTTGAGGTGTGGGCAGGGCTGCGCTCCCTCCAACACTCTCTCAGGAAGGGTCCGTCCTGCTTCTTCCAGCCTCTGGGGATACCACCCCGGCCCGTCGCTGCCTCCATGTTCACGTGACCTGTCCCGGGCCTGCGCTGGGTCTCCCCTCCGCCTCCCTCTCCTAAGGACACTTGGAATGGCGCCTGGGGCCCGCTCAGACCATCAGGACCATCTCCCGTCGCACAGTCCTTCACTTAAGTCCATTGGCAAAGACCCTGTTTCCAAAGGTCACATTTCCAGGTTCTGCAGATTAGGGCCTGATGTTTTTGGGGCCACCATGCAGCCCACAATACACCTGGGAGGGATGGAGCCACGTGGGGTCACCAGAGCTTGGGGCCTCCTGCCCATGCCACCAACTCTGGCCACGCCTCCTTTGGTGCTTCCACACGGGGTCTGCCCTGGGCCTCCCCGTGGGCGGGACTGACGCTCGTGGCTTCTCCCTCACAAGCACCACGCTGAAGTGGGCCCGGGACTTGGGAAAGAAAGATTTCTTTCAGCCCTAATGAAAGAACCACACAAGGGACAGTGCAACACTCCTCTGCCTGGTCCTTTTGAATCCTGTAGGGAATGACCAGATTTGTATGTGGGTAGGAGAATGTATTGTGGGAGGCCCGAGATAAGGCCCTTTGTTGATGAGGAAAGTTGTTCTATTTTTCCTAGGTGTTCGGGGGTGAGGCAGGGAGGCAGGTGTGGGCAGGGGATTGAGTGAGGTGGGGGTCAGGCAGGGCAGGGGGACACAGGGCTTGGCCTGTCCCCTCCTGTCCTTGGGCTGCCACTGTCCATGTTGCCTCGGGAAGCTGCTGTGAGGGGCCAGGGGTGGCGTGGGTGAGGCGGAGGGGACATTCCAGTTGGGGGGGGTGGGAGCCAGCTGGGTGCCAGCGAGGAGGAGCTGAGGGGTACTGAGTCAGGGACCGTGAGCGCTGCAGCCGCCTCTGTCCCTTCTGTTACGTTTACCAGACGAAACATACTGAGCGGTATTCAGGTCATACTTAGACTAAAAGTTATCCGCCTTTTACCTGAGGTTCTAATTTGACCGGGTGTCCTGTTTACTCACTAGCCCGACAGCTCTGTGGTTCCACGGTGTCCAGGTCGAACCACCACAGACAGGAATAAATACCAAGTAGAGGGAAGAAGGGGTAGTCAGATAGTAACGGGGGGAAATGGAGATGGTTTAACCTCCAGTACCTCAAAATTCTTGAGCTAGATTCGCTTCTGGAATCAAAAATAGCTGCACAGTTCTATCAGCTACAGAGCAAGCTGTGAGCTGGCGGCTGGAGGGGGTCGGCACCAGCCCTTCGAGCCCCCTTGGCTCAGTCCTGGTGGTGGGGGCTGGGTGGGAGCGAGCTGCGGCTTCGGGCCCTTGTCTGAGCTCCTCAGAAAGGCATGGAAGGTGGTGTGGTGCCGAGCCTGGGCTGACAGCAGACATGGCCAGAGTGTGGGGCACCCTGGTCTGCAGGGTAGTGGGGGGGTTGGTGGGGATTGGAGGAGTTAGTGGGCTCTGAGCTGAGCCAAGGAGCAGCGGAGGGATGGGGACGTTAGCGGAAGAGTGATTTCTCGACAGGAGTCAGGGCTGTGTGCCCTCCCGTGTGTCCCCCTGACCTTCCGTGGGTGGTGGTCTTGGCTTGATGAGCTGTGCTGTCCCCAGGGGCCATCACTGGTCACTGTTCAGAATTGTCTATCTGGTGCTGCTGTCAAAGCCGCTCCACAGCCGCTGAGTGAATGCGTGAGCCCACGGATGCAGGAGCTGCAGGGAAGCCGCGGGGCGCTGAGGACAGGACCGCCTGGGGTGGACGTGGAGGCTCGGGCAGGCCTCGGCAGGCCGGCTGGGAGAGAAGGGGGGAGTGTTGGGCTGGAGCTGAGGCTGAGGGAGGGGGAGGGCAGGCGTAGGTGGGCAGGGTGGCGTCGGGGAGTGCCGGAGGCTCTGAGGAGCGGGAGCAGGGCTCAGCGCTGCCCAGGAGGCCGCACAGGAGGCCGGCTGCTGCAGGGTGCTGGCGGGCCGCCGGCCACCTCCCCGCTGCCCTGACCTTTGCTGCGATCCCCACTGCCAGCTCCCACCCGGCCTTCTGGCTGCCTTCCTTCTGCTGACCTGCAGCTTTCCTTAACTGAGAGTTTTCCTACATTCTTTCTTTGTAGAAAACCTTCTTGATATAATGTAAATAAAAGAAGTTACATCGAAATGCACCCACCTCAGTGTCTTTGTTCAGCCCAGCGCCATGGAGAGTGATGCAAAATGACGGGAGGAAGCCCACCGGTCAGGCCAGTGGCCGGCCCCCGTGTGTGCGTGTGGATGCTGGGTCCCAGCATGTGTGTCTTTGTGTCGCCCAAGGCTGCAGGTGCTTGTCCCATCCTGTGTGCAGCCAGTATTAAAGAGTGCACTTTCCTGGGGCGCCTGGGTGGCTCAGTTGTTGAGCGTCTGCCTTCGGCTCGGGGCGTGAGCCCAGGGTCCTGGGATCGAGCCCCGCATCAGGCTCCTCCGCTGGGAGCCAGCTTCTTCCTCTCCCACTCCCCCTGCTTGTGTTCCCTGTCTCGCTGACTGTCTCTCCCTCTGACAAATAAAGAAATAATATCTTTAAAAATAAATAAAGTGCACTTTCCTGATCATCGCAGGTCTTGCATTTTTCTTAATTTCTTTGCGGTGAGAGAGCGTACCACTTCTCTTAATTGGTTAGCCTACAGATATTGTTTGATGTAAACTTTGTATCCCAAAGAATTCGAATCACTCAGAAAGATACATGAATACTTTGTGAACCAGTAAAATGGACCTTTGTAATTTAAATGATAGTCTTTGTGCCAAATCTAGACCTTGTTCTTCACATGCTCGAGGAAGGGCTAGTGCTGGGTTAGAGGGACGCCGGGAGCGGCATACCCGTGCCTCTGGGCGCTAGCCCCTTCCCACAGGCCTTTGTGTCTGGAGGGCCTCGGGCACTTGCAGCCATGGCGGGTGTCCCTCTGCTGCTGAGCTGTGACTGGGGCTGGGGAGGCAGGGAGGCCGAGGGGAGGCTGGGAGGAAGCCGAGGGGCACTCAGCCGCACACCACCCCCCAACATCTCAGTGCCATGAAAATGCACTGGTGTCATGTTCTCCTGAAGGTGGAAGCTAGGTAAGTTTAGAGCTCGTGTTTCAAGCTTTCTGTAGTGGTGAGGATGACATTAGCATAACTGTTTCTTCAGCTCCTAGTAGTATTTTCAGAATTCCGTTTCCTTTTCACTTTATTGGACTGGGGGCACTCTCTGTACGTTCATTTTTCTGATGTGTTGGAAGAGGTGAAACCTTCTTCAAGTTGCCAGTCTTTAATCTCTGCTCTCTTTTTCTTGTTTTTCTCCTCTTTCCTCATTACTTCTAATTGCTGTCCTTCCTGGTTCCAAGAGCACCTTTCCTGTTGGGGTGCGTACTTGGCTACCCTGTGGATCGTGGCTGCTTCCTGAGGGGCTGGCGCTTCTTGACCCAGCCTGAGCCTGGAGCCCGGCCAGGAGGGCAGATGGGGACACGCCATTAGTACCGAGTCCGAGATGCGCCCTGCGGCCTGAGCTCTTGGTTTCTTTGGAGTCCGAAGCGTTAAACCTCAGGAACTGGCATTAAGAAGAGCCCCGTGCAAACTGTCTGCATCATCGTCAGTGCTGACCTGGCACATTGTACGTGTCGCTGTCTTGTGTTCAGCCTTTTACGAGGTGGTCAACAGCCACGCACACTAATGATTTCAGTGGCTGCTGACCTGCTCCCTAAGCTTAGATTCGTGTTCAAATTTGGGAGACGGAGCTACCGAGGACTTGAGCTGGACGCTCTTGAGAGCCGGGTAAATAATTGTAGCAGCAAAATGTCATAGGAGGTCAGCTCCTCGTGTGCTGATGGCCTAGACTGGGATTTGTCCACTGCGTCTGTGTTTGGTCGTGACCGTGACCATGGGCAGCGCGCCTGGGCCTCGTGTCCTCGGTGGTGAAATGGGATCGTCACAGTTAGCTGGGAGGTCACCGTGCTTAGGTAGTCGTCGGTGCAGTCCCTGTTCTTGGCCAGTCTGCTGCACTCCGTAGTCCGTGTATCTCAGGCGTGTGCGGTTGGATATCCTGAGTCCCCTGTCGCAGACCAGTTGGGGGGACACTCTGAGAAAGTGAATCGTGCATTGCTGCCTAGAAATGCATCTAGCGCCATGTGGTCTGTGTTTATAGCAGCCGTGATAACAAGTGTGCATTATGTGGGGTGCAGGTCACCGACTGCTGCCTAGTGAAGAGTCCCCCGAACACGGCAGCTTACAGCAACCGACGTGTGTGCTCTCTCGGTTTCCCGGGTCAGGCACCTGAGGCTCCGTGGGGTTCTCTGTCCCAGGTCTCACCCAAGGTTGTGGTCAAAGTGTTGGCCGGGCTGCCGTGGGGTGGGTCTGCTTTCAGGCTCACTCACGCGGGGGCGGTGGCCTCCGAAGACCTAACGTGGCTGCTGGCAGGCCTCGCGACCTTGCCGGCTGTTGGCCAGAGACATTGTTGCCACGGGGCTGCCGGCAGCTGCCTTCCCTCAGAGCGAGTGAGCGGGATGCGAGGACAAAAGCGGTCTCTCTGTAATTCTTTGGGAGTGACTTCTCCTCGCGTCTGCCCTGGTTATTAGGAGCGAGACGCTAGCACGTGGGGCAGCACGTGGTCCTGGTTGCCCGACCCCAGCCCAGCCTGTGGCCGCCCTGCTTGCCTTTGCGTTGGGACTTGGCTGGGTGAGAGGCTGCGTCTTTTGCCTGCTGATCGGGGCAGTTAGGCTGACAACCCTCGTTGGAGGAGTTGGGTTTAGGGTAGAGGGGCCATGGGGTCTGGGAAGAGGGAATGGGGGTGGATCCTAGCTTCACCTCAGAGAACTCAGAAACATTCCAGAGTGGCTTTCTGTCAGGTTTCTTTCTTTCTTCCTTTGTTTCTTTCTTTCTCCCTTTCCTTCCTTTCCAAGTAGGCTCCATGCCCAGTGTGGAACCCAGCACAGGGCTTGAACTCACGCCCCTGAGATCATGACCTGAGCTGAGATCGAGAGTCAGACGCTTAACCGACTGAGCCACCCAGGCGCCCCGTCAGAAACCTGATGTTTGGTTCCTTTCATCCCTTTCCTCTTTTCTGAGTTGGTATTGCTCAGGCTCTTGCTGACTGACGGGAGGCGGGGTGGGGGGGGAGCACGATGGCCTCTGCTCCTCCCCCGTGCGTCAAGCTCCACGGTCTGTGGCCGCTTGCCTGGCGCTGCACCTGCAGCCCTCGCCGTGACTTGCTCTGCTCACTGGGGTGCACCCCACTCTTGCCCGGCCCCGTTGCCCTTCCGGCACAGTCTCCTGCGTGGGAGCTGGCGGGGTGGGGGCAGACCACAGGGCACGGGTCTCCACCATCGCGTCCTTGCCGGGCCGGTGGTAGGCGGGATGGATGTGGGTCTGGAGAGAGAAGTCCACCGTCGCTTTTATACAACGAAGAATGACACGTAAAACTCATCACATGCTTCAGTTAACCTTTATTTTTTTCTCATTACAAAAGTCATGTTTGCTCTTTTTCGAAATTTTAGATGCTATGAACAAGAATGATTGAATACTAACACTTAGAAAAAGCGAAGACCGTTTCTGCCACATTTAGTGGCTCCGCGGGTGCTTACTGAATGCCTTCCACTCCAGGGGGCCCGTCGGTGTGAACACAGATCCCGCCCGCATAGCCACGTGTCACGCGTGGGTCAGGGAGGGGAGCGAGTGGATGGACCTGGGCCTGTGATGGGCCCTGTGGACAGGGGGTGGTCTGGGAAGGGGTGTTCCAAAGGGGAGGGCACTGTGAGCTTGGTGCTGGTGACAAGGCGTGAGAGCCAGCACATTCTTGCCCTGGGGAACCGTGTGGGGTCCTGTGTGGTCTCCCGGGTCCTGTGGTTCCTCAGACGGGCGCGGGAGTGCTGGCAAGGGCGGAAGGGGAAGCCGGGGCAGGCCCCCTTCTCGTGCATGAGTTCGTCAGACGCAGCCTCAGCCAGTGGCTCTGGCGTCTCTGCCGTACACATGAGCAAGGTTGTCACTTGACCAAGGTCACAGGAATGGCAGTCTGGTCCTTTAAGGTCCAGTTCCACAGTCCAAGAGCCCTGACTGGAACAGACTGCTGGACTCTGTCTTAGCTCCTGCTGGGCGGCCAGAAGGCAGACTCCCCCAGTACGGGCTCCCCAGGATGGGCTCCCCTGGATGGGCTCCCCCAGTACAGGCTCCCCCAGGACAGGCTCCCTTGGACAGGCTCCCCTGGGTGGGCTCCCCTGGACGGGCTCCCCTGGGTGGGCCCTGTTGTCTCTGTTCCCTCTTTCTAGAACAGTGCCTGCACAGAGAAGGTGCTCCTAAGTGTTTGTGAAATGGATGTGGACACACATCAGCTCACTCTTTTGTGTTAGCAGAGCTGTTTTAGTGCCTCTGGTATTTAGGGGAAGAGTGTAAAATTCTACACACGCAGGTGCTGCCCGTCCAGCAGTCCTTTTAAAAGAATTTCCTTCTTTGGTCCCAAAGTCCAAGAAGTCTTTTATGGAGAGCATGGGAAATTTTCTTTGCCTGGTCTATTTGAGGCTTCAGCTCACCCTTCTAGGATGTCTGGGGCTTGTTTACGCATTGTCAGTGTTTATCGGAGTCTTCATGTTCAGGACACGCCACAGATCCCAGAGGGCTGTTCTGGGAGCATCGCCCGCCGCTCACCTACCTGTCTGGCTGGTTTGGACGAGTGCGGTCTGTGCCCGCCCCTCCAAGTAGCCCCACACCGGCTAGAGCTTGCATCATGCGTGGACCAGACAAACGGTAGCAGGGGGACGGCCTCCAGATCAGGGGTGTCCAGCTCATTGTGACAGTAGTGGCCACGGGACAGACTCAGACACAGAGCGAATGCCTCACTTCCATGCCTCCCTTGCTCTCCGATGACCGGCATGCTAACGTGCTGAGACAGACACGCTACTTGGGCCCCACTTACCTTTTGGAGCTGCCACGGGTTTGAAGTCTTGGGGGTGCGGGATTAACATCATCGCTGACTCGCGCCAGTACCAGAGGGACCAGCTGCCCCGGGGAGCGCAGGCGGGCTGCGGGGCCCTGTGGGCGTGGCCACTGGAACCCTGCTGGGACCGCGGGGGGGGGGGGGAGGGGGGGCCCTGCACCTGTCTGCCACACCTGTCTGCCGCCCCCTGCACCTGTTTGCCATCTGCTCACCCTCAAGTGCTTGTTCTTCACCATCAGGTGGGAGCTGCAGAGCCTCCCAGGCTGGGCCCTGCTGTTCTCACGTGTTCTCGGGCAAATTCTGTTCCTTTGTACAAGACCTGTCTCCTCTCTCTAAAAGTTTGATGGGACTTTTTACACTTACCCTGTTCAGCATTTGGCGAGCTCTTTGTTTTTAAAGATTCTTGTTTTTCTGTAGTTTGGGGAAAGGGACCATTAGTTTTTGGACCAACCCACCAACCAGGTTTTATTGTGCAAACATTGACTATCACTAATGAATTCAGTTAATCTATCCATTCAACCCCCCCACTCATCTGTCCATCCCTCACTCATCCACCCATCCATCTGTCCCCCATCCATCCATCCCCCATCCATCCATCCCCCAACTCTCCCCCATCCACCCATCCATCCGTCCCCCATCCATCCATCCCCCAGCTCATCCATCCCCCATCCATCCATCCCCCATCCATCCATCCCCCATCCATCCATCCATCCATCCATCCATCCATCCCCCAACTCTCCCCCATCCATCCATCCCCCATCCATCCTCTCCACGCCTACCATCACTGGAGCTGTGTTACTGGGGCTGTGGTAACTCATTGCTCCTGCAGAAGCAGGCTGGTTGCAAACTACTCCCTGAGATGCGGCATGACCGTGGTTTGGGGCTTGTAATGAAACTGCTGTGTTTTTCTTTGTCCGTGGGGCTTGAGCAAGTGGCCTGTCCCCTGAGCACAGGGGTAGGGCTGGGGAGTGTCCCCTTTGCTCTAGTGGCTGCAGGACCCCTCTGCTCTTTCTTCCAGTTTCTTTCTCTCAATCCTCCTTTTCCACTTTTTTCTAACATCAAACAAGGCCAGATATCCCACCAAGTGCTTCCGTCCGGCTTCTGTCCCGGCTGCCTCCAGGTTCTTCAAAGAGACTGGTGTGTGTCCCAGATGTGGTGTAATTTAAGTCATACGACCCGAATGCATCCTACAGATTTGGGGACCGTTTCTGGCTGCCTTCTGTGGGGGAGGTAGTGACAGATGAGCAGTGAGATTGTCACTGAATTATCCACGTGTTTTCTTCCCCTCCATCCGCACGTCTCACCTCGGCAGCTCCGGGCAGACCGCCTTGGTGGCTTAGCGCTTCTGCACCCTTCCCGTCTCCCGCTCCGTCTACCCCGGAGGCCGCCCCGTGTGGTCTGGGGTCTTGTGGACTCTGTTCGCATGAGCGTTCCTTGTTCATGATAGCCTTTTCTTGGGGCCGCCTCTTTGTGAATGTCTGCACGTCCTGGTTAGGATTTGGGGAGTCTCTCTGGGAGCCCCTGCTTGTGTCGGCCCCTGCCCATGTGTCTGGGAGGTGGCGGGCCTGTCGCTGAGAGAGAGGCAGCTTTGGGGAAGCGTTTGTTGTGACTGTTGAGTCTGAGGTGCCCCTGAACCTTCAGGAGAGGACGGGTGGGAGATCAGCATGTGGGGACCCCTGCCTTGAGTCTGGTCGCTTGGGGCAGAGAGCGTGGGACCCCCACACTCGGGACCCCCACCCACTGAGGCTCCGGGAGGCGGAGGCGTGGTGTGTGGAGTTTGCTGAGAAGTCAGGGAGGAAGGTTGAAAAGTGTCTGTGGACGCAGCTCCGTGGGGCTGTTGGTAGCCAGGTGGGACGGCTTGCAGGCAGGAGGGGCTAGAGGCCAGTTTGGAGAAGGCGGGTGAGGGCAGGAGATGGGTCGTGGGGACCCCAGCATGGGTAAGCCTTGGAGAAGCTGGTGAGGGAGGAGCGCAGCTCTGGGAAGATGAGTCAAGTGAGAGCTTTTTCTCCTTTTCAATTCAGAGACGCTTGCATATTAAAAAGCAGTGGGATGGTCCACTCGAGAGGGAGCGGTGTCCTAGCAGGGAGAGGGTGACAGGCAGTGGCAACCTCCGAGAGTGGTGGGCACGGCGTTGAAGGCTCCGGGTGGAGAAGCTGGCCGGAAGTAGGAAAAGTGCACGCCGGCCACATGGCCGTTGGGCCGGTGGGCTGTGTCTGTTCTCTACAAAGGAGAGTGAGAAGGGGTCAGAAGACCGAGGTGGGTTTGGGGCAGTCGTGGGTGGAGCAGAGCCCTTCAGGGGCTGAGAAGCGTGACTTTGGCCCCACAGTGTGTGCTATGGAGAAAGACCACCATGAGATCCTATGGGGCAGGGTGTCCCCAGTGGGCACAGAGGACATGGGGGTGGACAAGAACATGGCTGGGCTCTTGCCTGGTGGACTGAAGACCGGGGGAGAAGGGCGGGGATTACCAGGGAGCATGGGTCAAGCCATGGTCAGAGAGGAGGAGTTGGGACACAGGTGACGTTGAGAGCGGGTGGCTGGAGTGAGGAGGATAAGGCTTTTGGGGTGAGGAGGTGGAGGGACAGAGAAGACTGGGGGTGGCATGTCTGGTGGCCTGGAAGTGGGGGGTAGGGCGGGGTGGGGTACAGCCTGGAGCAGGGGAAGGTGTGCCATGGGTGATGGAGGCAGAGGGGATAACCAAGGTGATGCCTGGGTGCACAGAAGGATGGGGTGGGCTTAGGTGGAAGTGAGGGCCAGAGGAGGGAGAGAGGGGAAGGGAGGAGGGACAGGAGTGGGAGGCGCTTCCAGCAAAAGCTGTGTTCGGCGGGCCGAGTGGGGTGCTGGGTGGCCGAGAGAGTATGGGAAACAGGTTTGTAGCTGCAGTGAGAGTTCTCCGCTACCTGTTGGCCTTGGCGTTACTCACGAGGGGAGGGCTTTGCAGTCGAGAGAGGAAATGGGTCTCGAAGGAGAAGGGACCGGGCATAGAGAAGGGGTTCTCGCCTGGGTTGGGGGAGCTGGCGGCGCCATTTTGTGGAGCCCAGCGGGTGGGGACCGCGAGCAGTGGAGGGTCCCCACGGGGCGCACTGTGCCCCTTGGGTTCCTTGGGAGCCACTCATGGAGCAACAGGGGTGCAGATGTGTAGCCTGCCAGTGTCCTTGGCCCTGAGCTGTGGGGTCTTCCAAGGGAGGGTCTGTTCCCTCAAGTGGCAGCCCTGTGCTTGGCCAAGTGGCACGCACAGTCCCGCCTGGTGCCACCATTGAATGGCCAGTAAATAGTGTCAGATGTCGGGTGGGCGGTGGGTCAGATCGAGAGCAGTGGGAGCGCCCTTCAAGGATGAAAGCCCAGTGGGAGCATGGGTTGTTCGTGGCTGTACATGGCCCGGAAGTGGCCTTGGTGAGCTGGTGAGCCAAGAACCCACCAGCTTGTCCTCTGGCATTTTGGGGACCTGCCGTGTGGGGGGGGGCAGGTCCCAGGTCGGTTTAGTTTGAGGGGGAGCGGGATTGTCCTGGACTGGGGAGAGCTTCTCCGAGGTCAGGTGGCGGGCTGCTAGAATGGCTCAGATGGGGTGAGGCCGGGACGCAGGGATGGTCAGCGTGCATCCTGGTGCGTGTGGCTGCATGGGGGCTGTGTCAGGTCTTCTGTGGGTGTCCCCAAGGGGCAGTTGGGGGGAGGTGGTGCCTGGTGGGTGTTTGGTGCCCTGGCATTGCCCGGGTGGTGGCTGGAGGTAGCGCCCAGACACGATGGCTTTGGGGGAGGGGGAGAGGGCAGGGCCTGCTGGGGGGGGGGGGTCCCAGTCAGAGAGGGTGGCACAGTGCCACCAGGCCCCTGGGCTGTGGGCGGGACTGTGGAGGGGGACAGTGCCTGCTGTCTCAGCCCCAGGCTGTCTCTGCTTCCTCTGGGGACCCCTCTGTGTGGAGATAGAGGGAGCTGGCTTCCAATCCACCTGTGACACCCGTTACCCGGGCAGCCTTGACAAGTTACCTCTGTGTCTGCAAAATGCGAATAATCGTACCCACCTCGTTAGCAGCATTGCTTGTCGACACACGTGTTACCACATGTAAAGTCCTGAGAACAGCCCTGGCCCATACTGAGCACCACGTACTGAGTCACGAGCACTGTGTACTGAGTACCAAGCACTGAGTACTGTGTACTGAGCACCATGTACCACGTACCGAGCACCATGTACCAAGTACTGAGCACCGTGTACTGAGCACCACATACCAAATACTGAGCACTGTGTACTGAGCACCATGTACTGAGTACTGAGCACTGTGTACTGAGTACCGAGTACTGAGCACCCTGTAAGGCCCCCCACTGCCAGTGCTTCTGCTGTTGTCTGGCTCAGGAATGTGACAGTAAGAGTCTAATAGAAATATTTGGGTAAGCCACATAGAAGACTGTTACTCGGTGTTATATTGTGCAGTGCAAGGACTCTGGTGTTTGGATGAATTACAGAATAATTCTGTATATAAAATTGGGAAATTCTTTTTTTCACAGAGGTGGCACCTGCTGTTTGGTGGAGACAGCCAGGCAGTCTTCTGTCACTGGAGGAGCGCCACAGGGCCTCGCGACCTCAGTCCTGGGAGGGTTCACAGTGACGGCAGGCAAGGGCAGGCGCAGCAGCAGCCTCGGTGTGCTGTTTCCTGCACCTCCCCACCAGTAGGGCAATTCCCCTGGCATGAGTTTCTGTCTGCAGGGGCAGTCACCACGAGCTAGAGGGTTAGAACAACACAGCTCTATTCTCTCACGGCTCCGGGGGTGGCAAGTACAAAGTCAGCCTCACCTGCCACAGTCACGGAGGCCCCAGGGGTGGTCCGTTTCCTCGCTTTTTGTGGCTTCTAGAAATGCCCTGTTGGTGAGCTCTGTGGCCCTTCCTCTCCCTTCACAGCCTGCCACTCTGATCTCTGCTTCTCTCTGACTCTGGCCCTCCTTCCAGTCCCCAGGGCCTGCCCGGATCATCTAGGATACCCTCCCGTGTCAGGAGCCTGCAGCTGACCATGGCCGTGAGGCTACTTCCCAGTTCCCTGGGGGGGGCGGGGGGAGGCATATTTGGGGGGGAGCACCATTCAGCCTGGAAGAGCCCCAGTGAGGAGACCCGCAAACGCTCTTCCTGGCCAACTTTAATAAACATATTTTTAATGATGAATATCAAATAGTTAAATGTCCAGTCATGATGCTTCCATGACTCATGTATCAGCAGAGGTACTCAATGGTGCGGTAGTTCTTTTATCGCTCTTACTATCGGGATGGCTTTATTCAGACCCACGCCCTGCATGCCATGTCCTCTGTGTCCCTGTGTCTGCCGGCGGGGTCACCCCGGAGCGCGGCCTTCTGTCCCTCCAGTTCCTTCCCTCGTGTGTGGTTGTGCAGCACTTGGGATTATGCTGTTACCGCGAACCTTTCCCAAGATGAAGAATTTCTCCTAACAGCTTTAAAACAATTACTTAAAAAACATGCACTCCTTAAAAAACATGATCTCTATAATATTTTAGGTCTTCACAATATGGTTTACTATACTGTTTTTTAAAGTGATCTTTGAAGGGCTTTGTGCAGCAGGAGCTCCGCCTGGGGCCCACGCTGTCCTCTGAGAGGCCCGCGCAGCACTGGCCCGGGGCGGGCATCTGGGCTCCTGGCCATCAGGAGCGTTCCCGGCTCCTCAGCGGTGCCTCCCTGTCCGCGCCAGTGCTGTGGTCGGTGCTGACACCCCTTCCTCCTGGGGGCCTGCAGTTTGGGCCGAGCCAGGGAGAGGCGCCTGCGGGACCAGCCCCAGCGAGAGGCCAGCTCCGTGTCTCTAAGGAGCTTCCCCAGCAGACAAGACCCCACACGTGTTGTCACAATGTGCTGCTGGGAACAGAGCGAGTCCCACCTGACTCCCCGGGAGAGAGAGGATGCTGGAAGCTGGCACCTGCTTCCTCTGCCCTTCGTCCCCCCAACACCCCCCCCCCCACCCCGTACCTTTTCCCTTTACTGATTTTGCTTTGTCTGTGTTCACTGGGGAAAATGCCAGCGGCCATGAGCACGATTATATGCTGCATCCTGTGTGTCCTCCTAGTGAATCATCGAACCTGGGATGGTCCTGGGACCCTGACACAGGTTGATGACAACCAGTACTTTTACTGATGAAGTCATCCCCTGAAACAATGAAGTATCCTATTCCTTTGCTCTTTTTGGTGGTTTTATCTGTTCTATCCGGTGGCCTCTGTAGTTGACTGAGGCAGTTTCAGACGCATGCATTTTCCCCACATGGTGCCTTGCTCAGAAGGCATTAATTGAGGGAGGTGGTGAAATGTGAGAGGGTATAAGCTGACTCTTTCCTGACAGAGAGCTCCTTGTGATGGAGGGGTTTGTGATCAGATGGGCGCCTTTCTCCCCAAGCCTGTGGCCGGCCCTGCTTCTCGCTCTGCCTCTGCCTCTTGGGTTAAAGTGTGGACTGCGATACGCTGGGTCTGCGGAGCAGCGTGAGAGTCCGCGTCGCGGCCGTTCCTGCCGCCGGGCCGCTGGTCCCTTGGACCACACTGAATGGTAAGGGTCTCGAGGGGTCTTCCCTTTCCACCCAGAGAGGCAGGAAGAGGCAGGCGAAACAGTCCAGGTTCTGCCACATTTCCAGATTCTTCCAACCTAAGGGGGGATTAGCCTCACATCAGTGTTGGAAAGGGCGTCAGTTGTGGGAAACACAGTCTAGTCTGGAGGGACGTTTCTTAGCCTGACTTTAGGGTTGACTGTATCTAGCTACTGCTTCTCCTTCGCTTGGACATTTACGTAGTAACCAGAGACGCTTTCTGTCATTCCTGTAATGAGTTCTCTCCTGATGTTTTGGTACTGTGCATACACAATAGAAATGTGGGCTCTTTAATAACAAGCTATTTATTTTCTTCCTTAGGGCGTTATTTCAAGAAGTGTGGTAGCGTCCAGCCTTCCCTGCACGATGGCTGCCCTGCAGTGAGAACGATGCCCTTGGCCCTGCGAGCTCACCGAGATGTATAGAGCAGGGGACGCAGTGGAGCGCCCGCTTCATGGGCCAGCGCCCCCTCGCATGAGGAGTGTGGAGGTGGCCAGAGGACGAGCGGGGTACGGATTCACCCTTTCTGGCCAGGCGCCTTGTGTGCTCAGCTGTGTCATGAGAGGGAGCCCCGCAGATTTTGTGGGCCTCCGTGCTGGCGATCAGATATTCGCGGTTAATGAAATCAACGTGAAGAAGGCGTCCCACGAGGACGTAGTGAAATTAATTGGGAAATGTTCTGGCGTCCTGCACATGGTGATTGGCGAAGGCGTCGGCCATGTAGAGTCCTGTTCCAGTGATGAAGAGGTTGGATTTTATGAAGGAAAAGCCTGGCTGAAGCCCAAGCTTGATTCCAAAGCCTTAGGTATCAACCGGGCGGAGAGGGTCGTCGAAGAGGTGCAGTCTGGTGGGATTTTCAGTATGATTTTTGAAAATCCTAGTCTTCGTGCAGGCAGTTCAGAGCCCTTGAAATTGAAGCAAAGATCCCTCTCAGAGTCAGCCGCTGCGCGATTTGACCTTGGACGTGAAAGTATAAGTTATCCGAATCCCAGCCTGCTTTCTAGGGAGGAAATACCAAGAGTTATTACTGACGATTCAGTTTTCAGTGTCGGACCCGAGAATCATGACGATTTTGTGTTAGACGCAAGTATTTTGAACGTTGCCATGGTCGTGGGCTACTTAGGTTCCATCGAACTTCCTTCCACAAGCTGCAACCTGGAGTCGGACAGTCTGCAGGCCATCCGTGGCTGCCTGCGGCGCTTGCGGGCCGAGCAGAAAATCCACTCTCTGGTGACGATGCGGGTCCTGCACGACCGCGTGCAGCTCTGCACGGAGCAGGCCGCCATCCTGGCCGAGTACCCGGCTGAGAAGCTGGCCTTCAGCGCCGTGTGCCCAGATGACAGGAGGCTCTTTGGGCTCGTGACCATGCAGAGCAGCGACGATGGGAGCCTGGCGCAGGAGGAGGAGGGCGCCTTGCGGACGTCCTGCCACGTGTTCATGGTGGATCCAGACTTGTTCAATCACAAAATCCATCAGGGCATCGCTCGGCGGTTTGGGTTCGAGTGCACGGCCGACCCCGACACCAACGGTTGCCTCGAGTTCCCGGCGTCCTCTCTCCCTGTCCTCCAGTTCATCTCCGTGCTGTACAGAGACATGGGCGAGCTGATCGAGGGGGTGCGGGCCCGGGCCTTTGTGGACGGGGATGCGGACGCCCACCAGAACACCAGCACCAGCAGCAACAGCGACAGCGGCATTGGGAATTTCCACCAGGAGGAGAGAAGCAGCCGAGTGATTGTGGTTGACCTGGGTGCCAGCTCGAGCTGGCACGGTCCCAGCAACGGTGGCTGGGAGGGTGCGGGCGGGAGGGGCTCCCAGCCCTGGGGCGCCCCCTGGAATGGGGCCTTCTGCCACGACCCCGAGGGAGGGCCCCCGTTTGAGGCCGCTCCACAGGCTGACAGGTGCCGGGACTTCAGTAAGCACTTGGGACCCGCTTCTCACGCGGAGGTTCCCCCGGCCTCCTTGCGGAGCTCGGTCCCTCCTTCCAAGAGGGGCGCTGCTGGCCATGGCGGTGGTTTTGGCCAGCGGTGGCTTCCGGTCCACGTCCTGCAGGAGTGGCAGTGCGGACACGCCAGCGACCAGGAGTCATACACAGACTCCACTGATGGGTGGTCCAGTGTCAACTGTGGCACGCTGCCCCCTCCCATGAGCAAGATCCCTGCCGACCGCTACAGGGTGGAGGGCAGCGTGGCGCAACCCCCGCTGAGCACCCAGAAGAGGGACTGGTCCAGGAAGGCTTTTGGGATGCCAAACATTTTTGGTCCCCATCGACAAGTTAGGAAGACTAAGGAAGACAAAAAGGTAAGCCTGTTAGGTGTGGCTCAGTAAACATGCCCTTGATACCGTAGCTCAGTCCATCCCCAGTGGGACGGTGCTTGTAAACAGACAGGTGTCCAGTCCCGGCTTCCCCTGCTGCCCTTGCACCTCTGTTGGCCATCGCAGGACGTCTTTCGCTTATGTGCCGTAGGCTCTGCGTGCTGCCTGCCCTCCTGTGGGTGCTGGGCGGGACGTCTGGGCGGGGCTGGTGATGATGGGAGGGACGTCACTTCTCACAGCCGGGCTGAGGCCATCCGCCCTCCTGCCCTTTCACACGGAGGGTGCCTGGGAGGGTCCTGTCCCCGGGTCCCTTCGCAGCCCATGTCAGCACGCCCTTTTGAGGAGAGAAAATTCCTGAAGCACAGAGACTGTTGACTTCAGGACAGGGAGCTTCCCAGGGTGTGGCTCCTTGCTGTGTTTCCTTCATCTGAAAAACCCTGCTAGGGAAAAATGCCCACCAGACTCAGCAGTGGGCTGGTGGCTCGCGCCCCCTGCTCGCCGCAGATGCGTGCCAAACGGTGGGGGACCACGCCTGGCGCAGTGCCCTGAGCACCGTCCGTATCCTTTGGGGCCTTTGCCTTCCCCCCCTGGAGCTCAGTTTGGAGCACGAGGGCGGGCATCAGCGTGCAGGACGTGGCTCAGCAGAGGGGTGCCCAGCGGCGCCGGAGGGACAGGCTGAGCCGCTGTGTGGCAGGCGCTGTGTGAATGACCCGGGGAGAGATGGAGTGGCACCTGGCTCGGGTTGTTTCCGAGGGACTTTCTGCAGAGGACGTTCATGATTTTAAAGTACCTTTTCTGTGTGTGTTCACGTTTTTGTTCTCGGCAGCTGCGAGTCTCACCGTAAAACCCCCTGAAGGCTGCTGGCTGGGGAGGGCAGGTCGGGGATGCAGGAGAGCTGGGGGGCTGCTCAGCCAATATTCTGGTCACGCCCGTACTCTTCCCATCCTAGTAGTTTTCAGTGTACCGCACATTAAAGAACAGTTTGAGATGGAGGGAAGGCTTTCCCTCCCCCACGGCCATGGTCCCGTTTCGATGTGTCTAAGGTAGGTTTTTGTCTTTACGAACCGTTGTGGGTTTTCGGCCCAGTTCCTAAACCGCTCTGCCGTCATGCACACCCTTTCTCTTGTCCCTCGGCTGAGCCGCACGTGGCCTGCGTTCTCAGGGCGGCGGCCCCTGCCCCCCTCCTTCCCGTCCACCCCCACCAGGCAGGGTAGCACCCCGCACCTGAGCCTCCCCACCCCACTTCCCTGTCGGCTGGGGTGGGCTGCGGAGGGAAGGCCCAGACCACAGTAAATGTTAACGTTATGTGACATGGGAAGACTCACCGTCCCTCTGAACACGTCCTACAAATGCGTCTCCCTGCTGGTGTGGAAGTGAAGAGTGGTGCTGCTGGTACGAAGGGGTGTTCGTGCGGCTCTCTGTGATCAGGTGTGCGCCCTCGCGGGCTCTCGGGTGACGTGGAAGCTGCGTCTGCGTGCTGCCGGGCGCTCCGCTGAGACTGCCCCCCACCCTGGGTTCTGACCTCGGGGCACCTGTGAGGCGGGGTGCCATGGCCCCTGTTCTGCAGGCGAGGCAGCCGGTCCTCGGGGGGCGAAGGTTTGAGCTTTAACAGTGAGGATTAAGCAAGGTCATGATTCAGACCTTGGGTTTCTTCTTTCTATTAAAGATTTAATTTTTTTAGAGCAGTTTCAGGTTTATAATAACACTGAGAAGGTGCAGAGATTCCCCACGTACCCTCCGCCCTCACACATGCGCAGCCTCCCCCACTGTCCCCATCCCCACCAAGGGACTGCACGGACACGTCATCATCCCCCAAAGTCCCCGGGTCACGTCTAGGTCAGTGTCGGTGTGGCGCATCGTGGGTTTGGACAAATGCGTCATGACAGGCGTCACCCATGCGGCTTCACAGAGTCGCGTCGCCGCCCCAAACACCCTCGTGCTCCACCTGGTCCTCCCTGCCCGACCCCGGCCCCTGGTGCTCACTGATGTCCGTGTGTCCCTCGTTCTGCCTTTTCCAGAATGTGCCGTAGACGGACTCACACAGCGCACAGCCTTCCCGACGGGCTCCTTTCCCGCAGTCCTGCGCATCCACGTGCCGCCAGGTCTCTTCGTGGCTCGAGCGCGCGTTTCTGGTTTGTGCTGAATAATATCCCGCCGTCTGGAGGGACCACGGTGTGTTTATCTGTCCCCTGCTAAGGGCGTCTTGGTCACTTCTGAGTTCGGGGAATTATGAGTAAAGGTGCTGCTAACATCTGCGTGCGGGTTTGTGTGTGGACGCGCGTTTCAGCTCCTTGGGGTAAATGCCGCGCGGCCCCGTTGCTGCCTCGCATGGTAAGTGTTCGGTTTTGTAGGAAACCGACAAACCTCTTCCGGGTTCCCAGCGCCGTGGCGGGGCGCTCCCGTGGCTCCGCCTCCTCGCCGGCAGGTGCCGGGGTCGCCGTCCGGGACTCGGCCGTGCTCATGGTGTGCCTGGGGTCTCGATACTACTGTAATTTGCAGTTCTTTGATGACATAGCATGCTGACCCCCTTCTGTGAGCTTCCCTGTCATATGCTTGCACCTGTGGCTTGTCTTACTCTCTTGACGTGGTCTTTCTCAGAGCAGAACTTTTTAGTTTCAGTGAAGTCCAGCTGACAGGTTCTCTGTCTTGTGGACGGAGCCTTCAGTGTTGTATCTGAAAAGGCCTCACCAAGCCCAGGGTTATCCAGCTTTTCTCCTGTGTCATCTTCAAGTGTTCTTGTTTTTTATTTCACGTTTAGGGGTGTGACCCACTTGGGGTTCATTTCTGTGAAAGGTGGACGGTCTGTGGCTGGATTTCTTTTTCTGCGTGGGGGGCCCATCCTGTGGCTCCAGCCCCATCTGTCAAAGATGCTGTCTTTGCTCCCTTGTGTCACCTTTGCTCCTTTGCCAGAGGTCAGCGACTCTATTTGTGAGGGCCTCGGGCTTCTTTCTGATGTCTGTTCACCTTGAACACATTGTGGTGAGAAGAAGGCTGTTGGGACTTGGGCTGACATGCCGCGGTGGCGTCAGGGTGTCTCTCGTGTCGGGAGAGAACGGACATAACAGTCAGGTGCTCACCAGTGTCCCGTGGACCCGGGGCGGGTGTCTGTGAGCTCTTGGGGCTGGGCGTCTTTATTTTCATTTTACCGACAAGGCAGGTCAGGTTTCTGCGCGTCAGAGAACTTGCCAGTGCTCGGGTGCAAGTGCGTGCCGAGGCTCAGACTGCCCCAGGGCCTGTCCGGCCGCCTGCATTAACTGGCTTGTACGGCCTGTTGTGCCTTTGGTCATCTGAAAATAGCCGTGAATGGTTCTTGCTCTAAAAGTTATCAGTTACTTTTTACTTTGCTCAATGGATTCTCCTGGTTATTAGCTCAGCCTAATCCCATAGCCTCCCTGGCTGGAGCGGCACAAGCTTCCGGAGGGTGTGAGCTGGTCTCCTGGTATTCCTCCGGGAGGCTTGTTGCGATGAGGAGGACAGGCCAGGAGGGATGAGGGAAGTGAACGGAAATGGGGAGACGGGGAAGAGCCATTGGGAAAGGCGGAGGGGTGTAGCAGAGACGCCAGGTTACTCCCATTCTTCTCCTCGGTAGCAGTGGCTTCGGTGCCTTGCTTTGCACGGAATCAGGTATCAGTGGGGCTGCAGCTCGGAGACAGAAAACACACCAGGATTTGAGCAAGGAAACGGCGAGCAGTGCTAAGTAGGCCAAAGGTGGCGAGCTGCTAGAGGGAGAGCCTTTGGGGACCCTGGGGCAGGCCCCGCGGCAGGGGCGGAGCAGGGGCCAGTAGGGGAGAGGCGTGAAGCTCAGAGGCCGCGCCCTAAGGCCACGCTGCCCCTGCTTGCAGGGCCTCGCTGCTCCCCTGGAGACAGTGCAGAAACCAGTGGGAGTGGAGGCCCCGTGGGACTGGACAGCTGTCCCCAAGAAAAATGGTACAGCATTCACTCACCACCACCTGGAAGACATCCAAACCCAGAGCAAGCTCCCGTTTGACCTTGACCTTAACACCTCCCTCCTCGCGCTGCTGGCAGAGCCTCCATTAAGCATGCAGGCGGCCAGAAGGCCACGCGTGGCCGCTCTGCATCTGCCCTGGGCAGAGCGGGAAACACGCTGGTGCCTCACCTACCCCCAAACACATTTCAACCCCCAGCTCTCCCAGAGCCAGTCTTGGCCACCTGTGCCCGAGGCCTGGTTTTGGGATTGTGGGGCAGCACTGGCCTGGACGGCCTCATGGCTCCTCCTCCCCCGGGGGCTGCCTGGGGAAGGACACGCTCCCTCTGCCCCAAGATGGCCTTTCCTGGTCTCTGCGTGCTTACGATGGCTCTCACGCTCCATTCTGCAGCTCTTTGTACGAGCTGCACCCTGTCGAGTTACCGGCTCGAATGCTCCTGTGCGCAGCCTGGTGGCTCCGTGTGCGCAGGGCGAGGCCCACTGCCAGCAGTGCCCTTTACAGGCCTTTCTCTTCACTCTGCCCTGGCTGTGTCGCTGCCTCCTCCGACCCCTCCCCCCCGGGCTCCGTCCAGATCCTGGCCTGGGGGAGCCCCACTCCCGTGGAAGCCTGGAGGCCAGTGAGCCATGGGGAAGGTCACTCCCAGTCCTAACAGCTGAGCGCCAGCCCGGGTGCACTAAATGTTCTAGTCTGGGGAGGCCTGGGGAGACTGGAGGAACAAGGAGCCAGCTGGAGGAACTGGCGGGAGTGGGGAGTTCCTCGGAGTCAGAGTCGGAGCCTAATTGGAGCCTAAGTGGGTGATTTCCCACTTTGTCTACTTTGCTCTTCTTTCTGCTGGTGTCTGTAGCCGGTGGATACAGAAGGGAGCCGATGACGGATGCGAAAGAGAAAAACCCAAGACCTTGAAATGCTGTCAGTAGCATCAAAAATGATTCCATTACATTAAATTTAAATCAAGAATATTTAATTCTGCCTCTCTGAAAACTGATATTCTCAGAATAATACTAATTAAAATATCTGGTTAAGTAGCAGAATCCACTTTCTTAAACTTGGCACGTAATGGATTTTGGAAAATTTTTAAATGAGAATATATTCATGGTGATACTATCTAAGGGATGGGTATTGATGCAATTTTGAATGAATTAATAAATATTTTTAAAATTCTAAGTTTAGTTTTTAACATGAGCACATCCATAGGTGGAATCCACAGAGACAGAAGTGCTTTGGGGTCCTCAGGAGTTTGTAAGGGGCACAGGCATCCTGAGACCACAGGGTTTGAGGACCCGCGCCCCGGGACACTCGCCAGTCTGCAGCATAGACTTTCAGGAGTGAGTCACTGCCAAGCTGGCAGTATTGGTGGGCACCTAATAAATACCTTTTTGATTGAATAAGATGAAAAAATGCTGAAAAAAATACCATAGACTACATGCACTCATTTAAAAGTAGTGTGAGTTTCAGTGCGGTCACAGCAAGACGGCACCGGTGGCCTAAGCCCCACCCCGTAGAGTACACCCCCCCCCCAGGTGGCATGGAGGCTGCCCCTCAGGAGGTCTGGGTTCCTTCTGTTGCCCTCCTCCACCTGCGGCCTGCACCTGGACGTGAAGGACAAGAGAGCATCACGCCCACCTTCCAGTGGGCGGTAGAGTCACGTCCCCAGCTGTGGTCCCGTGTCTGCCGCGCCAGGTAGGTCAGGTGGGTCACAGGGTGGCCCCCACTGCAGGGAGGCCTCAGGTGTCGTGGTTAGCCACTCGGCCGCCTGCGCGGTGCACAGTCCTGTGGCGGAGGCAGAGGGGAGAGTGGTTAGCGCGGTCTCTGCCTTGCGCGGTGGGTCCGGGGACCACTCTTGTGGAAAGCTCCCTGAGGCACATGAAAGAAAGGTCACAAAAATACCCATATTTAATATAATCCCATTTTTGTGTAAAAGTTTCTACACTCCTTAAATAAACCTGTATGTTTTAAAGTGTACATATGTTTAGGTGTAAATATATAGAACAAATTCGAAGGACACCCCCCCCCACTCATAGTCTAGTTACCGCAGTGGTGGTGGGGGGAAGGGAACACTGGGACAGTCCAGGACATTTTAGTTTTATCTTGTGTTACTTTGATTTTTTATTAGGGGACTAGGAATATATTTTATTTGCTAAAAATAATCCCTTCGGAGAAAAAAATTATTTTTCTTAATTCTTTTAATAAGAAGTGAGGCACAGCACCGGAAGCCATCGGCTGTGTTTCTGTGCCACCCGTCGCGCCGGGAGTACTGCGTTCCACGCGCAGCTCTTGTGCACTTTCCCAGGACAATGAGAGGAAGTTTTAAAATAGACCGTAAAAAAACATCTGGAGAATACTGAAAAGGCCAGGGCGAAGGCCCGGTGATTTAAATCCCTCTGCAAAGAGCGGCTTTGCTGTTACCCTGTGGAAACAATGCCGAGCAGGGTCTCATCACTGTCCCCCCCCAGTCACAAGGAAAGGAGGCAGACAGCGCACCGCCCGGCCATCAGCCTCAGCGGGACCGGGTGCCCAGGAAGCCTTGGCGGCTCCACCAGGGCGGCCTCCTCGCCCAGCAGCGCTCACGCCACGGGCCCCTGGGGAGCAGGAGCTGCCAGCCATGCCCGGGGGCTCCGTGCTCTGTGGGAGCGCGTGCTGGGGCGGGGGGCTCGGGGAGGCAGAGGAGCGACGGGACAGAGGCAGTGCCCTACTTCCTGTCCTGCTGTGGGCCCACGTGGTTTCCAGGTGAAGTGACAGCACTGGGGCTGAGCGGCCGCCGTGTTCCTGCGGAGTCAGGAGCCTTTGGGTCCCATAGCAGCAGCGGATTCTTTCCTTCTGTGGCCTTCTCGGCTTCGTGAAGGTGGCTCCGTAACGGCCGCCGCGCCTGGCTTCGTCATCGCCCAGAGCCGGTCACAGTCAGCCGCCATGCTGTCCGCCGCCCCAGCTCTTTCGTTTCCTCTGTGACTGTACCGCCGCACACACTCACACACACACTCACTCTCTCACACACTCTCTCACCCACTCTAACACACACTCTCTCACAAACACACCCACCCCCACACTCACACTCACCCACTCTCACACCCACACACCCTTACACACTCTCACACACCTACACCCACACACCCAGGCACTCATCCACACTCACCCACACTCTCACACATTCACTCACACACTCTCACAGTCACACTCTCTCACACACACACACTCACACCCACGCACTCATCCACACTCACCCACACTCTCACACATTCACTCACATTCACACACACTCTCACACACTCTCACACACCCACACACACTCACACCCACGCACTCATCCACACTCACCCACACTCTCACACCTTCACTCACATTCACTCACACTCTCTCTCACACACTCTCACACACCCACACACACACCCACGCACTCATCCACACTCACCCACACTCTCACACTCACTCACACTCACACACACTCACACACTCACAATCTCTCTCTCTCTCTCACACACACACACACACACACACACCCGAGCCATTGAAGGACGGGCGAGTGCCGCTCTTGTGAGCATCCTGCACACATCTCCATCTCCGGCTGTGCGCGTGAAGGGATTTCCCGGGGTCTGTTCAGAGTGGAATGGCTGGTTCGGACCAGTGCTTGGAAATGCCAGGTCTCTGGAGCAGGGACAGATTGGGTTGCTGACTTAAAACAAGCACACTGTTCCCGGTGCTTAGTCCTCATCCCTGGGCCATTGCAGTGACAGCCATGTCAGTTGTCCCCCTATGCGCACCAGGGTTATGCTGTAGGCAAGGAGCCCCGAAAATAGGAATCAGGGAGCTTATACATATGTTGTACCCTCCTCCTCCTGAGAGGGGAGGGAAACCCTGGCTCTTTAAGCAAGTTTCCTTGGAGACAGAGGGGAGAACCCTAGGTTTTCCCTCCTACCCTTTGCAGTGTAGATAAATGTCTCTGGGAGGAGAGGCCTGACAGGTTCTGCCCAGACGTGTTCCAGCCTCACCTCTGAAAAGTGAGGACTTACCCCGGGGAGGTAAATCTCTCCTGGAGTTTACCCTGCCTGTCACTCAAATTTAATCACCCAGTCCAAGACTGGGAGACTGTGGGTCCAGGTCCCACACCTCAGTTTCCTGACAGTCCCACACCACTGGAGACTCTGCCTCACACACCAGGAGCAGTATGTCAGCTGCAAGTCTTACCCCTTAAATTTTCTACGTTTCCGCATTTTAGGGAAACCCTCAGACGAACTGGTCTCTCTCTTGAACGAAGCAGTCTTCTTTGTTAGAGTCTGTTTGCTCAGGAAGCACTTACTGAACACCTTCTATGTCCTGGGCCCCATGGGAGGGGTGGGGGCATAATGTGAGCAGGACAGGCACAGCCTTGGCCCCACTGGGGCTGATGGTCTAGAGTTTAGACTCTTGGCCTTGGGAGTTTCTGGTTCTAATCGGTGCCTAGTGGCCGAGGCAGTTTGGCACCCTGGGCAATGGGGTTCTGCCCTCTTTCTGTTTCTACCCTGGAGAGAACTGACACCTCTCAGCCTCCCTGAGGGGCCCCCCGCTCATGCTTTGAGGTGACAGGAGCCTGGTGGGTTGTTTCTGCCAAGTCCTACACGGGGCCCAAGTGCATGGGAGGGCCCTCTGGTTCTTCTGGAAGCCTGGCTGCAGGCCTCGGCCCTGGCTTCGTCTCTGGTGTGGCTGCTGGTGGTCAGGCCGTGTTCTCCATGCCCGGAGCTGGGGCGAGACGGTGTTTGTTCCTCCGCTGGGCCGCGGCCGCATGACCGTGACTGTGTGGCCCCGCGTGGCCCCTGGCCTCCTGCAGCAGGTGTGCAGCGTTGTCAGCAGCCCAAGTGGGGAGTTGAAGCTGGAGGAGGGCTGCCGTGCAGGCCATCACGCCTCTGTTTGGTGCCGTGGGGGGACAGCGAGTTACTTAGTGCCGGGGGTGCAGAGTCCGTGGTGGGCTTCGAGGTTTGTTACAGTGAGAACTTCCCTTCACGGGCTGGTGTGGGCAGTGGAAATACACGAGTAAATGCTAACGGTTCTGCCACCCGGTCGGTTGAGTTCTTGGTAGGGGCTTTTCCTGTCAGCCTGCGTGCTTTGTCGGTCCCCTTCACGTGTCCAAGCACACAGCGTCTGCGCGTGGGACCAGGTGTCAGCCACCTGCAATCCTTCCCACTGGCGGCTGGGGGTTCCAGTGTGTTCCAGCGCCGCGTGGCCAGTCCAGCCCAGTGACACTGTGTTCTTATCACAAAGCCATGTGCTCGTTACCCCCTCCCCCAAAATAAAAATAGAGTGGCAAATACATGATTCGTACAAAGGGTTCATCTTGCGCGTGTTTGGAGCCTTCTGCGGTTTAGGAGCAGGCCAAGAGCATTTCCCACAGTGTGACTTCGGCTGCAGCAAGGACATTTGGATGGTTGCCTGGCTTCCCGTGGCCGAGAGCCACCGGCTCTCTGTTGCTGGCCACTTAGGTCCCTGGATGAGTTGTTCTCTTTCTCCCAGCACTGTGCTGGGCCGTAGGTGTTCAGAAGACAGAGGGCCCTGCTTCCTGGGGGAGTTTGTGCTAACAGGTGAGGAGGAAAAGAGCGCAGCCTCGGAGGGAGGCTGCTTGGAGGGGGACCCCAGGACAGCCCCTCAGGCAGCACAGTTAGAGGTGGCCTCTTTGAACAGGTGGCCTGGGGTGGAGGGCTGAAGGGCGGAGAGGCAGGTGCCCAGAAGAGTCTGGATGGCAGCCGGGCCTCGCCAGCTGTGCGGCAGCCTCTGAAGGGCGTTGAGCAGGGGCCGCCAGGCCAGGTGTGCAGGGAGCACACTGCACAGGTAACCTGCTAGCAGGGATCCTCTTTGAACTCTTGTTGGGATATTAGGGTTTGATGAGCTTAGTGGGATGTTTTATTACCAGTCCTGAGGACCCCTGTGCTCCTGGTGGTGGCGATGGTGTGCCTGGGACAGGGACCCTTGGGTGTCTCTGCCTTTCTCTTCAAGCCTACTGATGGCCCCGTTCCTGAGACAGTTCCTTCCTCCTTCTGCTCCCCTCCCTCCCTCTCCTCCCTACCCCCGTCACTTCCTCTCCCTCTCCCTTTCCCTCCTTCTCCCCCCCTCCCCCACACCCCTTTCGCTGTCGCTGTCGGTGCTCCTGCTCCTCGCTTGGTTCAGTGCCTTCCGCTCACAGCCGCACACAGGCTGTCTGTTCCTCAGCTCGCACACTGTTTCAGCTGACTTTGCTGAAGTACCCGTCAGTGGCGTCTGCGGCATGGCCTTGCCCGTCTGTCCCGCCGCTGCATTCGGCCTCACCTCTGCTCCTGTTGGCGGTCCTGGCGTGGAGTATTCTGCACTGCGCTGGGCTTGCGGTCTGCCGTGTGGCCTCCAGGGGCCTCGGGTTTCTTCCAGACTGTAAAGTGTTCAAGGAGCCCGCAGCTGCCCTGGGCCATCTTGAGGTAGCCCCTCAGGTGGCCTGCGAGATCGGGAGTCCGCTCGGTCCGGAGGCCTGGCTCGGGCTTCTCTTGGGTGCCGTGGTCTGCGCACGTGGATGGCGCTCGGGAAACACATGGACAGCCCCGTGGCGACGCGGAGCAGAGGAAATGGAGGCAGTTGCTCTTGGCACCTATGTTACTTACTAATAAAAATCGAGGGATTAAAAATAATGTGCTCGTTGCTTCAGTTCAGGCCGATGGCTGGGGGGGGCGGAGGTGAGGGGTCGGGTTCTGGGTGTGAGTACGGAGGCAGAGAAGGAGGGGAGCAGCCAGTGGGTGGGGGGAAGCCAGGGGGAGGCCTGGAAGGGGGAGGAAGAAGAGGCTGCGCTCTGTGGGTCAGGACCACCCCTGCCCCCTCCCCCAGAGGCCCCTGTGGCCTGAGGTCCCGGACAGGGGAGAGAGAGTGAAGGGAAGGCGGTCACGTTGCTGAGGGCACCTCGAGTCCGTGTCAGGAATGTCGGGGGACAGCAGTCCCGGGGGTGAGTTCTTCCCCCAGGCAGCCTCGTGGCCTGGGCATGAGTGCGGCCCCGGGGACAGAGAGGGACAGTGGGATCGAGGGTGTGTGTGAGGGTTGCGGGGCGCTGAGACCCAGCCCGCAGAGCTCTCCAGGGCAGGGCTGCAAGGCTGGCCCTTTCTGCAGGACGCCCAGGGCTCTCAGGCGGGAGGAGAGCAGACCGCGTTGGAGAGCCTCACAGGTTTTAGAAAACACGTGAACTTACTTTGTGCTTGGAATCGGTCACTCAGGACTTCAAGTACCCAGGAAATCAGAGTTTCAGCTGTGCTGCTTTTTATATTTAAAATGTGATGCCTTATTTGTTGGACCCAAATCACATTTGGGGAAGTGTTCAGCATAATGACAGGGAATTAATTCTGGTCATTTCCCAGAGAAAGAACAAGATGTTTTTAATGGCCAGTTATTTCATGCACCTGAATTGGTTTGGTCTTCAGACACCAGCTGAATGTCTAGGGATTCTTTAATTTCCTAAAACGCCCTCAAAATTATGTAAAAGCATAATCTTTACATTATTAGTTATTTTTCTCCCCACCTACTTTATCCTTTCCCAAATATTCACATGTTTTTTCATTTGCTCTTGGTAGTGGCCTTTGGAGGCTGGGTGGTGGGACCCTGGCTTGTGGTTGTGGGGTGGTTATGGGGTGTGAGGCTGGGGTTTGTCCTTGGGGTACAGGGCTTCAGTGGTAAGGCAAATATATGGAGGTCCTGGGGTGACTTTTGTTTTCAACTTTGGAGTTTATCGTGGTGACACAGGCAGAGCGTGACATTGACCCTGGGCGACGCTCCAGTCTTGCTCTCCTCTGCTCCCCAGCGCCCTCTCCTCTCCAGGGTAGCGTGCCTGGCAGAACTCAGCATCTCTTCCCAAGAAGGTAACGTGATGTGTTTTTTCTTTGTGTCTAGGGCTCAAAATTTGGGCGGGGAGCCGGACTCACGCAGACTTCTCAGCGCACGCCTGCCCGGAGACCGTTTGGAAGATCCAAGAGACGTAGTATCACTCGCTCCCTTGATGACCTTGAGGTATTTGAGTTCAGTTGTTCTCTTTTCCTCATCAGGTTTCTTACGCTGACACGAACATCAGTTGTGCAGATACATCTGAATCTCTCCGAATCCCACCCCGATCCTACTCCCCTCCCTCCCTCTCCCTCGGTAACCGTGGGGGGAGCTCCGACTGCACATCCAGGCCTTTCCTGCCCCCGCGCGTGGCTGCCGAGCGCATGTGGCTCTTGCGCTGTCTTCTGTGTGGCCAGTGTGGCTCGAAACACTTTGCAGATGTGAGCTGGGTTCAGCCCTCACAGGAATTCTGAGGGAGGGCCTCTCACGGCCCCTTCTTCAAAGATGGGGTATTGATTCCCAGGTAGCGTTCTTTGCTTCTACCCACAGTCCTTACAAAAGTGAACAGACTTGACTTAGAGCGGTTGGTCGTAGGCCACAGAGAGGTGCAGCAGGAGGCCCGAGCCCTGTGCGCTCCCGGCTCGTGCTGGCGCGGGGCACTGAACGAGCCAGTGTGGATGTGTTGTGGGGCTCACGGTGCGCGTGAGCGGCCGCTCTCTGTGCCGTGCATTGGCCGGCCGTGGACGGGTGCGTAATGTCACACGCGGGGTTTCACCGCCCTGACAACCCTGCGCTCTGCCTGGTCACCCTCCCTTGTCCCCTGAACCCTTGGCAACCCCTGACCCTCCTGTGGCTCATCGTGTGTACTTCACACAGTCTTACTCTGCCGCCTTTCACACGCTGCTGACGCTTTCCACACGGACCCTCGTGGCCTTAGTCCCGCGTGTTACTTGTCACGTGGCGCCCTGCTGCAAACGTGCTGGCCTTCCGCCCATTCTGCGGTCGCCGGACAGCCGGTGGGAGGCGGGAAACCCTCTCCTCTGCACGGGCCCCCTTGAGCACGTGGTGGGGGTGGGGGGCCCCAGCTGGGGAGTGCTGGGTGACAGTTGCTGCTCTCAGTGGCCGCTCCCACGCAGGCTCTGGTCACCCCGCCTCTCCGGCACCGAGAGCCGTCAGGCTGGAATTTTTCTGTTTCAGTGGAAGGCGTCTTGGCTTACTTCGCATTTCACTGATGAAGAGCCAGGCCGAGCGGCCCGTCGCAGGCTCTCTGGCCAGTCAGATTCTCGCTGTTCCGAATGAGCAGCCCGTGCATATCCTTGTCTTTTTTTAAAAAAATGTTTTTGTAGTACTTCTTTGTATATTATTGTGGATATGGGTCCTTTGTCAAATAAATATTTTGAAAAAATCCTTGCGGCTTATTTCCGCCTTTGCTGAGGGTGCCGTTATACACATACACTTAATTACAGTAAACTGCTCTAGCATGAGATTCCCCGCTCTTAAACGCCCAGGTCAGTGGCATTACGCACATTCACAGTGTCGCGCAGCTGTCCCCACCCTCCGTCTCCAGCACTCTTCCTCTGGGAATACGGAAACTGTCCCCATGAGACACAGACTCCTCGTCCCCTAGTCCCTGGCGCCCACCGCCACCCTTCTGTCTCCGCGGTTTTGACGAAGACCCTTCTCTAAGGGCAGCCGTACGGGATTTGTGCTCTTGTGTCTGGCACATCTCACCGAGCACGGTGTCCTCCAGGGTCCTCCGCAGTGTGGGAGGTGTCAGAACGTCCTTCCGTTTTCTCCATTTTGTCCACATTGTGTCCATCTGTCCATCTGACAGTGGATGCTTCGGGTGCTCCCAGCTTTTGGCTGCCGTGCAGAATCCTGCTGTGAACACGGTTGTGCGAATACCTGTTTGGGTCTATTTTAAACACTAACTCTAAATGAGATAATATCTTACAGCCTGAATAACGATAACGTGAAACTGACTTTGGTAGTTTCTTGCTTCAAAGAGCAGATGAATTTGTGTTTTCAGGTGAGACTGGAATCATTGACTGTGAGAGGCGGAAGGGGCCTTTGAAACCTCATCATCTTTGAGGCTGGATGTGGAGTTTGTCAGAGTCGGAGGGCAGGTCCCGGGGCAGGAGGGGGGCTGGTGGTGGGACCCCTCGCCCAGGGTCTCTTGGTAACTGGGGGGCGGGTCAGGCCAGCGTGCCGTGTTCGGTCAGCAGCGGTCAGCGCCCGAGCTCTCGTGGAAGAAGCAGAGGTGTGCGTGCCGCCCACGCCTGTGCCCAGGCCGGCTGGGGGGCCCCAGAGCGCTCCTGCTCCCCCCGGAAGGGGGTCTCGACTAAGGCCGTGTTCTCGGCTTAGGCAGCTTGCCAGGTGTTGTGTCTGCATGTTTCTGGAAGGGTCGTGGAAGGGGTCTGAGGCGCCACGCGGTGACGAGGTAGCAGCAGCCGGGCTCGCGGTGGCAGCCTGTGGTCAGAGCTCCGTGTCTCTGACGTGGCCCAGCCCTTGCAAGCCGCTGTGGTTGTTGCTCACTTCTCCTCGCCCACGAGGAAGTGCCGGGGCTTCCCACGCCACGCTGCCCACATGGGCGCCGTGGTCTGTGCTCTTGACTGAGGGCTGGCTGGGCGGCTCGTGTCTTTTCTCTCTGGTCTTCAGATCAGCTCCGCAAGGAGCTTGTCATGGTCTCTGTTGTACAGATGGCAGAACTGAGGTGCAGGTCCAACAGCATTTTCCAGGCCATGCCAGGCTGCAAAGCTGTGGTCTTTCTGCCACGTCTGGGACCTCTCACTTTTTTTTGTTTAAGATTTTATTTATTAATTTATTTGAGAGAGAGCACGCACAGTGGGGGAGCAGCAGAGGGAGAGGGAGAAGCAGGCTCCCTGCAGAGCAAGGAACCTGATGCGGGGCTCGATCCCAGGACCCTGGGATCATGACCTGATTCGAAGGCAGACACATAACGACTGAGCCACCCAGGTGTCCCCCCCTTTTTTCAATTGGGACCTCTCGCTTTTGTTTAAATGGTATGTTAGAGACATAAGATTGAATCCTTGTTATTTTTTTTCTGTCTGAGGATTTCAAACTGTAGAAGTTACACATAACTTCCGTGAGCCCTCGTCACCGGTAAGCCTCTTTCTAGGGCAGCTCGTCGAACACATTGTCTGTCTGTCCTTCCCTTTGTTACTCTTTAGCAGCTGTCCTAGGCAGTCTCTGAGACTGTCCCCAAACTCTTGGTCTTCACTGCCATGTATGGTCCCCTCCCCAGAGGCACCAGCTTTCATGTCAGCCTTCAATTGGTGCTTAATCATCCTGGGCCCCTTAGGAACATTCTCTCCACGTTGCACCCGGCCAGGGGCCTCTGCGTCCCCTCGACCACCACCAGCCCGGCTCCTCGGCCTGAGTCCAGTCTCGAGTCCGCTTCCCGGGGCCCCTTGGGACACTAGTGTCTTGGATTGTGTCCCCTGGAGGTAAATTCAGATGGAGAGCTATTTAAGCCTGGGGACAATGAGGAGGACCGTATAAAATGGTAAACGTGTGGGTCAATCCTAATGATTGGTGAGTGTATAAAACAAGAATAACAATGTTTTGTTTGTTTAAAAAATTCATCAGTTTACCTGACAACACAGCGGTAGTGTGATTCCCGGGAGAGGGTCCATGCGGCGCCAGGCTCGGGCGCTTACCTCAGTGAGGACGAGGGTAGAGGTGCCGGTACCTCCTTGATTCTTATAATGTGAGGATGCTTGCTGTGATCCCCAGGGTAACCTGAGACGGTAAAATACTGAGTCATTTTAGGTTGCAAGAGGGGAAAATGCAGTTATAAAAAACAGTCATCTCAAAAGAAGGTGAGAAAGTTGAGAGGCGAGATGACAGGAGGCTGCGACGAGAGGCGGCGTTCCTAGAGTGCTGGGTTAGGTCCGGATACGTCAGTAAGTACATCGATTTTAAATGAATTCAATATTCCAATTAAAAAGAAAAGATTGTCAGACCGCATGAAAAATCTGATGATACTCTTACTAGAGACGTGTGTAAAACGCGAGGACGCAGGAAGCTGGTGAAAGAACGGGAAAGGACCCACCATGCAACGCTAATCAGAAGAATGGTGGCGGGGCTTCTGGGGGGCACAGGTGGTGAGGCGTCTGCCTTGGGCTGAGGTCAGGACTGTCCGGCTCCCTGCTCCGTGGGGAGCCTGCTTCTCCCTCTGCCCCTCCCCCCCAAACAAATAAAATCTTTAAGAAGAAAAAGAGTGGTGGCATAGCTGTGTTGATGTCAGAGTTGGCTTTCGGACACGAAGCCTTCTAAAGGTGAAAAGGGAGCCTTCACAAGATAAGAGGCAATAAGAAGTTGCAATTCTGAATCTGGTATGCATTTAGTAGTGTGGTCCAACATATCTAAAGCAAAAATGGATAGAAACAGGAATAGTAGTGGACTAATGGATGTAGCGGGAGATCGTAAACACTCCCTGCCTCGTGACTGGCAGATTGAGCAGACAAGGTCCGTAAGAGAGAGGATCCGAGCAGCGCGACTCCCAGTGTGGCCTCCTGGACCACACGTGGCACCGCCCCCATGAGCGCCTTCTCTCCACTCCCTCGGGGAATGTGTACGGACGTTGACCACGTGCTGGACCAGAAAGCAAGTCTCAGCAGCTGCGGAGGACTGTCCCCAGAGTTGGTCCGCTGCCACAGCCAGGTCGGCTGGAATCCCGCGGCGAGGGGGGCTGTGCCGCGCGCCTGTGGCTACGCGATCCACCAAGCTCTCCGGAGTTGAAAGGAGAATGAGTGCGGAGGCCGGAGCAGATCGGGATGACGCTGAAACGCGTGCATCTGAACCGTGGCACACAGCTGCCCTGGTGCCAGGGGGCGCTCACCGTGCCTTGGCGCAGGCCTGAGGGGGCGGAACGTGGACGGTGGTCTCGAGGCTAGAGAGAGAGCAGTGAGACCGACCCAGAGGAAGTAGAGGCTGGGCAGTGAGGGGCGCAGAGGCAGAAATTAATGAAACAGAAGGTTAACCGATGAACCAGCGGAAGAATCCATGAAGAGAGCTTCCTTCCCAGATCATTTTATCAGGCCTCCAAAACCGTAGCACTGAAAGCGGATGAGTCCCTGAGAAGGGGGGGGGGGGGCAGGGCTGCCAGCGGAGAGCACAGGTGGCAGGACATCCCGCTCTGACAGAGGTGCAGCCCAGCAGGGCATGTTCATTCCAGGGATGTGATTCTTTCACACCTGAAAGTCAATATGACGGAACACATGAACAGAGCAAAGTAGAAAAATCGTCTGTCATCTCAACAGAAGCAGGAAAAGCATTTGGTAAAAGCCAGAAAATTCATTCATGGTAAATACAAAAACGAAGCAAAACAGAACTTAACAAAATAGGAATTAAAGGGAACTTCCTTAATCTGACAAGGATACAAAAACCCTGAGATTGCAGCATACCTAAGCTTTTCCCTTTGAGGTCACAAGCAAGAGGAAGACGTACGCTGTTACCATTCTGTTCAAATGTTTATTGCCAGTCTCACCATACTAAGGAAGTAAAAACAATAGAAATTTTAAAACCACAAAATAAGGTGAAAATGTTCTTATTCTCACATGATATTAAGATGTCAGAAATCTAGAAGAATCTATAGAGTCATTATTAAAATTAATGACTGCTTGCCAAGTGCTGGGTATTCCATCTACATACAGCAGTCAGCTGTGGGTGTAGTTAGAAAATAACATACAGATTCAGTGCAATTTTAATCAAAATCCCGACAGGTATTTTGTTGAACTTAAGAAGATGATTCCAAAGTTGGCATAGAAATGCAAAAGGCCAAGAGTAGCCAGGATATTCGTGAAGAATAGGTAGGAGGACTTCTGCTATTTGCTACCAAAACTTATTACAAAGTGAGAGCAATTCAAGAGTGTGTAAGTGTTGGCACGCGGATGGACAGACAGACAGTGGACTAGAAGAGCATGCACAGAAATAGACCCAGTGCCTGCATACGTGGGCTGTGTGCAAAGCAGGGCTGAGTATGGTCTTTTCAGTGGTGCTGGAATAAGGAGACATCCATGTGGGAAGAAGAGAAGGAAGGAAAGAAAGAAAGAAAGAAACAAGAAAGAAAGGAAGAAAGAAAGAAAGAAAGATTGAAAGAAAGAAAGGAAGAAGGAAAGAAAGTCCATCCTCCGCACGCCGTCCAAACACAGCTAGACCCAGCTGTGGTGCAGATGTAGTGTGAAGGGAGCACAGGAGAGTCAGCAGAGGGTAAGGCAGCCACGCAGCTTCGTGGTGTGGGGGCGGAGAAGACTTTAAACCCAACATGACATGAAGCATAAAGGCAAAGGCTGATGCCCCGACTTGGTGAATGTCAGGACCCTTCTTTCATGCAAACACACCATTGCTAGAACACGGGGATGGCAGGGTGGGTGGTGGTGGCCCCCTTGGCCCGTCCATCTAAGGATGCCTGCCAGAGAAAAGTGGACAAGAGACTCAGGTGGGCATTTTATGAAAAGATGACACCCGGGTGGCATCCAGCCCGTTCGTCATCAGGGAGGTGTCATGACAGCCATGGTGGGGTTGGCACGCCGGGCCAGCTGGAGTGAGGACCGCAGTGTTGCATGGCGGCGTGGCTGGGTGTGTGGGGCACACGCGCCCTGCGATCTGCAGCTCTGCTCCATCCGAAGTAGACGTCAAGTGCGCGGGGGGGACATGCGGCGAGAGGTCGTTGCAGCACCAGTCCTGCAGTGCCGGAGCGGAGGCTGCCTGCCGGTCCGCCCTCCGTGGGAAGGACAGGTCAGCTGTGATTTCTTCATGCAGCGGGATGCTCTGTGGCTGCCTCGGGAGCACGGGTGAATGTCCCAGAAAGAAGGCAGACACCCAAGATTCCATTTCCGTACATCAGAAAAGAGGCCAGACTGAGCCACGGCGTGCGGTTCTGTGTTCAGTGTAGAACCGTGGAGAGAGGCCTGAACGTGGCCTTTCGTTACAGCCTGGGAGGGGCTCCAGGGGCTGCACTCGTATGACTCTCTGAACCGCACGTGCGCACTGTGTGCTCCTTTCTGAATTTGTGTTCCAGCTTCCAGAAAACGTGCTCAGCCGAGCCTCGCAGCCCTGCTGACCGCTGGGGTTCTGCCGGGGAGCCCGAGAGAGGAAGACGGGACAGGAGCAGGGGTGTGTGGAGGCAGGGATGGAGGGGCCTGCCCTCAGAGCAGGAGATGAGCTGCTGACAGATGGCGGGAACTGGGCCGGGGCCTTGTGGGTGGGGTCAGAGAATGAGACATTTGCTGTAGAAACGTCAGAGGTGAGTTTTAGTGTGTTTTCAAAAGGTGCCCCTTTTGGTCATGACCGTGGCAGTCGGTCGCCCAGGAGGCAGTGACCCGAGAGGCTGGTCAGGAAGAACGTGGTCAGCCCTGTAGGCCCAGCGTGGACCGCAGGGGCATCTCTGCCCCGCAGGTGTTTCGTCGGGCACAGATCGGGGCGTGAACCCACGGTCTCCATGTTTGTGAGAGGGTGCCGGTGCGGAAGGCCCAGGAGACAGGCCAGGGGGCAGGGGTGCTGAGCTGAACGTGTACAGGCATAAAGGGGAGCTGTGCTCCCGAGACCAGCGTGGGAGGCCCGGGTCTCTAGAGGTCCTCCGTCCAGCTGTTGCCCCCCCCCCCCATAGCAGGGAGCAGGAGCAGGGGAGCGGGGAGCGGGGTGGGGTGAGTGCAGGTCACTGGGGGCTTCTCTCCTTAGCTGTTTGGACCAGTGTGCCAGAAAGTCCTATGCGGTGCAGAATGTGTGAGACTGTTTGTGCGACAGCTGTGAGCGTGTGGGGTCAGCAGACGGTGTTGGAAAGGTGCTTGTCCAGCACAGCTGTGACGGCTCTCACGGGTGGGGGTAGGAAATGGCCCATGAGCCCCCAGGGCACAAGGGAAGGGAGAAGAGTGGCCCCGATTTGGTGCAGGTGTGTCAGGAAGGCTCTTGGACGGAGCTGGGGGGTGCCCGGCGCTTGGCCAGGACCCAGGGAGGGGGTCGAGGGTCACTAGATGAAGAAAGGTGCCTGGGCCTGGGGACACAGGTGGGAGGCCTGTGGTACTGGGGATATCCTGGAAGGAGGCATGGCAGGCTGTAGCACATTTGTGGCAGGGGGATGGCAGTGGGGAGCCGGGATAGGTCTGTGGCCAGAGATGGGCCCCTCTGAGGAGGGAGTGTTCATGTCGAGCCCTCGATGCGAGGGGCCAGGACGTGAAGGTCTTGGGGCCGGAAGGCAGGGAGGGCCAGGCTGAGACCTGGGGTCTTATTCTAAGGGAGGCTTTTGGGTAAATTGACAGGAGGGAACTGAGGGAGAGAGTGATGTTCTTGTGTTGAGTGCGGAGAACTCGGGGTGTGTATTTGTCGCCTGGGCCAGTGGGGCTATGGGGAAGGCCCTGTGGCAGACGCAGGGGCAGAGCAGGAGGGGCAGGGCCCAGACCTTGCTGGAAGCCACTGTGCAAGCTCTCCAGATGCACTCCCTGCCTACACGAGCTCCCGGGGTGTCGGGAGGCTCAGCAGGAGCTCTGGAGTTTCTGAATGACGGGGGGAGCACCACCGTCAGACAGAACAGGAGGGGTGGGAGAGCCAGCAGGAGCCCTGGAGCTGGAGCCCAGGAGAGAGCTGGGGGATCTGGGGCTGGGCAGAGAGGCGGTGGTTAGGGCCAGAGTCTGCACACAGTGGCCTGCAGGCCAGAGGCTTATCATGTGAATACCATTTTATAGTCACACAGTCACACCATTCCCATGTCTGTGCTGTTGTCGCAGGGGCAGAGTTGGGTGGTAGGACTGTGACCCACAGACCTGAGAGTGTTTCCTCTTGGCCCTTCTCAGAGCAAGTGTGCTGACCCTAGTGAAATCCACCGTCCCTGGGCTTGCTGTGGCCCTGCGAGGGGGAAACGACCTGGCTGTTCTCCAGACTGTGGGCTCCTTCAGCCTCTCCTCCCTTTCCAGATGGGCCTTCTGGTGAGTGCCAGGCCCACCTGCCCTGCTGCCTCTCTGGCTGTAATCGGCATCCCATGGGGAGCACCCCATTGCTCCTCCTGGCTCTCCCAGTGCCCATTCCCCCCCCTCCCCCGCCCCGTCCGGTCCTCCCTGTCGAGGGGTCTAGAGCCCTGTGCTGGGAGGAAGTTGGCTGGGGAGACCGCCCAGGTGTGGTTAGCAGGGACTGGCAGTTTGGGGTCTGGACAGCAGAGGGCGCTGAGGTCATGCATTTCCTTCCAACCACCCAGCCCTGGGGGTGGCTGGAGTGCCTGCAACCCTGAGGTTGGGCTGCTCCCCCTGTTCCTCTCCCTCTGCCACGCTGGACCTTGGTAGAGTGTGTGTGTTCCAGAAGACCTGGGAAGTCCTGTCGGGACCAGGGCAGGAACCCATGAGAGGTGCCTGGGGGGGCGGGAGGCTGCTGCCAGGAGGACCAGAATAGGGCGGGGGCGGGGGCTCTTCGGTAGGCCCCCTCACCAGGATTTTCTAGGTGGCCACAAAGGGTTCTCTCTGCCTGGCCTGCCTGTGTTCGCACTGGAATGCCCTCTGCTCCCTTCTCATCTGCATGCTCTGGCTGGCCTCTCCCCCTGACTGCTCCCTGAGCAGCTCTGACCCAGTCCCACAGGGCCTCTGCTGCCATTCCCAGGTGCTTACACTGGATTCCCAGCCCAGGACAGACCCCTGAGGGAGCAGAGGGCCTCTGGGCTCTCTCCAGCCGGGTGACGCACCACTGCGTGCTTGGTACCTACTTCCTGTTGTCCAGTTTCCTGGGCCAGAGCTCCCCATCGAAGGCCCCTAGCTCTTCTGCTAGGTAGCTCACATGGTCAGGCAGGCCTGGAGTTGGGGGCCGAGGACCCCCCACCCCCCTGCTGAGCTGGCACTCTCCCCGCTGCCCCTCTGCGCGGCTCCCTGCCCTGCTGAGGCCGAGCCTGTGCAGCACCACCCGCCCCACCACCCCCGCCAGAGTCTCTTACACCCAAACCCTCACTTGCTCTTACTAGGGCCGGTCTCTGTGGGCCCAGGTCTGAACTCGGTCCCCAGCTGGCCCTGAGCCAGCATACCCGTCAGAATAGGGAGGATGTGATGGTGAGTGTGTCTGGTGTCCTGAACGCTGGCCCTCAGCAGCTCCTGGGACTCTGGGACACTTGGACGGACTGGGAATCCCTGCTTCCCCTGCAGGTGAGCCGCGCTGGGAGCCGAGGGTGCCATCCGGCGTAGGGGGTCTGTCAGCAGATTTGTGCCCCCATCCCTTCCCTCTCCTCACCCTACAGACAGCAGAGAAGAGCAGGCCGACAGCCGGGGGGAGACACAGAAAGCCCCAAAAGGACACAAGGACTCAGAGAGACAGCAGCGCGTGGAGCCGGGTGGGGGCAGGCCGCCGTCCGGGCCACACGAGACAGACCACACAGACAAGAGGAAATTGCACTTCCTCTGCTGGGGTGCAGGCATTTCTGTCTGAAGTGATTCAAATAAAAACAAGCTTGGCCCCTGAGTGGTAGTGTGGACGGCTCAGCGCCTGGGTGCCGGCTTTTCTCGAGGTCCAGGCCTGAGGTCCCACGGGGCGCCCTGTGGGCGTGGCCCTCCTAGCCTGCAGTCCCATTCCGTTCATGGTCCCTGGTGGCTCTGGGGTCTGGCAGGCCTTTGGGGCTGGTGGCTTAGTGTAGGCCCCTCGGAAATTGGTATGGAAAGTAACCAGGGTCACAGAGTCACGGGTTTGATGCACCCACGAAAACCTGCCAGAATGTGTCCTTTGAAGGTGTGTGTGGGTGTGTGCGTGTGCGTGTGCGTTGGAGGGTGAAGTTGGGCAGGGGGGCTGGTGAGTGTCAGGGTTGGGGAAGGGAGGGTGGCGTGTGTCCCATCTGTTTGCCCTCTGGGCCTGGCCAGATCCTGGGTCAGCCTTGCCAGTCTGCGGTTGGTACCACACAGCACCCTGCCTGCCGCTTCCCTGTCTTCCGGCCACTGGGGGAAGGAGGTGGGCTTGCGGGCTTTGTCTGCCAGACTTGCTTTATTCCCGGGAAAGGTGGACTTGTTCGTGTGTCCAGGAGGCCTGTTTGTAAGTGGAGGCCCCCACTTTCCTTCATACTGCCGACTGTCCTGTTTGGGAAAGATGAATCCTGGTGAACAGGTGGAGTGGGTAGGCCATGGTACTTAAAGATGAGGCCCTAGTGAGGGCAGGGGCTCTAGGCCCCTCCAGGCCTGGCGGGTCAACCACGGGAGCCCTGGATGCCCAGGAGGGTTGGAAGGAGCTCTCCGGCCTGAGGCCTGTTTCATCACCCCTGCCCGGCGCAGGGGGCAGGGGGGGCGGTGGGGGGACCTGGTGCATCGCTCCCCACCTGCCAGGGGCCCATGCTGTAGGCTGCTGCTCTCATCCCCACCTCTCTTACCTGGTCCTAGCCGTCCTTGCAGTTTCCCTGTGTTCCCAGGCCTATCCCCCAGCCCTGGGCTGTGCTCTCCCTCTCCGGCCCCTCCCTCGCTCGCCCCCCAGCGTCTCCCATGCTGTCAGGCCAGGCACTTCTGTGCGTGGTGGTGGTGGCGGTGTGGATGGTGATGGCAGCTTCTGCCCCTTCCTCGCTCTTGCCTTGACGTCAGTTCATACTTTGGTTGTGTGTGGATCTGTTGAGAAAAGCAGTCGGAGGCATCTTGAGCTGATGCCCATGTTTTGTCTGTAAGGTCTTCACCTTTCAGGTAGGCCCTGTACGTTTCTGCATTAAACCCAGTCCTGTGCTCCGTGTCCCAGATTCCCTTCACTGAATGCTCACGGGAATGCTCATGTTTCTCCTGCGGAAAAGCAAAAGTCAGGATGGGCTCAGCATGGTCAGTGCTGTCAGCTGAGGGCCTGACAAGCCCGAGGGCCATCCCCCCAGTCTCTTGACCCTGTGGGCGTTGCGTTTGCAGCCCCGGACAGGAGGCTTCCCGAGGTCTGCGGCAACCTAACTCTCCAGGCGGGGCTGAGCCCTGGAGCCGTGCAGATGAGACCTTGACATGCACAGCATGGTGCAAAGAAGCCCTTTGGGGTGAGCGGCCTGCCCTTGAGTCTCCAGAAAGTTAACAGGTCATTTTGCAGTGACACGTAGGTTCTAGACTCAGTCTAGAGTTTCTTCTTCCTCTGTCCACCAGGATCTGCCGCGGTTCCCTCACTCTCAGCTTGTACCAGGCGTCGGAAGGCAGACGAGGCAGATCATGGGACAGAGATAGATGCGTGAGACGGGTGTTAGGAATACGACCGAATCCGCAGGTTGGCATCACATAAACTCGTGCATATGGAGGCTTATAATAGAATCGTCAGCAACTGTAATTAAGGCTGTGAACTGCGCCACGCTGCTAAAAAAACAAATTCTCTGCAGCTGTTGTACTGACTGAGAATTACCCCTATCAGCTGAAGTTTTATTCTTCTGATTTGGTAGAGGAAATACTTGAAAAATGATCTCACAGCGCGACTTATGTAAACGGCTTTTTTTTTTTTTTTTTTTTGTACATGAGACAATTGAGATCGAGTCTGAATCCCTGGCAAACCACAGCTTCCTGCAGTGTCCTGTTGCCATGGGTTACGAAGGGAGCAGAGTGGAACTTCATCTGAAATGTCTTTAAACTTCCCTGACGTGCACAGGCATGCTGCCGCGTCAAATGGTATAGAGTAGATCCGCGCCTGTTGTGGTTCGGAAGTGTTCTTGTCTTAAGATGAATTTGGGAAAAGGGCTGTCAAAGGAAATGCACATGTTAAATGATCAGCAGGTAAGTTATTCCAGCTGTTTCTTGTCATTTAATGGATTTTTTTGTAAGAAAACTTGGCATCTCCATGACTGCTTTGTTTTTAAACTGGCCGGTGAATGCTAGATTGTAGGTGTCAACTTTGAAAACACTGCTGTCCGTGTCTGCATCACGGAGCTCTAGTACTCGCGCGGGGCTCTGGGACCATAGGCCCCTGGGGTGAGGCTGGGCAGGGCGGGTGGGCCCCACTGGGCCGGGCCAGCCCCCCCTCCCCCAGGCTCCCAGCTGCTTGCCTTGCCCCTACGGAGAGCATCCTTCTCTCCAAACGGCAGTAATGCTAGCAGATTTTAAAGACAAGTGAGCTCATTGTGTTGAATTCTTAAACTTCAACTGAATTATTAAAATCTATCTTACTCTTGAAATCACCATTTTATATCTAATATTTTAAAACATAATGAGTTGATTCTGCTTTGTACACGTACATAGGGAACTCCCGGCATAGGGATTATTATCCGAGCTTTTATATAAAGTTGGACTTACTATGAAGCTTTCTTTAAAAAGGTTTGAGATTTTAAAAAGAATGTTTATTTTCCTGTTGTGCCTGTGTACATGTATGAAGCAGAAGATTGTCACTAATTACGGAGTTACCGGTTTTAAATTCATTCTTTTCTGAGAGTTGTTTTATCTTGATGTTTTCCTGATGTCTAACTGGAGCCTCCGGGGGCTGCAGGGGTCAGTTCAGAAGTGAGGGGTTCGGATGTGAGGTGGAGGGGAGGGAGCTGCCTCCTTCCCTTTACATGGAAAATAGGAATAGGTCAGTTGGAGAGGTGAAGAATTATCCTTATGCAGTGAGTGCAGATTTTAATGTATTTTAAAAATAGGCTGTACTTTGAAAAGCCCAGGTGCTACTGACGCTCACACGGGAGGGTGGAGAGGAGGCTTTGATGTTTACGGGCGTGCCTGCCTCCGCTGCCTCCGGCTGCCTCGTGTCCCCGTAGACCCCACTCCTGGTCCTGGATGGCAAAGTGAATTTTGGATATATTGTGTCCTTCGTGGACCAATTAACCGGTTAGTCATTTGTGCAGATGTGTAGGCTGCATTTTCAGTCCAATGGTATGTAAAGGCAAGTTTTAGAAAATGTTGGTTTTTATTCTGAGTAGTAAAAAAAAAAAAAGGTCACTAAAAATCTGCCTTTGTACTTGCCTGTATAAATGATTTGGGTCCCTTTTGGAATCGTTGCAAATGCTCAAACTGGCAAATAAGTTGTTGGCATGGGTGTGTGACAATCTGAGGGTATGGTCGTGCTAAGCCGTGGTACGTGAGCCGCTCCCTCCCCTCTGGGGTCCAGGCGGTACTGGAAGGTCCTGGGATGAGAGGTGGGTACTGCGTGCAGCTCTGCCGAGCTCCAAGGGGGCCCGTGGGAAAACGGGCAGGAAGAGGGTCCTCGTGGGGGGCTAACCCCACAGGCACATGGTGCGAGGGGAGGAAGACTGGGGGGCCCGTGTGGGAAGGTGGCTCCGCGCCTCACGGGCTCTGCCATCCTAGGCCAAGCGCTTCTCCCTGTGAGCCTCCGCCTGTTGGTGTGAAAGTGGGGGTGCCCCAGGGGGCTAGGCCGCTATCCGCGGTGCGTGTGTGTGCTCAGTCAACCCTGTGAAAGGCTGTGTTTCTCGCAAGCGCCTTTTATCTCGAGGCAGAGAGCCCTCCCGCCTTCATAGGAGCTCTTTCCCACAGTCACTTCAGGAGCACAAAGGACAGCCGGTGGTTGCTGGCCCAGAAAAAGTGCCAGGCTCTCCCTGGCCAAATGAACAGATCACAGTTTCTCCATCTTTTAAGAAGTGAAGTTGAGCGGAAGTAGACTTGGGACACGCAGATGTGCCCCTTTGTCAGAACGAAGCAGTCCGTCATCCTCAGACCCCATCAGGGTGGGTGTCGGCCGCAGGGGCTGCTGAGGTGCTGTGTGGGGGACACAAAAACCCGCAGCCCAAAAGGAATAGGAATTGTCACAAGAAGCAAGCTGCGGCAAGCACCCATGGACCCACTTGGGGGGCTGGGCCTCCTGTCCGGCGCTGTGGCCGCGGCCGGCAGGTGAGAGGCCCGGGGCTGCAGCGGCCCCCGCCCCACCTCCCACTGTCCTGCTCAACGCCTGCCAGGCCAGGCCCTCCTGAGGCAGGCAGGGCTGCCCACGGACGTTAGTCACTCCCGGGTTTTGTCCCTCCCTGCCTGGTCGTAAACCACGGAGCCTGCTGGGCCGCACGCTTGGCAGAGTTTGGTCGTTCAGGGGCTTGGAAGCACATCTCATGTCACAGATGCCTTTTGAGGTCTGTCTTCCCTGGGCAGCTGCCTTCAGGCTGCTAGTGTGTGAGGGAAAGAACTTTCCAGGGACCAAGGGGCTTTGACCTCCTCGTGCACTGGAGCTCTGGGTAGGATTTGAAAATAAGAAGGGCAGCACTAGAAGGACACAGTGGTGTGTTCTGTTCTAGGCAGTGCGGGATGAGCGGTGGAGGCAGCCGTGCCCGGGGTGCCTGGTCTGGGGCGTGCAGAGGGCGAGCAGGTTGCACAGAAAGCCCCAGAGAGGCTCGAGGAAGACAGAGTGGTGGCGGTGAGGAGGACCGGCCAGGCTTGCACCTGGCTAAGCGTAGGCGGGAAGGGGAAGAAGGCAGAGCCGGGCAGGGCCAGCTGTGGCTCCAGTCACGGGCCCACGGGGGTGGGTGGGGGGAGCTGAGAGCGGGGTTAGGTGTCCCCAGGGGAGGCCGCGTGGGCTGCCCGGCTGCCAGGCTGCTGTGGGATGGGAGAGAGCGTGTTAGGCATGCCCTTCTGTGGGCCGATGTGCCAGGCCGCCTCCCGCCCGGCTGGCTCCGAACCTCTGGGATGAGCGGGGCGGGCTGCACAGAGTTCTGCATTTGGCTGAGTTTCTCTTTTTTTAGCTCAGATGAACGGACTTCTCTTCACTGCCCACCTCTCCTATCGGCCTGTCCCACTCGCGGGGCTCCCACAGTGCCGAGCAGAGCTGGGGTGGAGGGCCGAGGGCCTGTGTCTGGCGGGCTGGTCTCTGCCTGGGCTGGGCCTGAGTGACTGGCTGTCCGTCAGTCAGTGCGTACTCTGCCCCAGAGAGCTTTCGACCCTAAAACCAGTGTGGGAGGGGGCTCGCATCTGTCGGGGTGAGCTGCCTTCACCCCACTTAATGCACTGGTTACACAGACACATTCTTCTCTCAGGCTCTGCTCCTGGCTGTCTGTATCAGACCTCCTTGTCTATTTGCGGGAGACTTCAGTTTCTGTCCGCACGTCTTCCCCTTTCTTTTAGTAGGAAGTGGGCCACCTTGCACCCGCAGCTCTCCATCCGAGATATTCGCTGAAGATGGTCCTGTCTTCTGCTCCCCCAGTCCCAGTCAGCACACGGGTTCCTTTCCCTGATCCCGTGCACCGTCCCTTCTCGCCTTCTGTCCCAGAACAACTTGTCTGGGGGTGCTTGTCATCGTCCCACGAAAGAAAGGCCAGATCTCCTAAAACAGCAGGATTTATCTGGGTGTCCCAGCGTTTGACCAGCTTTCCTGGAGGCCCCATTCCCTCGGGATCCCTCCCTGGCTTCTGTCCTCCAGGTGCCTCGGAGCTGTCACCTAGAGGCTGCCTTCTCCAGCCTGCTTCTGCAGCGGGGACCCCTGGCTCCAGACCCGGCAGCAGGTCCGTGTCCACTCCCTGCTCCCTCTGGACATGCAGGAGGTGGGTGGGAATAGTGGCCAAGTCGGACTTGGGCTTCTCCCTCGGTCTCCCCTGCCCCTCACTCAGGCCATCCCTTGAGCCCTCCGTGTCGGTAGGCCCGTGGGCTCGGCCCTCCCAGTCTGTCCCTGCATTCTTCCTTCCTCGCCCCCACCTTGCTGTCTTGCCTGCAGCCCTGGGTGCTGCTCACTCTTCCCTGCATCAGCCCATGTCCAGCGACACCCTGCAGGGACACCTTCGTGTGCCCTTCTCAGCGCCATCCTCTCCCATGGCACCTGACTTGCCCAGACAGCAGGGATCTGACATTTTTGGATTCATCTCCAGCACCCAGCGGAAGCACCTGGGGGCGGAGCTGCCCGGTCTGGGTGTGCGGCTTTGTTGCAGGCATCCCGCGAGTGCAGGAGGCATTGATGCCTGGAAGCAATCTCAGCTGGATCTCCCCCAGCCCAGCCTGACCCTGAGGGTGGAGGCCACGCCCCCTGACCCACAGGGCAATTGCTGGAGCTCAGCGGCTGCTGGGAGCCGATGGAGCCGGCCAGGGGAGGATGGAGGGCTCCAGCTTGAGGCTCAGCTCTGCTGGGCGAAGGTTTTCAAACTACCAACACATCTCGGCCTTTACGAGAAAGTGCATCCCTGGGGCTGGGCTTCCACTTCACACGAGACTGGGGCTTGGATTCTGCCCTCCTGCGAGTCCCTGCAGGTCCCATTCCTGCAGAAGGAGCTCCTCCGCAGCAGCGTCCGTCTGAGAGCTGGACGCATTACCGCCTCCCGCACGGAGCGTTCCAGGGAGGCCGTGCTTACCTTCACGTCACTGGTGGGCACTGCTGTCCTGTTGGGATGCGAAGTCGTGGGCGTCATCCCAGACCTTCTGCTACTTCCCACCCCGTGTCTTTCTTGAACTGGGCCAGCCGGTTAGGAAATGGGATTTGCAACCTTTATGTCCAAGTCAGAGGATTTTTGGGTGGAGTCAGATGTTCACACTGAGTGCCTGGCGTTCGTGTGGAGCCCGTGTGCATGACAGGACCGTTCACTGTCGAACTCTTGGGAAAATGCTGTCATTGTGGGTTTGGCCTGCTTGGGTCTCTTCTGATCTTATTAAAGAATGAAGAGGTCTTTGGGATGCAGGCGCATACACGCACACGCACATGCATTTTAGAGAGAGAAGCCCAGGTTGGATTCCGAGCTTGGGCTCTGCCCGTATCTGACTGAAGGCCCTCGATTGCGCCATCGCCTCCCCCTCAGGCTGCACACACCGTGTGCTCTGCTATGATGGCTCCACCCTCCCCCGCATCATGCAGCCGTGAACACACCCAGGGTGCCTTCGCCCCGTGTCATCGCCCCATGTCGTCCGTGTTTCCCGATCACAGAAAGGCTTTATTAGGAACATCATGGCTTGAACCTTAGAAATATGCGCCTCTTCCCTGCGTCCGTGGGAGCCTTATGTCTCCCATGGGAGCCGGGCGTCGCTGTGCTTGGACCTGCTGGAAAGCATAGTGGGGGGCGTGTGTGCTCGTGGCTCATGTGCGTGGCCACGGAGAGAGACAGGAGTGGGATAAAACACTGTGGCATCCAGCGTGGGGACGGGCGCCGAGCACAGCCCTCTCGCCTGGCCTCTGGGAGTTCTGTGGGAGGTCACTCCTGTGTCCCGCCTCCGAGGGACCTGGGAGGCGACCAGCAAGGGCAGACATCAAGGCTGTGGTGGGCCTGCCTCAGGGGCCTGGCAAGGAAGGCTTCCCCAAGGGGGCAGGGCTGACACCGCAGCCAGGTAAGGGGGCTGGCCGGGTGCGGCCACAGGTGGGAGCAGGGGCGGGGGGTGGTGAGGGGTGCTCCAGGCTGAGGGCACAGGAGGGGCTGGACCTTCCCGCAGCGGCTCTCAGAGCCCTGGGACTGCTCTCCACGGGGGATGTGTGTGCTGCCTTGAGCGCGGCATGGATCCCGGAAGTACTTGGTGTTTGCCTTTCACGGTCTTCTATCCGTCTTAATTCGTTGTTGACAAATGCGGCCCGTGGCCCCTGCATTGATTTGACAACTCCCGTGGGGGTCATGGCTGGGCGTGAAGACCCCTGGGCCCACGGAGCCCAAGTCAGGGCCCAGCCACCCAGCAGGCCCCACACGGACCTGCTTTCTTCTGCACTTGGTCCAGCGAGGAGTCACTTTAAACTTAAATGATCAAGTTTTCATTATTTTAAAAATTTTTTTAAAGATTTTATTTGAGAGAGAGCGTGCGTGGGAGAAGGAGAAGCAGGCTGTCCGCTGAGTGCCGATCCCACGACCCCGGGATCTTGACCTGAGCGAAAGGCAGGCACTTAACCGACTGAGCCGCCCAGGCGCCCCTGTGATGAGGTTTTTAAAAAGTCAAATAAGTACATATTAGATACAAACAGGAAGTGTGAAGTTCTTACGGTTTTTCATCACTCGGGTTATTTATATTCTCTTTGTATTCAGAACATTTGATGCATTTGGGTAACTGACAGCCTTTGGTCTCTTATTTTGGACTCAGTTATGACTGATTAATACTTTTTATGTCCAAGATTGGAGATTTCGTCAGAGGCTCAAAATTGAAAATTGGCATTATTATATATTACCATATATCAGAGTCATTTGGTGACGATACAGTTTAATCCTTGCTCTTGTCCAATGTTACAAACAGTGTCAGCCTATTTGATAAAGGCTAGATTCGTCATGTACTTCCGTTCATATTAATGATCTGAAATTTTCACACCATTAATTCAAAATAAACAATCCGTGGAATGTGTGTGGTCCCGATTTCCTGCTGGGAATGAGTCTGATTTCCACTCAACTGTCAGGTTGAAAGGCTGAGCCGAGGAATGGAGACCGTTTGAACTTAAACTGTGCTGCGTCTGAACTACTGTGTGTCTTTCAAACCAACCCCAGTCCCGCAGGCATACGGTCTAGAACACTCTCGTCCCGTTGGGCACGGAGAGATGCTAACGTGCCGGGACCTTTCCCCCGGCAGCTTGTTTAACGGTTCTCCTGCTTCTGTAAGTGGACCACGGAGCTGTGGGGATGCAGGAGGAGCCCACGAGGACAGACTGGTGGGAACGAGCTACTGATCCTGATTGGCCCGGGTAGCAGAGTAAGCGTCAGGGGTGCTCCGCTGTAATTCATCAGAATGTTTGTAGTGGCCCAGTGGCCGCAGTGTGCGGAAACCTGGGGAATGCCTGACTGTAAGTCACCCTGAGCGGCAGGCGTCCCCTCTTGGGGGGCGCTCCATGGGAAGGATCTGGGGGGGGTTTCTGAAGCTTTACCATTTTGGACGGCTTCCCCCCCGTCAGCCGGGCTATGCTAAAAAAAAAAAAAATTGCAAACCAGGCTTTAAAACGGTAACTTGGGTCAGAATCAGACTTGTCGTTGATCCTGAGGCAAATAGCAATGATTTGGGGGTTCCCCGTCTTTTCCACCTCCCCGTTGTTGACAGGTTGTCTGCCTGTGCCTCCTCACCCCCCTCGCCGAGCGCTGAGCACCGGCCGCTGGCGAAGCCCTCCGTGCCCCATGCTCCCTGCAGGGCGCCTCCCCGCCTCCTCCCTGCCAGCGCCTGTCGCCGTGCGCAGACCACTTCACCTCTTTAGGCCTTACCTCCTCTTGGAGCGAAGGCCCCTGATCCCTGCTCCTCAGCCTGCTTGTATCTCAGGGGCGAAGGAGTTGGGGCGCTGAGCAGGGATCGGCTGATGTCATGGCCCGGCTCTGCCACTGTGTGCTTGTAAAGTAGAATAAGTATTGGACAGTAAACAGAAGAATTAGGTTAATGGTAATTATACACTATTTATTTGCAAATGAAATAATCTGGTTAAGAAAAGTCATCACCTATTTCTCCAAAAATATGTGAACTTGGAAGAGGACAGTGGTTTTATGTCCAGATAATATTTTTTTAAAGATTTTTATATAAAGATAATTTATTTTTAAAGATTTCATTTATTTTTTCGAGGGAGGGAGGGGCAGAGGCAGAGGGAGAAGCAGACTCTGCACTGATCAGGGAGCCTGACTCGGGGCTTGATCCCAGGACCCTGAGATCATGACCTGAGCTGAAGGCAGATAGATGCTTCGCCGACTGAGCCACCCAGGCGCCCCGTGCCGAGATGATATTAAAGCGCGTCTCCACAGAGCTCCGCCCGGGGTATGAGCGTCACCAGGGCAACACGTCCAGAGCGGAGGTCAGAGGCCGTGGGTGAGGCTGTGGAGCTGGCTCCCCTGTGACGCTGCCTCACACTGTAGTGCTCTGGGAGCAATCCCAGCGTGCGTGAGAAGGTGTGGGGTGGTTGGGGGACCTCGGTGACCTCTGAGCCCTTACTGGCCCCCCCGGGAAGAGCCCACTAGCCCACGGGTTTCCTGATACCCAGAACTTTCCTTAGCATTTTAAAGATTTATTTATTTATGTACCTGGTTGGGGGGGGGCAGAGGAGAGGGAGAGAGAGGATCTCAAGCTGAGCTCAGAGCCCTCTGCTCGATCTCACGACCCCGAGATCATGAAGTGAGCCGAATCCAAGAGTCGGACGTTGAACTGAGGGCACCAGCCAGGCACCTCGAACTTTCCTTAACATTTTAAGCTTGGGAAATGCTCTTTGGGCACAGCTTCCCAAACTGGGGGAAGGGAAGGAAATGCACACGTGAGGCTGTGGCTCAGAGATATTGAGTGCCTCCTGGAACGTGGAGAACAGCGGAGGCACCCGGAATGCTGGGCGCCCCTTCCGGAGGACGTGCTTGAGGGGTCCCCCAAGGGGTGGCCTGAGGGCGGTCAGCTCCGGCACCAGCAGGACAGCAGTCCTTTCTGAAAGAGTTCTCTGGCCCCGCATCCAGGCCTCGAGCCTCTCCTCCCCCTGCTCGCTCCGACCCTCTGGTCTATGAGCAGCTGCATGGGTGACCGTTCGCAGGGCTGCCTTCCAGTTCCCAGACTCTCTCTTCAGCGGCCTCCCCTCTGTTCGCCTCTCTCCCTGCTGTCTAAACTCAACGCCGTTCATTGTCAGATGCCTCGCAGAGGGCTGTGTTTCACGGCTGCCCCCTCACCTCCTCTTCTCTGGGTTACAGCCTCTACCTACGATTTCAGAGCTCTGGGGCTTTCTGTAGCAGAACTTTGCAGTGCCCGAGGGTCTGCTGTCCTGTCCGCTGCCTCTTTCCCCTGGGGGGGGGGGGGTTGAATTGTGGGCGGGCTCACTTTTTGGACCTCCTGCCGGTCTCAGTTGGGCGGCTTTCCTCCCAGAAGGATCCGGGAGCTGGGCATCTTTAACCTGAGTCCTGGGGTGTGCGCCCTGCACCCGGCACCCAGCCCGGCCCCTGGGTCCCGCCCAGTGGCTCCTTTGCTGGGTTGGAGCAGCGGTGTATTAAAAGCATGTTTGCGGGGTGCCTGGGTGACACAGCGGTTAAGCGTCTACCTTCGGCTCAGGGCGTGATCCCGGCATTCTGGGATCGAGCCCCACATCAGGCTCCTCCGCTATGAGCCTGCTTCTTCCTCTCCCACTCCCCTTGCTTGTGTTCCCTCTCTCGCTGGCTGTCTCTATCTCTGTCAAATAAATAAATAAAATCTTTAAAAAAATAAAAGCATGTTTGCTTCTGTACTGTCTTCACAATTTTTCTATAAATTTTAAACTCTTCTAAAAAATAAAGGATACTTTTTAAAAAAGCATATTGGTTGAGCTTTACCTTGGTCTCTTTGTGCTGCACCGAGGGCCCCACGGGCTGGAGTCTGCAGCGCCCCGCCCGCCTTGTCCACGCGGCTCCCCCCCCCACCCGCTGCCGCTCCACGGCACCCACTCTCACCCCCACCTTCCTCCATGTCTTTCGGCTTCAGGGCCAGCCCTCTGTCCTGGATCGTGGTTATGGTTCATTTTGGGGATGGGCGTAGAGATTTTTAGTGCCTTTGCTTCATCTGCTGAAGTCTGAGGATGTAGTTTTCACCACGATTGTAACGCGAAATTGACTTTGGCCTTTCTGTTTATGAAGTTTGCGTTTTATGATTAATTTCTCAGACATTATTATTGACAGTATTTCTGATTTTGGTGTGGCCTTGCAGATTTTCTTCTCATCATCTCCAGGGAATAATGTGCCTTTGATACTGCTGAATTTATAACATGGTTGTAGGTGATTTACTGTGAGGACTGGGAAGGAGCCTCGCCCACGCTTCTGTAGTGAAGGTTAGACCCCTGCTGGGGGAGGGCTGATGGCCCAGTGCTGGCTTGCCGGGTCCACACCCGCCTGCCCGTCTGGCAAGATGGAAGTATAAAAACTGGATACGCAACAATGTGTGTATTTGCTGTTGGGAATATCTTGCTAAGGTGCCAGGGTACTGTTTTAGAGTATTTCTGCCCCCGGGACTCAGGATGGTTTGAAACCGTGAGCAACCCCGATTCCAAAACCATCAGGACGTGGCTTCCCCAGGCTGTTGGAGGACAGGCCCTTTTTCTGGGGCAGAAGGCCATCCCTTAGCCGGGCCTTCTAGCCTTGCAGGTCTGAGTCCCACGAGGTGAGGGGCTCCGAATGGGAGAGGGTCCCCCATCTTCCAAGCAGGCTGGGAGATGAGGTTTAGGGGGGCCTGGTGCTAGGACTGGGCCGTCAGCCGGGCTGGGAAGACCTTCCTCACATAGCACACTGTGGTCTCACGTGCCTCAGCAGAGGGGGTGCGGGGTCCTTGTCCACGCCAGAGTGCCCGGGTCCTGTAGCCGGGACTGAGCCCCAGGGGGCTTTGGTCACCACCGAGAAGCGCGCGGCTGCAAGGGTTGGTCCTGCGCGTGGTGATGGCCGGGGGGCACTCGAGGGAGGCCGTCCTGGGGAACGCGGCCTCTGCTGTGGCCAGGACGTCCAGCAGGACTGCAAGGTGTCCCCCGCATGGTGACTCTGGGGGTCGCTCGAGGAAGGCCGTCCTGGGGAACGCGGCCTCTGCTGTGGCCAGGACATCCAGCAGGAGTGCAAGGTGCCCCCTGCAGGCTCCCGCGTCCTTCCCTCATGGGCTCCTTCCCACTTCCCGTGTCTGTGCACCCAGATCCTCTCCTTCCTCACCCGCTCCTCCCCTTTCCCCACTTCCCTACTGGCCTGTGGCCTGCGCAGCACCTGGGAGCCTTCCTCCGACTGGGCTTTTGTTATTCCGACTGTCTGTCCTTCCAGGACCTTCCTCATGGCCTCCTGTTTCCTACTGGCCTGTTGTCCTCTTGCACAACTTGTTCCTGCTTGCCCTGGTGCCTTTGAGCCAACCGCCTTCCTCTGCTCGGCTCCCACGCTGTCCAGGCTCCCTCCTGGAGGGTGGGCTGGGGCTGACCCCTGAGGGGCTGTCCCCGGCACCCGTCCCCCACACCCCCGGAGGGGCCTGGGTCCCCGCGCAGGTGGAGGTGATGGAACGGCCCGGCATGGGGTGGCCGCCGGCGTGGCGTGCAGGAGGCCTGCCTCCTCGGTGCCCCGTGCGCCGCATACACGGCCTGCGCCGCCGTCGGCTCCTGAGCCAGCTTTCTCCGAGGTGTTCTGAAGGTGCCAAACGTGCTGGGATTTGTTTCTTCCCATGAAAGTGGTGATGACTTGCGCAGAGCCCTGTGTCCCTGGCCCGCCCGGCTTGGGCGGGGTTCGCTCAGGAAGTGGGAGCGCGGCGCTCGGCTCACTGAGGTGCCCGCGTGTCCCCGGTCGCCCGCGTCCGGAGCTGGGAGCCCCGCACTCACACGACGGACCTGCTGCTTCCCGACTTGTCATGAGGCTTCATTAACTCATGTCTCTCTCTCTTTTCTTTCAGTCTGCAACTGTATCTGATGGTGGTAAGTCACAATTTCTGATGTCTATTTTTATTATTTTTAATGAAGTGTTCAAATTGTGAAAGTGTATTTGTCATTGATTCACCCAGAAGAGACGTTTGCCTTGCCTCTCCCCGTCCCCTGGGGGAGGGTTTTTGAAGGGCTGAGGTGGGGGAGCTTGCCATGGCTCCCAGGTCGCTGGGACGCGAGTTCTGGAAGCCGTTCATTGCAGAGACATGTTAGGAGCCTGGCCCTGAGCGGGTGGAGCCCTCGAGGCCGAGCCGGCCTCAGCGGCAGCGCGTCCCATCCCACACCTGTGCTGACGCGTCCAAACACGCCAGCTTGCTAACCAGCAAGCGAAGATTTCAAAGCTCTGGCCGAATTTGAGCAATTCTGGAAATTCGGGTGAGACTCAGGTGCTATGTGTCCCTTTCCTAGGAAGAGCACAGTGGGTGAGTTGAGGCCCTGGGGTGGAGAGGAAGCCTTCTTCCTGCCTCTAAATAGTGTCGTACGTGGGGACTCCTTCCTGGGAGCGATCCAGCACGGAGAGGCCACAGATGTCCTCTTTGACTAGAACTTGCTCAGACGGAACCTCGTGCTTTTAGCTCAGTGCTGGTTCCAACGTTCTTAGATACTCATGAAAGTCCTCATGCTGAAAGTTCCCTTTTGTTTTCCGCATGTTTTAATTAATCTGTTCTTCTGTCTTTTGAGAGTTGAATTTTCTAGTGTATCAAAAAGCATGAGCCCCATGTTCTCATGGTCTGCTGGCTGTGGGTCTGCGGGCAGGCCGTGGCGGCCAGAGCGGGACAGGTGTGGGGCTCGAGGGTGCCCAGGGACCACAAGGGAAAGAGAAACTCAGCATGGTTTTCTGGACACTGTCTGTTGTCCCACAACTGCTGGCTTTGGTGGCGGGCCCTGGACAGGGCTACCAGCACGGCGGGCGGCTCGGCCCCAAGCCTGCGGCCCTGCTCCCCACCGCTCGCGGGGCGCCCACCAAGCACCTCGTGAATTACAGATGTGCTGATTCCTGAGGCTGGGGTCACGGATCCTGAAGGTTGTGTTTGGGGATTTATTTATTTTAATGAAAGGGATTATGTTCCCTATTTTACACACGGTGATAATCATGCCATTTAATCGGTCTTGAGCTGGGAGTGGGAACAATTTCCTTAATGAAAAGAAACAGGACCGGTAACCAAATCCAGGATAAAAATGAGTGGTTTTTATAACATTCTGTTCATGCTTACCCTTCTTTCCTGGTAGAAGACATTCATTTCTGCGGGAGATTTGTAAATGTGAGAAGTTCAATTTCATCGTAAATATTAAACCTAATCTTCGTGACAGTTTTGTTCTGTCAGCAGTGGGTGCGGGAGCCCCGGAGGTTGCGAATCTTTTCCACTCAGAGTGGGTACAAAGCCAAGCCCCCAAGTGTGGGGATTCCCCGACTCACGGTCCTGTGTGTCCTTCCTGGGGAAGCAGTGCCCCGCTGGTAGCAGGCAGGGCCCCTCCCCCGCAGGGCTTCCAGCACCCCCCCCCCCCCCCCGCAGACCCGGGTGCCTCTGGCACCTTCCCGGCCCTTCTCCATCGCGGGGCCTCCATGCCAGAGGTGGGAAGGGACGGGCTCACTGTTTCATGAACACGCCCTGGATCTCAGGAACTGCTCCAGACAGCTTATATGTGTTTTATTTCGTTTTTTAAATGCTTTTATTTTCCCACCTTGGATTTTCCTACTGATTTGTAAGAAGAGAAAGTTTCTTGTTGAATTTTCGCGCTCATTCTAGGAGGTACATATTCTCTTCTGCCATCTTACAGATGAGCACGCGGAGCCGGACACAGGCTGCGCTGATCAGAGTCACACAGACACCAAGTTAGTGGCTGGGATTCAGGGATTCGGACCCTGAGGTCGGCCGGAGCACAGAGCCTGCGGAGGGAGCCCGGCTGCCGAGACTCATGGCGCCTGTCTTCCAGCCCCATCTTGCCCCAGGTCCAGCCCTGGCCCCCCAGTCCCTGACCCTACTTCCCGGGGACACCTTCCCAGCGGCGGACGGGAGCCTGTTGAGTGGACCCAGAAGGAGGCTCGGGGTTTCCACACGGGCATGTTGGAGATGCCGTGCCGGCCAGGACAGTTGGGCTCCCCGAGGGGCCAGCAGCACAGCTTCTCCGGGAGGAGGGCAGGGCCTGGGGAGCCGGTTCACAGGTTGGGGTGGTCTCCACGTGGATGTCCCGGGTGGCTTTGGTGAGGAGTTGGTCACCCACTCAGAAACACCGTCAGCAACTCTTGTCTTCCTTTTCACATAGTGTCCCTTTATCTTACAGCCTCTCACCGTCTAGTTGTGTGGCTTCATTTTAAGGAAGTGGGTAATGCTGTCTTTGTGATCCTTGTCAACTTGAAGAGTATTTTCCACTTTCTCACAAGGAGAGGGGCTCATCGACTGCTCCCTGCAACCAGAGCCCCCCCTGCGCAGGCAGGGTTAGAGGCTGGCCTCTGTGGGAGGCCGAGCCAGGACCGGGGGTGAAGTCCAGGGGCAGATTCTGCCTCAAGGAAAGGAAGAACATTCTAGCATTATAGAGAGGCTTAAAAATGGAGCAGTCGCCCTGTGGGAAGTTATTCAAAACTTGCTCACAGAGGATGCCCACAGCCGAAAACCAGAAGTGCCAGTTTTGTTCTGTCCGCGGGCCTCCGGTGTGGCTACGAGAGGGGCCGGCCGGCTCTCTCAGTCTGGGCTTCGGGACAGTGTGGCTTTCTTGTAATGAAAGCTTGTTCTTGTATTTTATTTCTCTCCTTTTTTTTTTCACCCCGTACGAAGCAGCTTTGCCAGGATTCCCCTCCCACCCAACTCCTACGTCCCCGAAAGGTTAGGCTGGTTTCTGCCATTCCTAGATGTGCCTTTTGAAGCCGAGAAGTGAGGAGTGAGGGGGAGCGTTCGCGTAAGCGCCCCCACCCCAGGCACACGGTGGCGGGCGCGGCCGCGGGCACCGTCCCCGCAGGAGCTGCGTGACACCTCCGCCCCGGCTGCCACAGGAACACTTCACCCCTCCGGCTCTCGGCTCTCTGAGCGCCGCTCCCAGAGCCTCTCTGTCCCCTCGGGGGCCTGTCCACGCCGCGGTGCCTCCCTGCACTCCCTTCCCCTAAATGGCTAGCCCTCTGCGGCTTGCTGACACCTGCTCAGAGCTGCGGGGGCTGGAGGTGGCACCGTCCTCCCGCCCTGGTCTCACCTGCCCCTCAGGCCAAGCGCCCTGAGGCAGCCCCTCAGAGGGGCCTGTGCCCGCTGCCAGCCGTACTCGCAGCCCGAGTCTCAGCCCGGTTATTCATCTGTGGCTGCGTGGTCTGCCCGTCCACCCGCTAGCAGGTGGCCTCCCTGCGGCAGCTTCAGCACCCCACAGCAGGCGGGACAGAGGGTGTCTGCTGGAAGAATGACCGAATTAAGGCGTTCACAGGACACGCAGGGGCCCGCCAGAGCCTCAGTTGGGACAGTGGCTTTCTAAGTTTTCATTTCTTAGTGGAACCCTCTGCAAACACAAGCAGACACGCTCAGGAGAAGCACACCTGGTAGAGCACAGAAGCAGAAGGGCTGCTTGCGTCGCGGGGCCACGGCCGAGGCCCGAGCGCCTGGGTGCGGGTGCTTCTCTTCCTCCCAGGCGGCCAGCGCACACGGGGCAGGGGCCTGGTCTCTTGTCTTCCTCCAGAAGCTGCCGTCCATCACCTCTTACTAACAGAGACACATGTTTGTGAAGTCAGCTATGAACTCTGCACCATATAAACTAACAGCAGTCATTCCTACTGGTTTTGATTATTGTTTTAACATCAGAAATAATACCAGATAAAAGACATGTGGTCTTTAATTCTTGTTTGTTTTCTGAATGCAGATGGCCTTCGATTTTAGGCCTACTCTCTACCCTGTTTTCTGTCTGCACTTTGCAAGGGCATGCACAGTACGGCGAGCCACTGGGCAGTGGGGAGATGGCCGGCATGTCCCCGGGCTGGCGGGTCAGGAGTCACAGGGCAGCTGAGAAGCCCTGCATGGCCAGGGCCCATGGGCCTGTGCTGGGCTTCATCAACCCAGCACATAGGCCTTGGCTTTGCAAACTCCAGGGCAGTGCCCGTCCTGCCTCAGTGCTCAGCGCTCAGTAGCAGGGAGATGGGGAGATGTCCCCTGCTCCTTAGTTCCTGTGTAACTGGGAGCGAAGAGGCTGTGCTGGCAGGTTGGGATCATTTAGTAACCATAGCCAGTGTGGAGCGCAACTAAATACGTCCTTTTAGGCAGCCACTAAGATCATACATGTCGTGGACCTTGGGCCTTGGGTTTCTTTTTACAATTATTTTATTTTAATTTTTCCCAGCTTTATTGAGGCATAGTTGACCAAAATTGTGTGTTTAAGGTATGCGATGTGATGATTTGATATACATATATGTTGTGAAATGATTACCACAATCAAGATAATTAACATGCCCATCACCTCACATGGTTTCGTGCGTGCGCGTGTGTGTGCATGCGTCCGTGCGTGTGTGCGTGTGTGCACGTGCGAGCGTTGTGCGTGTGTGTGAAAGCATGTGTGCATGTTGTGCATGCTTGCGTCCATGCGTGTGTGCACGTGCGAGCATGTGTGCACGTGTGCGAGCATGTGTGTGCGTGTGCGTGCGAGCATGTGTGCGTGCGTGTGTGCGTGCGTCCGTGCGTCCGTGTGTGTGCGTGTGTGTGCGTGCGCGCGTCCGTGCGTGTGTGTGCATGTGTGCACGTGCAAGCATGTGTGCGTGTGTGCGCGTGTGAGCGTGCGTGCGTCCGTGCGTGCGTGTGCGAGCATGTGTGTGTGTGCGTCTGTGTGTGTCCGTGCGTGTGTGCGTGCGTCCATGCGTGTGTGTGCATGTGTGTGCATATGTGTGCGTGCGTGCGTCCGTGTGTGTGCGTGTGTGTGCGTGCGCGCGTCCGTGTGTGTGCGTGTGTGTGCGTGCGCGCGTCCGTGCGTGTGTGTGCATGTGTGCACGTGCAAGCATGTGTGCGTGTGTGCGCGTGTGAGCGTCCGTGCGTGCGTGTGCGAGCATGTGTGTGTGTGCGTCCGTGTGTGTCCGTGCGTGTGTGCGTGCGTCCATGCGTGTGTGTGCGTGTGTGCATGTGCGAGCATGTGTACGTGTGCGTGCATGTGTGTGCGCGTGTGAGTGTGCGTGCGTCCGTGCGTGTGTGTGCGAGCATGTGTGTGCGCGCGTCCGTGCGTGTGTGTGCCTGCGAGCATGTGTGCGTGCGTCCGTGTGTGTCCGTGCGTGTATGCGTCCGTGTGTGTGCGTGCGTGTGGTGAGGCCCTTACCGTTGACTTAGCAGATCTCCAGTGTACAGCACGAGTTTGTGAAGTGTGGTCTCCGTTCGTACCTGAGGTCCTCAGAGCTTACTCATCTTGTAACTGAAACTCTGTAAAGCTTGACCAGCGTCTCCTGTGTCCCCCTCGCCCTGCCCCCGCTGGCCACCGTTCTGTCTTTGGCCTCTGTGGACTTGACTGCAGCTGACCCTGAACAGCACAGGTGCGCTGAGACACAGGGTTTTTTTCCCCCTGATAAATACAGGACAGTCCTGTAAGTGTATTTTTCTTATGATCTTCTTAATAACATTTTCTTTTCTCTGGCCTCCTTTATTGTGAGAATACGGCCTGTGGTACAAATGACACACAGAATATGTGTGGATCGACTGTGTGTGTCATCGGTAAGGCTCCCAGTCAACAGTAGGCTACTAGTAGTTAAGTTTTTGAGGAGTCAGAAGTTATACATGGATTTTTGGATTTTTGACTGTGCGGGGATTGGGGTCAGGGCACCCCAACCCCCATGCTGTCCAAGCATCAGCTGTGTTTTAGATCCCATGCACAAGGGAGAATGCACAGTATCTGACCGTGTCTGGCTGACTTCACACAGCACAATGTCCTCTGGCTTCATCCGCGGCGTCTCGAAGGCAGGACTCCTTCGTGAAGCCCAGCTAATGCTCCACTGTATGGATATGTCACAATGCCTTTATCCCTTCGCCTGTCGACTGACACTTGTTTCCGTGTCTTGACTGTTGTGAACATGGGGGTGCAGATCTCTCTTTGACGTCCTCATTTCAGTCCCTTCAGACACATACCCAGAGGTAGGACTGCTGGGTCATAGGGTGGGTCTATTTTTATTTCTTGAGGAACCTCCATACTGTTTCCACAGTGGCTGCACCAACTCACCTTCCCACCAACAGTGCACGAGGGTCCCTTTTCTCCACCTGCTGCCAACACCTGTTGTTTCTTGTCTCTTCAATGAGGGCCATCCTAGTGAGGGTGAGGTGGGTCCTCACTGTGGTTTTGACCTGTATTTCCCTGAGGACGAGGGATGCTGAGGATCTTTTCACGTACCTGTTGGCCATCCGCATGTCTTCTTCAGAAAACTGTGCAGCTCCTTTTTTATCTGGTTATTTGGGTTTTTGTTACTGAATTGTAAGAGTATCTTGTATATTTTGGATATGACTCCTTTACCAGGTATGGTCTGCAAATCTTCTGCAGAGGGGCATCTGACGACACGGCCAGCACTGAGCAGTTCCGACCTTCAGCCTCGGCATTCTCTGAGGGAGGCAGAGGGCCTGGAGGAGCCCGGGGAGGAGGCCCCGCGGGCGCTGGGCACGGTGGGGCCGAGGGGGAGAGCTGTGCTGCGTGCCGGCGCCGTGCCTGCCACGGTGCACGCTGCTCCGTCTCCGTCTTGATGGCCGCGCGGTTAGGCAGGCCCGAATGTCCCCCAGCAGACTGGTGACTAACTCCGGCTACTCACACACTGGAGCCCTCTAGAGCCCTGAGATCACTCCTCCTGCCATGGCACACGTCTGCTCAGAGGACCCCAGGGACCAGTGGTGCTCCGTTCATGCCAGAGGCTGGGAGAGCGAGAGCTGAGGCTCCAACAGGTAGGGCCATGTGCGGGTGGCAGCCGCAGAGCGACACGGAGCAGGGGGGTCCAGCTCCCATGTCGCGTCTCCCCTCCCAGCCACTGACGCTTAACACCCGCTTTATTTTTACATAGTCCGTATTTGAGGAAAATGACCTTTTTGGGTAAAATGATACATATGTGTTATAAATAATTTAAGTAATAAGAAAAAGTAAACAGAAAATGGCTTTAAAAAAAAGTCACCCCAGGGGTGCCTGGGTGGCGCAGTCAGTTGGGCAGTTGACTCTTGATTTCGGCTCAGGTCGTGATGTCATGGGTCGTGGGATCCAGTCCCATGTCGGGCTCCCTAGTGAGCGGCGGGTCTGCTTGAGATTCTCTCCCTCTGCCCCTCCCCCTGCTCATGTTCGCTCTCTCTCTCTCTCAAATAATCTTTAAACAAAAAACCCAACCCCAGTCCAGCCACCCTAAAATAGGTGAACAGCACCGCAGAGCTGCTCTGCAGAGAGCAGCTGAAGCAGGGGCACAGCAGGGCGGAGCCAGGCCGTCTGACGCCCCAACTCACCCGTGCAGATTGGGGTCCCCTGCAGCATGCCGCCAGGCAGACAGGACCAGGCCGGGGGCACTCAGGCTGCTCGGTGGCTCAGACGCCCAAGGGAGGCCCAGCCAGCAGCCTCTCACGCTCCTCCTCTGTCCCACCCCTCCCGGGTTCGTGGCCACAGTGTCTGCCTCACCCGTGGAATGCGCAGCCGTGGCCTCAGGGCCACAGCCCGTGACCGCGGACTTCAGCTCTGCAGGGAGTGGAGGAGAGAAGGCTTACCGTCAGCCCTTCCACGGGCTTCTGTGTCTCCTCTCTCACTTGGACTCACTAGCGGCTTTCTGAGAGCCCACAGGTGCTCTGCTCCTCACGTTTCTGCTTCTTCAAGAAAGTCGGTCTGTTCTTATACTCAATACAACTTGGTTGCAAAAGTCTTTTTTTCTAAGTCATTAATTTGATTTTCAGACCTAGTTCGTCTATTTTTCCTCTTTATTGGTTCTATAGTAATATTGGTCTTGTCCTCCGTTTGTTTTGTCAGCTGTGTACTCTCCCCGTCCCCTCCTAGAACACAAAGGATTTTCACATTCTTTACACTGTTCCTTCCAGACCGGACTTTGTGTTTGTCTGTTGCATGTTATGTACCTTGTCTCATCCATGCGTCCGTCCGTCCACCCACCCATCCGTTTACCCGTCTGTCCACTCATGTTCCCATCTGTGTAGGTCAGCCGTCTCCATGACCCTGATCACTTTCCGGTACTGACATCCTCAGCCTAATGAGAGCTCGCCCTGAACCCCTGTGTCCTCCCTGCCTGGGCTGAGATCCTCAGGGCCCGCGGGGGATGTACCCACAAAGGTTTATCCCCACTCTCCCTAGCTTCCCCATTAGCCTGTCTTACTGGGAATATCAGGGTTCTGCTGAGTCACCTCCTTCCCCAGGACAACTGCTGGGGACCCAGGGGTGGGTCAGGCAGAGAACTTGCAGAAACGTTTTTGTTTTTTAATTTCTTTAGCTTTTTCCCCCTCCTTTTCTTCTTTCTCCTGTTTGAAGCCTATGGCACAAGACCG